>NC_058408.1:141770103-142070103 GCF_002201575.2 Neomonachus schauinslandi | reverse complement strand
CCCTGTCGTCTTCTTTGGTCTCAGTCAATTGGATTAGTTCTTTTTGGCTGAAGACATTGAGCTACGGGGCATTTTTAATGTTTGCTTTCTACTTATGGAATTTATTAACCATGGAGGCCAGGCTGTCTTACTCTCTGTCAAGCTTTCAGTTGAAATTTAAGAGGTACTCTTTCCAGATTGCTGATTTGGTTAAATAAGCCATAAATTGATCCACTGTTGTTTAGTTTTTGAATCATTGTTCTTTGGTATTTTTATGTATCTGCTCCAAGAGTTTGTTTGACATGTCATAGTTAAATTTTATATTATTCCACTTCATATCTTTTTTTCCCACATCTTAACTTTAAACACTGTCAAAGTGAATTTACTAATTAAATGCTTTGCATGACATATTACCTTTTCCATCTGCTTTAGAAGGGTGTCACAAGGGCAATGCGATGTTATATGTGAAAGTACTTGGATTGTGAAATATCCAGTATTATATTCAATTATGTATGTGTATTTCACCTTATTTTAGTTATTAATCAATCACTCCACTGTTATGGTGCTCCAAAATTAATTGTCGAGCGGATGAATGAATGCTAGACCCAAAGAGGGGCAGAGGTATAGGTCATATGGAATTTCTTTAGCAAATTTTAATCTAGCATCTTTTTTAAAAAGATTTTATTTATTTATTTGAAAGAGAGAGAGACAGAGAGCAGGAGCGAGGAGGGAGAGGGAGAAGCAGACGCCCCGCTGAGTAGGGAGCCCGATGTGGGGACTCGATCCCAGGACCCGGAATCAGAACCTGAGCTGAAGGCAGATGCTTAACTGACTGAGCCACCCAGGTGCCCCTAATCTAGCATCTTTTCATACGGTATAAATATGTTTAAAGTTAATTAACAATAAAATACATAAATAGCAGGCCAAGAAAAAAAAGAAGAATATGGCACAGGATACTACATAATGAATGGCTGAATACATTCCTCATATAATTGCAGCTCTACAATCTGTGAGGAGAGTGACACTCCTCAGGCTGTGGTACTGAGGAGGGAAATCTGACTGAGAAGGGGGTTTACATTGGAGCCACGTGTGTGTGTGTGTGTGTGTGTGTGTGTGTGTAGAAGTGGGTAGGCAAAGAAGAGGTGGGGAAGTTGGAGGGTATTACACAAAGATGGAATGATAGCAGGAAAAACCGGAAGACTTATTTTTCTTTCTTTAAAATTAAATTTAATTTTATTGTGTTATGTTAATCACCATCATCATCATTAGTTTTTGATGTAGTGATCCATGATTCATTGTTTTTGTATAACACCCAGTGCTCCATGCAGTATGTGCCCTCCTTAATACCCATCACCGGGCTAACCCATCCCCCCACCCCCTCCCCTCTAAAACCCTCAGTTTGTTTCTCGGAGTCCATAGTCTCTCGTGGTTCATCTCCCCCTCCAATTTCCCCCCCTTCATTTTTCCCTTCCTTCTCCTAATGTCCTCCATGCTATTCCTTATGTTCCACAAATAAGTGAAACCATATGATAATTGACTTTCTCTGCTTGACTTATTTCACTTAGCATAATCTCCTCCAGTCCCATCCATGTTGATGTAAAAGTTGGGTATTCATCCTTTCTGATGGCTGAGTAATATTCCATTGTATATATGGACCACATCTTCTTTATCCATTCATCTGTTGAAGGGCATCTCGGCTCTTTCCACAGTTTGGCTATTGTGGACATTGCTGTTAGGAACATTGGGGTGCATATGGCCCTTCTTTTCACTACATCTGTGTCTTTGGGGTAAATACCCAGGGGTGCAATTGCTGGGTCATAGGGTAGCTCTATTTTTAATTTTTTGAGGCACCTCCACACTGTTTTCCAAAGTGGCTGTACCAACTTGCATTCCCACCAACAGTGTAAGAGGGTTCCCCTTGCTCCACAAGCTCTCCAACATTTGCTGTTTCTTGCCTTGTCAATTTTTGCCATTCTGACTGGTGTAAGGTGGTATCTCAATGTGGTTTTGATTTGAATTTCCCTGAAGGCTAATGATGATGAACATTTTTTCATGTGTCTGTTAACCATTTGTATGTCTTCTTTTGAGAAGTGTCTGTTCATGTCTTCTGCCCACTTTTTGACTTGATTGTTTGTTTTTTGGGTGTTGAGTTTGAGAAGTTCTTTACAGATCTTGGAAATCAGATGTTTGTCTGTAGTGTCATTTGCGAATATCTTCTCCCATTTTGTAGGTTGCCTCTTTGTTTTATTGACTGTTTCGTTTGCTGTGCAGAAGCTTTTTATCTTGATGAAGTCCCAAAAGTTCATTTTTGCTTTTGCTTCATTAGCCTTTGGAGATGTATCTTTTTTTTTTTTTAAGATTTTATTTATTTATTTGAGAGAGAGAGAATGAGAGAGAGAGAGAGAGCATGAGGAGGGGAGGGTCAGAGGGAGAAGCAGACTCCTCGCTGAGCAGGGAGTCCAATGCGGGACTCGATCCCGGGACTCCAGGATCATAACCTGAGCCAAAGGCAGTCGCTTAACCAACTGAGCCACCCAGGCGCCCATTTGGAGATGTATCTTGAAAAAAGTTGCTGTGGGCAATGTCAAAGGGGTTACTGCCTATGTTCTCCTCTAGGATTTTGTTGGATTCCTGTCTCACGTTGAGGTCTTTCATCTATTTTGAGTTTATCTTTGTGTATGGTGTTAGAGAAAAGTGAAGGGATGGAGATCCATCTTCCATGCCAAAGGACCTCAAAAGAAAGCTGGGGTAGCAATTCTTATATCAGACAAATTAGATTTTAAGCTAAAGACTGTAGTTAGAGACACAGAAGGACACTATATCATTCTTACAGGGTCTATCCAACAAGAAGATCTAACAATTGTAAAAAGCTATGCCCCCAACACGGGAGAAGCCATCTACATAAGCCAACTGTTAACCAAAATAAAGAGTCATATTGATAATATGATAATAATATGTCAATTGTAGGAGACCTCAATACTCCATTCTCAGCAATAGATCATCTAAGCAGAAAATCAACAAAGAAACAAGAGCTTTGAATGACACACTGGACCAGATGGACCTCATAGATATCTACAGAACATTCCACCCTAAAACAACAGAATATTCATTCTTCTCCAGCACACACAGAACTTTCTCCAGAATAGACCACATACTGGGTCACAAATCAGGTCTCAACGATACCAAAAGATTGACATTATTCCCTGCATATTCTCAGCCATATTGCTTTAAAACTGGAGCTCAATCAGAAGAAAAAATTTGGAAGAAATTCAAACAGTTGGAAGCTAAAGACCACTCTGCTCAAGAATGTTTGAGTCAACCAGGAAATCAAAGAAGAACTTAAACAATTCATGGAAACCAATGAGAACAAAAACACATTGGTCCAAAACCTATGGGATACCGCAAAGGTGGTCCTAAGGGGGAAATACATAGCCATCCAAGCCTCACTCAAAAAAAGAGAAAAATCCTGAATTCACCAACTAACTTTACACCTTAAAGAACTAGAGAAAAAGCAACAAATGATGCCTAAGCCATGCATTAGAAGAGAAATCATTAAGATTAGAGCAGAGATCAAAGAATTAGAAACCAGAAACACAGTAGATCAGATCAATGAAACTAGAAGCTGGTTCTTTGAAAGAATTAATAAGATTGATAAACCACTGGCCGGACTTATCCAAAAGAAAAGAGAAAGGACCCAAATTAATAAAATTATGAATGAAAGGGGAGAGATCACGACTGACACCAAGGAAATAGAACTATTAGAAATTATTATCAACAACTATGTGCCAATAAATTAAACAACCTGGAAGAAATGGATGCCTTCCTGAAAACCTATAAACTGCCAAGACTGAAATAGGAAGAAATTGACAATCTGAATAGGCCAATAACCAGTAATGAGATTGAAGCAGTGATCAAAAATGTCCCAAAAAACAAGAGTCCAGGGCCTGATGGATTCCCTGAGGAATTCTACCAAACATTCAAAGAAGAAATAATACCTATTCTCCTGAAGCTGTTTCAAAAAATAGAAACAGAAGGAAAGCTTCCAGACTCATTCTATGAGGCCAGCATTACCTTAATCCCCAAACCAGGCAAAGACCACATCAAAAAGGAGAATTTCAGACCGATATCCCTGATGAATATGGATTCCAAAATTCTCAACAAAATCCTAGCTAATAGGATCCAACAACACATTGAAAGGATCATCCACCACGACCAAGTGGGATTTATCCCCGGGATGCAAGGGTGGTTCAACATTTGCAAATCAATCAATGTGATAGAACACATTAATAAGAGGAGAGAGAAGAACCATACGGTCCTCTCAATTGATGCAGAAAAAGCATTTGACAAAATACAGCATCCTTTCCTGATTAAAACTCTTCAGAGTATAGGGATAGAGGGAACATTCCTCAAGTTCATAAAATCCATCTATGAAAAACCCACAGTGAATATCATCCTCAACGGGGAAAAGCTGAGAGCCTCTCCCTGAAGACCAGGAACACGTCAAGGATGCCCACTCTCGCCACTATTGTTCAACATAGTACTAGGAGTCCTAGCAACAGCAGTCGGACAACAAAAAGAAATAAAATGTAGGGGCACCTGGGTGGCTCAGTCGTTAAGTGTCTGCCTTCAGCTCAGGTCATGATCCCAGGGTCCTGGATGCATCAAGCCCCGCATCGGGCTCCCTGCTCCGCAGGAGGCCTGCTTCTCCCTCTCCCACTCCACCTGCTTGTGTTCCCTCTCTCGCTGTGTCTCTCTCTGTCAAATAAATAAATAAAATCTTAAAAAAAAAAAAGAAAATGTATTCAAATTGGCAAAGGAGAAGTCAAACTCTCTTTGCAGATGGCATGATACTTTATGTAGAAGACTTATTTTTCTTTGAAGTTAGATGAGGGGCATCTAAATTCAACCCATTTAGTGGAAGAGGATAATAAGGGATAATAAGTAGGGATTCATTACACATTTATCAAAATAAGATTCTCCATTTTCTTTTAATGGGGAAAAGATACTATTTCACTTAGGGTCTTAAGATGGGCTAGGCGATGATGGGGAAGTTGGTAGAGTTCTTCAGGGAAGGGGAAAATAAAGCATTAGTTGCCAGGGGCACCTGGGTGTCTCAGTCGGTTAAGCTTCCAACTGGTGGTTTAGGCTCAGTTCACGATCTCAGGGACATGGGATTGAGCCCCATGTCAGGCTCTGTGCTGAGTGCGGAGTCGGCTTGGATTCTCTCCTTCTCCCTCTGCCCTTCCTCCTGATCACATGTGCATGTTCTCTCTCAAATAAATATATAAATAAAATCTTAAAAAAAAACTACTTAAAAAAAAAAGAGTCAGTTGCTGGTTGTATTTTTGTTCCTGTTTTGGCTTGTTTGTTTGAGGGCTGGGAGGTGGGATTGGGGTGGTGGGTAAGGTCTACTATCCACTGCTAGAACTTGATAGCTTATTTGAGAATTACTGCTCTAAACATTTTAAAATATGAAAGCTCCCATAAAGCTCTGATGTAGTCTACGAATACTGTTTGGAAAGAAATGTATTCTTGAGATGGCACAAGAAATCATAGCCAATGCAATCTGATCAAGCTCAATTCTCTTCAACAAGTAGTTACATGGTCTCTGTGCTCTTGGTGTCATCCTTGTTGCAGCTGTCAGGAGGCAAAGGAAGGAGGAAGCAGAGCTTGGAATCTGCTTGGGAAGATGAGCCTTACACACGGGAAGCATTTATCCATCAGTCAAGAATGAGGCTGCCTAAGTACCAAGATCAATACCAAGTATTGCCGCTCCATGCTCCCAGATTTCATAGAAGAACTGAGGAGGAAGAGAAAGGGTTTATTTTGGGGGAGAAAGTCCTGGAGCTTGCTTGCAGGAATGGAACCCTCGCTACTCAGAGTAATACCAGCAATGGACTGGACCAGTGATACCAGCATCACTTGGAAGCTTGATAGAAGTGCAGGACTTCTGGTCTCATCTCAGAGATCCTGAAGCAGAATCTGCATTTTAAGTAGACACCCGGTGATTCATATTTACATCATAGTGTAGGAAACACTGTGTTAGAAGATTCCAACCAAACTATGCAAGCATGAAAACATCAGACAAATGGACCACTGGGAGAAGAGATCAAGCCTGTGGGGAAGCCCAATTGTAGCTGAGTACTCCTGAAATCCCACCCTCTGGCAGATCTCCTAGACTTTAATGGATCTTGCATGGAGTATCCAAAGACAGGGTTGGCCTCATGTGCAAGGAAAGTGCTGTTTAATAGCCAACCTTGGCTTGAAATATACTCCTGAGCTCTGACAGAAATGGAGAAATACTTGGAGGGTGGGCACAGCCTTGGGAATATGCAAGTACTGAAAATGCCCTCTCTAGCATGTCTGGTCCTACACATAAGTGCCTGCAGGGATGGATTTGAGCCATCACTTTCAAAAGTTAAAAAAAAATTATACACATGCCAAAAACAAAAAATGCCCACCTTCCTGTTTCTGTCATATAAGTTCATGCTTGTCTGCTTTGAGTTAGTTAGAGTGGTTCATTATGGAGCAGGGAGAGAAGAGACATTTTAATGGAATTGGCAAAACCCAAGCCACAGTGCCCAACAGAATAGACTGGAAGTAAACAGCTATAGTCTGACTGTCTACATATGACAAAGGTTTCTCAGGCCTAGGATTGAGAGCGCTTGAATGGCTATAGAGACCATTTTATAATTACTATAATCCTTTCTCCCCTCCTTCCCTCCCTTCCTTACTCCCACCCTTCCCTTCCCTTCCCTTCCCTTCTTTCCTTCCTTCCTTCCTTCCTTCCTTCCTTCCTTCCTTCCTTCCTTCCTTCCTTCCTTCCTTCCTTCCTTCCTTCCTTCCTTCCCCTTCTTCCTCTTCCCTCCACCCCCTTTCTCTAAGATTTTAAAAATAATGTGGTTTCCATGCAAATCAAAACCAGCTGAAAGCTTGCCAAGGCCAAGATGTAATTGAAGCTGGCATTTACGCCTTTGTGTCTCCTCTGTCTCCAGAGATATCATCATAAAATAAAGACTTCATCAGGTAATGTTTTCTTCATTATTCAACATCACAATTCTGAAGCGAAAAAAGATAATTAGGCATACAGTGCTGTCGACACATAGTTTATGAGGAGCTTCTAGTTAATTAGTTATGGTAAAAGGTTTTTATATAGTCATAATTACTTTATATTTCAGAGAAAAAGAAGCAAACATACACGTATTTTATTTTACCTGGTGACAAGTTTATCAAAGTGAGGCTGGTATTTTGATGATCCTTTGGCACCTTCTTCAGACTTCTCAGGATATAATGCAAAGTGTCATGAGGAGGTTTTAACAGCACAACTCTTGTTAACTTTAATAGGAACTACACATCTGAAATCCTTACACATCATCTTGCTAGATTCTATAAGAAAATATCATCCTCTTGGCGTCCTGAATTTCCTTTGTCATTGATGAAAGGCTCACCTATGGAATCATTCAGAGAGGTTGGTAGTAATTTTGTTGAAGATATGAGACAACGCATCTTCACGAGAATGCTTTTTTTCTGTTTGAATTTCTGGGGGCTGGCCACTGAGGAAGAAATGATGGCAAAAATAACATACTGGGAAATGTAGCATTCTACACTTTATTTGTTTAAAATAATTTCAATTTATGAGAACAATCTCTTTTTTCCACTGGCTGTTTCAGCTGAACGTGTCATTCATCTCAATCTAAGAAATGAAGAGAATTTAAAAATAAGATCAATATTCTTGGTTTTTCCCTTTGTGTCTATACCAGTTCCAGTAACGTCTCAGCTGGGGGGGAGAACCAGAACAGCTCCATCATGTCCTACACCCACCTTCGTGTCCCAGAGCAGAGATTCTTATCTCCAGTGATGCCCACCCCTGAGAGAAAATTCATCAGGTAGGAACGTGCCCTGATTGTTGGTCTTCCGGGATGTCACATGGCTGACATACCTCCGCTTGGGTATGCAATTAAGGTGTACTCCACCACGCGGCTAGAACACAATGTTCCTCCATCTCAGTCCTGTGCTTTATTTATTAGGACAAAATGCAGAAACCTGAGATCTGTGCTAAAGAGGTCCCATGGACTGATCTCTACAGCACAGTGCAAAATGCTAGTGTTGTCTTATCCACAGCTGGGGTTGCTGGCTATCCAGCCCCAAAGATAATGGCAGGTTTGTCACTCCCTCTGCTCCTGCTGGAGTATTTGATGTCATAACACTTTTAGACAGATATGTGGGCACATAATAATGGTTGTCATTTCTTGACTGGTTAGTGATACTAGCTCTGTGTCACATACTACACGGATTTTTTTTTCCCCTCGAGGCCTTGCCACCTTTTAGGTAAATGTCTGGGTAAGGTCATCAATCTTTCCAAGCTTTAGTTTCCTCGTCTATAAGAGGAAACTAATAACAGGATGAAGACAGATAACAAACGTCAGGAGATTTGCACAATGCCGGGCACACGGAAAATGCTTGGTAAATGTTAGCTATTGTTATTTGTATTCTGAGAATAACTCTGAGTTAGGTACTGTTATTATCCCCACTGTATAGATGATAAAACTCAAAGTTACAGAGGTGAAGTTACATAGTTAGTATGTGGTAAAGCGAGGATCTAAACGCGGCTTCCAAACCCAAGCTGTTAGCCTCATCAGAAATAATGGTGACACCCTGAATGGTCACCCTCTTTTGACTGTCCCCTTTCATTCTCCATTCTGGTCGACATACTGGAAAATAAGATCTAAAGCTTCTGGTTCCTTGGATTTGGCACCTGGCTGGCTTTTGTGTGGATCTGGAGGACCTAGGAGCCTGGTGTGAATATCCTGCTATTGCTTGCTTCAACTTAGCCAGATTTCAAAGCCTCCCAACTTATTGTGTATTTAAAGAATGTGTGTTGCGGGGCGGGGCGGGGGGGGCCTGGAGGAGGACCCAACTAGAACTTCCCCCACATCCTTGTTCTCTTAGTGCAGCTGAGCAGTCTTTTGTGATGGATGACAAGGCTCTCACTGGTCTGGTTTTTCCTTATAATCCCCTCTGTGTGATTTCTGTCTTAACGTTGTTCTCTGGGATGCTAACATATCTTTCTTGGATCAATGAGGAAGGGACTCCCTAGCCAGTCTCAGCATTCGGGACCTCACTATCCCTTCCACTTTTTCAAGTAGACCAAAAAAAAAAGAGAACGGATCTTTAGCGTAGGTTTCAAGGTAACTTGATGCAATTCTAGAGTGTGCTAATGCATATGAAGACATCTCTTTAGATAGGAATCCCATTAATAAACTATGGTTTTTATAGCCAAACCGAAGAAAATCTATTTAGAAAGACTAAATTATATTCGATCTGGGGCATATCCAGAGCCTAAAATAAGTGATATCAAATTGTTTACTGTGTTGTCGTTAATGGGATTCATGTCCTGCATCCCTATTACACCCTGAATCTAAACCTGTGAGTTATACCCCAGATATGGATTTATGACACGGAATTATATCCTACTAAAGAAGAGCCATCTTTAGTCTCATTTCCTTGAGGTAATTAAGGCAATAGTTAGGATTTCTATGTATTTTTATTGGGAATATTTTTAGCTATGACTCTAATCACTAATAATTGTCCTGTCATCTAGGAAAGAAATATAGATTTAGAATGACAAAACAATGCTTGGAAATAATCTCTCTTTTGTCTCTTCTTAAAGGAATAAAAGAAATAGTATATCCTAGGTATATCCAAGGATAAATGGTTTCTACCATTTGTGATAATTTCAGGTCTGATCATCATCTTTAGCTTTTTTATGTAGAACACTATAATATTTAAAATTCTCTCTCTCTTCTTTTTTTTTTTTAGAGAGACAGAGAGAGAAACTCTTAAGCAAGGTCCATGCTGGGCTCGATCTCACGACCTTGAGCTCATGACCCGAGCCAAAATCAAGAGTCTGATGCTTAACCAACTGAACCACCCAGGCACCCCAATATTTAAAATTCTTGAATAAAGAATTCTCAGCTGTGTTAATTAATTCTCAATTAATTATGGTAATTTATACTAATTACTAATGTAATTACAAAATTGAAGATTAACCTGGAAATTTGGAAGAGCAATGTTTCTGTTAACTAAACAGGAATAAATTACATGGACAAGAGCAGAGGCAGGGTTCTTTTTATTTTGTTTGGCCAGCTCAATGCCTTCAAGGTACAGTATAATCTGGCAACCTCTGATTTTAGCATCTAATCCACTTGCAAGGTGTGGGATCAACCCTACCCTCCATTTCATCACCACATGTTTCCTTTGTCTTCAACATTCCCAATGTTTTCAAAAGCTGTTACTAACAATGACAAGATCATGTCTAGCTACAAAGGGAAAAATAAAACTAGGTCCTGTCTTAGAGCATTTTGTCAGTGTCTGCCAAGGCTGTAGGAAAGCCACAGAATTGTTGACTATTTAAGGGGACTGAGAAAGTATCAGTCGTCTTTGCTGAACCCAGTGTAGAGACTCTACAGGACATGCTCCCTGGGACTGTGCCTTAAATCACAGGGACTGCTTTCTTGCTAAGGTTCAGATAGATGTACAGGAAAATTGGAGTGAGTTCCCAAGTAATAGCAAGAATTAGGCTGTTGAGAAATAAGTCAATCAGAGAAAGACAAGTATCATATGACCTCACTGATATGAGGAATTCTTAATCTCAGGAAACAAACTGAGGGTTGCTGGAGTGGTTGGGGGTGGGAGGGATGGCATGGCTGGGTGATAGACATTGGGGAGGGTATGTGCTATGGTGAGCGCTGTGAATTGTGTAAGACTGATGAATCACAGACCTGTACCTCTGAAACAAATAATACATTATATGTTAAAAAAAAAAAAAAGAAGAAGATAGTAGGAAGGGAAAAATGAAGGGGGGTAAATCGGAGGGGAGACGAACCATGAGAGACTATGGACTCTGAGAAACAAACTGAGGGTTCTAGAGGGGAGGGGGGTGGGGGGATGGCTTAGCCTGGTGATGGGTATTAAAGAGGGCACGTTCTGCATGGAGCACTGGGTGTTATACGCAAACAATGAATCATGGAACACCACATCAAAAAATAATGATGTAATGTATGGTGATTAACATAACATAATAAAATAAAATTTTGAAGAAAAAGAAAAGTAAATGAGTTGAAGACTAAGTAAAAGAAAAAAGAATTAGGCTGTTTGAGATGATAAGCAGTATCATTCATTAACCATTAGGAAGAAACAGGGATAACTAGCCCTGATTCAATCTATTGCTGCACTTTGCATACTAAATGTTATTTACAGGGCTGAAGGGGTTATAGTTCTCTACAACTTACTGACATTGATTCATCTGGTTTATCGGTGTGTGTGTTTGTGTGTGTGTGTGTGTATCTGAGAGAGAGAGAGAGAATTCCCCTGTGCCAGGTTCTAGATCTTGAATATATGAAGATGAAAAAGTAAAACTCCAGCCTTCAGGAAGCCCTCATTCAAGCAGAGGTGATGGCCCACAGTTTTCTCAGTAGAAAATTATAGCTTAGAGAACACAAGTTATCAGCACGGGGGAAAAAAAGACCATTTTGAGAATATGACTCATTAAGCAACAATCTCCAGCTCATAGTTCATATGTTGACCTACCCTTGACTCATAGACAGAAGGATTTTGAGGGTTTGCATATGGTGGAATAATTCATCTCGTTCCTAAGCAGTAAAGAAAGGGTCATCTTTGCTTCTTTCACCTCTAGGCTCAAAGAGAAGTATTTCCCTGAGAGCTGGTAGAGAAGAATCCATTGGAATTTGATGTAATCTTTATTTCCCCTCCAAAAGGCTTGCTGACTTACATTAGGTCCTAAAACTACTTTTAATTCCTAATAAAACTCCATTTCTCCTTCTGAGGTGGAGCAGCCATGGTTCTGGAATGCTGTGCAGAATAACCAAAAAAGAAAAAAAATGCTTCTAAAGTCCCTTAAATGTCCAAAATGAAATTTGCCACATTAAATCCAAGTATTTTTATTAATGACAGGAATTGCCAACATGCTAAGAACAAAGGAAAGCTCCAAGCACTTATCATTCATCTTACGCTTTTTTTCTTTAACAGCAAAACCTACCTTGTTGTAAATTATTAGTTGTAAATTACTTCTTTAAAATATTAGGACTGTTCATTTGAGTAAACCATGAGGTAGATTTTTTCCCTGTAATTTAAAAAGCTACCAAATGAGCTATAATTCATTTACTATTAACATCCAAATAAAAGCTATAAGCCAGAAGAAAAAAATGAGTCATAGTTGCATTGCAAGAATTAACTTCAGAGGTATATTAAGGAATGAAATATTAGTTTCAGTACATTGGGATTAACTATTATTTGCAACCCATCCTCTGGTAGCACTCTATTTTATGATAGAAAGCACAGAAACACATGATTAATCCTGAGCTGGTGTCTTTTTATTTTATTTTATTTTTTAATTTTTATTTATTTATTTATTATTTTTTTTTTAAAGATTTTATTTATTTATTTGACAGAGAGAGAGTTAGCGAGAGCAGGAAGAGAAGCAGGGGGAGTGGGAGAGGGAGAAGCAGGCTTCCCGCCGAGCAGGTAGCCCAATGAGGGGCTCGATCCCCGGACCCTGGGATCATGACCTGAGCCGAAGGCAGACGCTTAACGGCTGAGCCACCCAGGCGCCCCTGGTGTCTATTTTTTTTTTTTAAAATATTTATTTATTTATTTGAGAGGGAGATGGGGAGAGCGAGCACTAGCAGGGGGAGGGGCAGAGGAAGAGGGAGAGAAAAATCTCAAGTAGACTCCACACTGAGTGTGGAGCCTGATACAGGGCTTGATCTCAGGACCCTGAGATCATGACCTGAGCTGAAACCAAGAGTCAGACGTTTAACCAACTGAACCACCCAGTCGCCCCCTGACCTGGTATCTTTTTTTTTTTTTTAAAGATTTTATTTATTTATTTTGACAGAGAGATAGACAGAAGAGCACAAGCAGAGGGAGTGGCAGAGGGAGAGGGAGAAGCAGGCTCTGCACTGAGCAGGGAACCCGATGCGGGACTCGATCCCAGGACCCTGAGATCATGACCTGAGCCGAAGGCAGACGCTTAACCATCTGAGCCACCCAGGCGCCCTGACCTGGTATCTTTTAACATTAATCTAGATTAGTGTGTCCCAGCCCTAGTTCCACTCCAGGGCATTTCCAGCTACCTCATGGGATGGTATAAAATTCTTCCAAATTGCCTCAGCAAAATTAATTTTAATTTACATTAATATTAAAAATAAATGTATACCATATGACAGATGAGGGAAAAGAAAATACTAGAAAGTCAAACTCATAACTTAGCAAAAGATTCCAATTCATCAGCCCAATTAAGTGAGGATTTAGATCACACTTTTTAAGCCACGGATTCTCAAGAAAGAAGAATGTAGTTCTGGAAACCAAGAAAAATATTACTGAGTTTTAAGTCCTCAAATTGCATATTGAGCTCTCTTGATGAAACACTTTTCTTTACAATGAACTAATTCTAGTTTCAGAAACATTTACACATGTCCTTGCTCACTCATAGTTTTGGTAAGGACAATGCTTTCCTCCTATGCTTCATAGATAATAATACTCTTCCATGTACAGTATCTCAGCTGCTGAGTAATGCTGGGGACCAGTCTGGTCACAGAGAGAAAAGATGAAAAGGCTATCTCAGTGAAAGATCTTCACTGAACTACATCTCAAGTGGACTAAAGTTATACTACACTACTGAGAGTTCATATCCACCATGGTGCACTTGTGAGAGATGGGAAAAGGGAAGGCTGTACTTTCTGTTACTTCTTCAGCTCCAATACCACATGCAGAAGCTAAGGGATCTGTCAACTTGGCCTCACTCTGTTCCACTCCCAGATAAACTAGAGGGAGGAATGGTCAGGAGTCAGTGGTAGAGGGAATAAAAGGAAAGAAATGATTGCTTCAATATAAGCAGAACTTAAAGGAAGCAGTGTGGGTAATGATAATTGGAGAAACTGGGTGGGTAGGTGGGTGGACCCCACAGAAAGCTCAGACTGGAGCAGTTTGAAATAACATCTATTGATGAAGCACCTGAGACCCAAAAAGAGATCCAGGAAGAGGCTCGCTCATTCTTTTAAAAAGATCAATTCTCACACACAAATTTAAAACAAAGATGTGTTTGTTACAACACTCAGGGTGTGGAAGAATATTTTTTAAACCAAAATTTCAACCCCATTTGTGATGATATGGGCCCATTTCATATTCTAATTTTAAAAATTACTCAGAGGAAGGTAATTAGAAATAATACCTAATCATTTTTAATGTTTTGAGCATGAATTTAATTTTTAGTGTGTTTAAAATTAAATGAATTTACTGAGGGCATCGTTATAAGAAGCTGAACACCAAGGAAGCTATTAATAATTTGGGAATCTCAGTTCTCATGAGAAGTGTTAAATCTACCTACTGAAGAACTATACCAGACATGTATTTAACTCATACATCCTAGTATTATTAAATGCAAAGCAGGATGGATATGATTTTTCATGCTATTTCGCTATCCTCTAAATTTCTTCCTGCAGGTGGCAGACTCAGAAAAGCATAAATAGACTTTGAAGGGATTTCTGGTCCTTGTATGATGGTCAAGAGTCTTAGAACTAATTCTTCTTAGTCGGTTCAGTAACAGTTGATCATTCAACAACTTTTTGAAAACTCTTAGCAGTCTATAGTCTTGGCCTTTGAGAAGTCACAGTTCGGTGGATACAAAGAGGTACAAACAAGTAAAGTTAATAAGATATAGTAAGGACTTAGAAGAGATATGGACACAAGATCCTAGAAGCTCATAGAAGGGAGTGAAGATTTCTTTGCAGGGGAGGTGGGAAAGCCATCCCACAGAAGGTAGCATTTGCACTCCCAAATGGAAAGCAGGAATTACCACATATAAGAGGTCATTCAAGGCAGAAGGAAGAGCAAAATGAAAAGAAATGGGGGTATGAAAAGAAACAGGGAGGAGGGAGATGGCTAGAGCCCCTGGGCACAGAGTGTGTGGCAGACAAGTGGAGGAAAAGGCAGCCGTACAAGATGGCAGCAGGGTGGATAAAGAAGCACTAAAGTTTGGGGGGGAAAATAAAAAAGCATTGACAGCACAAAAACCTCCAGGAAAACAGTATTGGATTTGGTAATCATTTTAGCCTTGTGCTGGCTCCCAATTCTTTTTTTTTTTTTTAAAGATTTTATTTGATAGAGAGCGGCAGTGAGAGAAGGAACACAAGCAGGGGGAGCGGGAGAGGGAGAAGCAGGCTTCCCGCGGAGCAGGGAGCCCGATGTGGGGCTCGATCCCAGGACCCTGGGACCATGACCTGAGCCGAAGGCAGATGCTTAACGACTGAGCCACCCAGGCGCCCCTGGCTCCCAATTCTGAACCTCCTAGTAGGTAGTTTATTCAAGAGAATACCAAGCTAATGATAGAAATCAGCAGGAAAACATGTTTTTCTCTCTAGGAAAATGCTTTAGTTTATTTGCTGGAACACATTTATTTTATATCAAACTCATGATTGTTATTTTAATATTTGAAATTATTTACCAAAAAAACCCTAGAAAGGATTTATACCTTGATTATTAAGAATTGCCAGATTCTTACAATTCTATTGAAAAATTAGAAAGACTTCAAGTATACAAATTTAATGAAACCACAATCCACATTTACAACTGAATACTTATAAATGAGACCAAATTTTCACCTCCTGTGTTTCCTCTGGCTATAATCTTCCCAAGTATACTAAAAAGCTGCTGGGAAGTATGCCTATCATGAAAATTGCTCAATTTTCAAAATGATCTATGAATCATAATGGGAGTCTTGGTACTTAAGTGTCTACAATAACATAAAAATGCCTCCCAGCCCTCTAACAGGTGGTAGAAAGAAGTCAGAAGTGACTCTTACAATGGCCTTTCTTTCATCCATTTAAATCCCAGTATATCAGACAGCATTAGGAGAAATAAAAAAAATAGAGCATGACTATAATAAGATACATAAGCTTACAGTATAATAATGATAAGAGAGATAGGCCTTGTACAGTGGAGCCAGACTGACCGGGTTAAAATCCTGGATCTATTCTTTACCAGCTGTGCAGTCTTGAGCAAGTTATTTAACCTCTCTGTGCATCAGTTACTATATAAAAAAAAATGTACCAATAGTAGCTAATATGTAGGGTTATTATGAATGTTCTGAGTATCTTCCCTTTGCCTCCCCAGATCCTCCTCTGACCCTTCTCCATCCTGCTTCTGGACCCTGGGAGGCTGGCCCATAAAGGTGGAAACATTGAGCTCTTTGCCCTCTGGCTTTCTGCCTCCTGATGGGAGGCAGGAGGAACGTGAGGTCTGGGTGTTTGTTATCGCGCCCTCCCTGCCAGGTGGCTATGGTTGTCTGCAACCCACCCACGGTGGGGGCGGGGGGGGGGGGGTTACTCTCCGGGTCCCTCTAACCATGCTCTCTGCTTGTGCCTTCAGGCAGGCCTAGGGGTGGAAGGGCTCCCTGCTGAGCCAGCACAGCGGGTTGCACGGTCCCGCACTGCAGTTTTCTAAACCCCACTCACACCTTTGTAAATATTCATTTTGTTCCATTCACTTTGATTTATCCAGTTTGAG
Organism: Neomonachus schauinslandi; assembly: GCF_002201575.2. Lineage (NCBI taxonomy): Eukaryota > Metazoa > Chordata > Mammalia > Carnivora > Phocidae > Neomonachus > Neomonachus schauinslandi. The sequence goes on along the minus strand of NC_058408.1, from coordinate 142,053,540 downwards.
TGTGCCATCTGTTTCCTGCCAGGATCCTGACTAACAGAATGAGTTCCTCTTTGTAAAGCACTTAGAATAATAACTGGCCCATGATAAGCACGATACAAGTATTTGATAGATAAATACAATAAATGAGATTTAGAAACTTTTTTTTTTGTAGTCGATTTAAGCATACCTTTTTGTGGCCTGCCATACAAAGCAAAATCTTCAGAAACATTTTCCCAAGTACAACTGTTCTCTTCAGTAGACTTTCTGTGCATGAAGTCACCATCATTTTATTTCTAATCACGTTTGTAGCACTTTGGTTTAAAAAATTCTAAGTAAAATATTATTAAAGTTTTTAATTCAATACGAGCCTATGGGGAATTTATATAACTATACTCATTATAATCATTACATATAGTTATTTCCCCCTTTTTTAAATACTTCTTTGTCATCTCTTCTCTATATACCTTTTATTCCACATACAATATTGTCTCCTTTGATGCTTTAAAACAAGTTGAATGTAAACCTACATTTCTACTCAATTCGTTAAATGTAACAGTATTTCCCAGTTTCTAGAATTATCAGTGTATCTCTTACAAACAATACGCTTGTTACTTCTTTGCATGAAAGACAGGAGGGTTTGCATACTGGATTCCACTTTCCCCTCCTCCTCCTCCTTCTTTTTTTTTTAGAGAGCAAAAGCTCAAGGGGGTGGGGGTGGGAGGGGCAGAGGGAGAAGAAGAGGGAGAGAGAGAGGGACTCTCAAGCAGGTTCCCCATTGAGCTCGGAACCCCACTGCGGGTTTGATCTCAAGACCCTAAGATCATGACCTGAGCCAAAATCAGGAGTCAGATGCTTAACCAACTGAGCCTCCCAGGCGCCCCATCCCCTCCCTCGTTTCTTAAATCAAAGGTTCTAAATATTCCAGAATATTTATCTATTTTGTGCACTACTATTTTTTTTAGACACGTGAACCAGATAGCAGAAGCAGCCTTCTTGTTCAAGCTCATATTTACTTCTTATTGAACGGTGGTTGTCTCAGATGCATCTTAGCAGTAGCATCTCCATTCAATATTTTTTTTATTCTAACTCATGCCTAATATTATGAAGTATGGCCTCCAGCAAGCTGCAGAAAAGAGAGTCTGAAACTTTGTGATCTGAGAATATCCTTCTTTTGGCTTTTATATCTGAGTGACAACTTGACCAAGTGGCCCATATCTTCTTAAGGGTTCCATAGATGATACTCCAGCATTTTGCAATACTTGCAATATGGACATAGTCTGGCTGTTACCCCTTTGAAATTAAGCAAAGTTGCTGTCTAGAAGACTGCCATACAAAAATCAGTTATGTTTTTCTACTCCAGCAGCAAACATTTGAAAAAATATATAATCTTATTTTTAAAAGATACTATTGACAAAGCTACTAAATGCATAAGATATCTAGGAATAAACTGATCAAAAGTTATTTGAAACTTCATAAAAATGTTTTGTTACAGTTACAGAGGTCCTGTAGCAGCTTCAGTATCTCCTGGGATCTCATTAGCAATGCAAATATTTGGACCCCATCACAGACCTACTGAATCAGAAACTCTGGGAATGGGGACAGCAATCTACGTTTACTGAGCTCTCCAGGAAATTCTGATGCACAGTTGTGATGCAGGACAACACTTTGAGGACCACTGTTCTAGAGCAACACTCAAGCACACAAATACGAATTTATGTACAAGAATGTTCATAGAAGCATTTTTTGGTAAGAGCAAAAAACTATAGTAATCCAAACAGTCATGGGAGATAGAATGAAAAAGTGAACTGCAAATATGTTTCTAGAATACTCTGGAGCAGGGAAAGTGAATGAACAGGAGGGAGGTGCATCCATCTGAATGAATACCAGAAAACACAACGTTGAGTAAAGAATGTAAGTTGTAGAAAAAAGCGTATAGCGTAATACAATTTATTAGAGTTCAAAAGCATACAAAATTAAGCTATATATTGCTTAACAGTAAGTGCATTTATATTAGAAAGTCAAGGTTTGATAAAACTCAATATAGTCATTACTATTGGGGACGTGTGTAGAGAAATACATTCAAAGAAGGGCGGATGGTGGAGTTTAACAGCATTTGGTAAGGCTTTATTTCTTAAACTAAGTGGAGAATATGCAAATATTTGCCATATTAGTTTGAAATTTTTCTTGATATATGAAAATTTTCAAAGTAAATTTGAAATAACAAATATATTACATTTTAAAAGGAATCCAAACCTTATCTTTCTCTTTGGAAGTTGAAAAATCTGGTGTCTTAATGATAAGTGGGTATGAGAATATTTCTTATTTTAGGATTTAATTGTTTTTTTAGTTGGGGATAGTTTTACTCTTATGTGACTTTGATTACCTTTGGGCCTTTGCTATTGCTTGATCTGCAAACGTCTATTTTTCACACAGTTTGGGTCTCCATGTTAATATCCTTCCATATCAGTCATCTTTTCTTGAATTTTTCTTTTCTATCACATTCCAGATATTTCTTAAGTTTATCTTTTATTTCTTTGTTGGACTTTCTAGCCTCATCCATCTCATAAGAATTTTCAACTTATTTACAACTAGATTTGAGCCATTTCAATTTTGTTTTGCTGTGAAAAAAAATCTATGGCAGACTTTACTTCTAAGCCAGGGATTCTTAACTGAGACCCATGAAATATCTGAAATCATACACAAAATTTATGTTTATGATTTTAATTTTTTAATCTGGGGAAAAATCCATAATTTTGTCAGACTTCTTAAAGTGAACTGTGACTGAAAAATGTTTGATTCTAAGAACTACTCTGTTCTTTTTATGCTGAAGAAAATTTGCCTCAAGTCATTTTTCTGTTAATTGCTACTCCCTCAGTTTTTCCTTCTTTATATTTTTAAGTTTTCCTTATTGACAAGAATCTTGTTTTATTTTACAGTTATCCTAACAAGGTATCACAGATCAGTTTCTTGGTTTAGATTTTGATTAATATCCAGATATTTTTGTTCCACTGAAAAAAGAAAAATTAAAGGCTAAAATTTTAATTCCTGATCATAGTTTCTGCTCATTCTGTGAATCAGGCTGGGATTTCAGGTGCATGATAAGATATCAAATGTTCTTCATTCTTATCATACAAAATGACATTAAAGTGAATACAGAAATATTTGTTTGAAAGGAAGAAGTTATTTCCAGTTGGCAGAATTTTGGGAAATATGTTGGACATTCGCCCTGAGCCTGTAGACATGTGGGGATAGGAGAAAAAAGTGCTTTAGGGTTTTAAAAAAATTAAAAAAAGCAACATAGCAAAGACAAGGTATCAGTAAAGTATGCAAGAATGTTAATCCTTTCAAGGAACCAACTTTTGGCCCTATTAATTTCCTATATTGTTTGTATGTGGGTTTTTTTTTTAATTTCACTAATTGTATGTGGGGTTTTTTTTAATTTCACTGATTTCTGCTCTTCCCCCCCCTTTTTTCTAATTAATTTGGGCTTACTTTGCTCTTATTTTTATAGGCCAAAGCATAGGTCATTAATCTTATTTCATTCTTTTTTTCTAATTAAAGCATTCCAAGTTATAAATTTCCTTGCAAGCACTGCTTTAGTTATATCCCACAAATTTTGACATGTTCTATTTTCACTATCATTCAGTCTAAAATATTTTCTAATTCCCTGTATGTTCCTTGTATTCCCCTTATATTTTCTTCTTTAATCTATGAATTACATAGAATGTGTTGTTTAATTTTAAAATATTAGGTGGAAGGGATCTATATGTATTTTTGCTATTGACTTCTAATTTAATTTCTTAGTGGTCAGAGCACATACAATGCCTTCAATTTTTAAATATTTATTTGGACTTGTATAATCCACATATGGCTTACTCGCTGAATTTTCTATATGCACTTGAAAAATTGTGCATTCTGCTAATATTGGGGATAGCATTCTGTAACCATCAATTAGGTCAAGATGGTTGATAATGTTATTTCACTCACCTATATCTTTATTAATTTTTTAATCAGTTTTTAAAAATCAATAATTGAGAAAAGAGGGTTAAAATTTCCAACTATGATTGTGGATTTGTCTATTTCCCCCTTTAACTTGTTAATTTTTTAAAAAGATGTATTTTGAAACTATATTATAAGACACACATATGTTGACCAAGAGTATGTCTTCTTGATTTAATATAATGTAACCTATAATTGAATATATATATTCATATGTAATATATATGAAATCTAAAACTGTAGTTTAGAATATACCCATATCCCCATGACATTTGTCATATATATTACATCTACATATACCAAATTTCCTTAAAGTTTTTCTTTTTTTTAAAAGACTTACTTCTTTATTTGAGAGATAGGGGGTGAGGGGCAGAAGAAGAGGGAGAGGGAATCTTAAGCAGACAGCCCACTGAGCACAGAGCCTGATGCAGGGCTTGATCTCACAACCCTAAGATCATGACCTAAGATGACAGTGTTTTGGATGACATCCAAGAAATTGTGAATGATATATTGCAGAGCCTGTGGATTCTGTTGTGTTCCTCCAAAGAGCACTGATTTTTTTTTTTTTTTTAAAGGAGTCAGCTTTCTTAACTGACCTCAAACTCCAAACTGTCTTCCTTGTAGTTAGCGGCAAGAGAAATCTCTGTTCAGTTCCTTTAGCCTTAGCGGGGCTGCTTGCATGCCTGGTTGGGGTGTCAGCAATGATTTGTGTAGAGTTTACACACAGAACCAATTGTCTCCCTTCTTTGGTTCTCTTCTTTGCTCTATTCCCTCTTGCTTTCCAGTTACTAGAATTACCTTGAACTCTATCTCCTGGCTCTTCATGACAGTAAGACAACAGGGTTTCTATCCAAATTTTAGTTACTCCTATTTGGCACAGATTGAGTCTTGCTTTCTGGTAAAAAACAAAACAAAACAAAACAAAAACAAAAGAAACAAAACTAAACAAAACAAAAAACCAGTAACAATGGGAAACTTGCTCATTGTCATTGTCTTCTTCCAAATGCAGACTCTACTCCTGTATTTGCCTGGTTGGTTGCTCTCTAGTGCCTTTAGACAGCTGCATTTTATATTTTGTCCAGATTTATAGCTGTTATGTGCAGGAGGATTACCAGAAGCCAGAGCCCATTCCATTTCTTTGAGTTTGCTTGTATCTCATGGGTTGTTTCTTCTTCTTCCTCTTTATTATTTATCACTTTTCCCCCTGGGCCCCAGGGCAGCTCTTCTGGTGTCCAAAGTCTCACAGTCTTTCCTGAAACAGTTCCAACAGACCTCATCTTTTGAGTTCCAGAGGCTCAAATCCAATTCAAGGAGCCAGACAGGGGATGAGGATAAGCGATCAATGACCTTGTCTTAGACCACACTTTAGTATTTTCTTCAGAGCAGCATAGTCTGTGGACCTGGAGCTGTTTATTCAACTCGGCAAATATTTACTGAGTGTCTATAAGGTGCAAGGCTCTGTTTTTGGACTTTTGGATACATTGATAAACAAAACAGTCAAATAGCCTTACCCTTGGGGGAGTAACATCATGAACAGGCACACAGACAATAAGCAATAGATGTAATAAATGAGCAGGATAGTATGTTAGCAGGGGTAAGTGGCCACCCTACTTCTCGCCCCCAAGCAGTTTTGGCTCTTGGGAATCACAATCATTTCAACATCTTCATTTCCCTTAACTTTACGGACCTGTTTGAGTTGTTTGGCTGGAACTAAGAATTAGGCAGTGAGCCCTGAAGGAACAGCACCTGGTGCCAACTGCTGCAGGGATTCCCCTTCACCGCCAGGTGGGAAATAAATGAAAGGAGCCAGAGAGTGATAGCAAAGGGACAGAAGGCAAAGGAAGAACTGGTGTTCAATGATTGCTAAATTCCACCTAATCTCACTCTGCTCGAGATCTCTCTTTTACCTTTAGGGCCAAGGTCACACAATCAGGTGGAGCAATTTCATCAAAGGGTGGTTGTCTGGTGCCTAGAAACTGAGAAAGAGTGGGGTTTTTTTTGGCACCGGATTTTATGTGTGTGTGTGTGTTTATGTATATGTATTTTATTTTCATTAGTACGTATCTTTTCATTTTTACATATATTACATGTAATATATATGTGCATATGTGCATGTATGTTCTACTTGCATTAGTACCTATAAATATATATATCTTTTACATATTTATTGTGTGTGTACATTTTATACATATATCATCTGTTATATAATATATAATATATATAATATATAATGATATATTATATATAGTATATTATATATATTACATTATATTATGTCATAGGCTTTCAATAAGCTGCTTTTAAAATCTCTTTGAGGTTATGGTGCTCCATGAATGGTGGTTTTACCCATATATTCACCATCACCATCATCACTGCTCACATTTAATAAGCTTACCATGTTACAGGTCCTGTGTTAGTGCTTTGGGGTATGTAATACAATAACCCTATGAAGGTTTGGACCCTTTTTCTGAAAAGGGCCACATGGTAAATATTTTAGGCTTTGTGGGCCATACAGCCTGTGTTGCCCCTGCTCAGTTCTGCTATTGCAGTGTGAACGCAGTTAGAGACAAGATATAAACATATGGGTAAAGATGTCCATCGACAGATGAATGGATAAAGAAGATGTGGTATATATATACAATGGAATATTATGCAGCCATCGAAAGGAATGAAATCTTGCCATTTGCAATGACGTGGATGGAACTGGAGAGTGTTATGCTGAGCGAAATAAGTCAATCAGAGAAAGACATGTATCATATGACCTCACTGATATGAGGAATTCTGAATCTCAGGAAACAAACTGAGGGTTGCTGGAGTGGGGGGTGGGAGGGATGGGGTGGCTGGGTGATAGACACTGGGGAGGGTATGTGCTATGGTGAGCGCTGTGAATTGTGTAAGACTGTTGAATCACAGACCTGTACCTCTGAAACAAATAAGACATTATATGTTTAAAAAAAAAAAAAAGAAGAAGATAGCAGGAGGGGAAGAATGAAGGGGGGAAATAAAAAAAAATAAAAATAAACATTATGGGTATGGCTCTCTTCTGATAAAACTTTATAAAAGTAGGATTTGGCCTACAGGCCATAGTTGACCTGTCCCTACTCTTAACCACCAGGCTCCACTGCTTTGTGATGGCAAAGATTCAGATGAAAACTAGAAGTTCTTCCGCTCTCCTGCTTACAACAGTATTCATCAAAGGCACGTTGTTTGACTACTCTGGGTCTCAATCCCTTAGTTCTTTGCAGGAATAGAAAAATCTGGCTGATGTTGTGGCTCTGAAATCTAGAATTCTGAGTTTCCAAGAATTGAGCTCAGCTACAAGGAGTGGCTAGAGCCACCCAGAGCCAGAGGGTGGAGAAGTCAGAAGTTCTGACGTTTGGGGAATTCTACATGTTAGTATGTATCAGGCGCAATGCTAGGCATTTGGCAAGGCTTATTTCATTCATAGTACCTTTATGTGGGTAAGTGTGGTATTCTGGGGTGGAGGAGAAGAACTATTGGTTGTCAATACCCAGATGGTTACAGGCAAGGGTCTGTCAGGACAATACCTTGCCTGGGAACCTGGCAAGCCTAGAAACAAGATATCATTAGTATGTCCAGTGATGAAAAAGTCAGCTACTAAATGAATAGGCCATTTGCTCTGACACATAGGCTGAGGTGTCAATTTATTCACTTACCTGGGAGTATTCACACCCAATGGGAGAGGAAAATTGGCTCAACAATCATTTCTTGAATACCCAGCATGGGCTAAGGCCTCAGGAACAGAGATAGGAAAGAGGACATGGGCTTTGCCTAAATGAACTTTTTGACTGATCACTGCATGCCTCTCAAGGATGTGAGGAGTGTGGGGTGGAGATGAGTCAGGGGCCATCTGAAAGCGGGTTGCACCCCAATATAGAGCTACCCCTTGAAGAGCACTCATCTAGAGTCTACCCATAGGATGGAAAGAAGAACACTAAACTGGTTACCCAAGAGACTGTCAACCCTTGCTCGACCCCAGCTCCTTTGGAGACCTTGGACAATAATAATAACAGCTCATATATACTGAGCACCCACAATGTACCTGGTACTGTGTGCTAAGTACCTTACACACATGACCTTACACTGAATCTGAATTCTCAAGTGTGATGGTGGAGACTTCCCATGATGCAGCCCCAACATAAGGTTCTATTTTTTTCTCCTCTTATCTGAAGCTATAACACATTACCTTATATTGCTTTTATTTCCAGCCTTACCTTGCATAATCTTTTCCACCTGGATTGCCTTTTCCACCTGAGTCTATCAGAATGCTGGCCATCCTTCCAGACCTAGCTTGTGTGTTAACCCTTCCTTGAAAATTTTCCTTGGAAAGGATCTCTCTTATGAACACCAGTGAAACTTGGTACCTCATTCAGTAGCATTTAAATGCCTTTAAAAACCCCATCTTAATGCTCTCAGTTCTGATTACAAAAATAAGACATTGCTCAATGTAAATAACTCAAACAATAATGGCAAAATTTTTATAAACATGTTACAATCCTCTTATGATTTTAAGTTCCTTAGGGACAAGGACTGTGTTTTAGTCATCTCTACATCCCCCTAGAATCCTTCAGAATGCCTACTCCAGGCTTGATTCATAGTAAAAACAAAGTAAATATTTACTTGAATGATTACTCCTATGCTTAGCACTTTTATAGCTAAATCAAGAGCTGATTTTCAAAACTTAGGTGAGATTTATGGTCAATGATGTTATTAACATGTCTTTATTCCTAATATTATAATGCTTCTTCAAAAATCTGCTAATAAAATCATTTTGTTGCTAGATTAGTGAAATGTCTGTGCTTTCTTGGAACATGGGCCAAATCCATCTCTGATCATCTGTTTTTGCTAGAAATTCTATTGCCTCTATCTTCAGACCACTTTCGAGATGAATTATTTAATTCATGCTGAGAACATTTCAGTACTTCAGGTTGTTCACCTTTCAAAGTTCCTCAGGTATCTGTGAGAATTTGTGAGTGAAAATATTCTTGGGTTACAGGTCTTAACTTCATTGAAAATTGACTGCACATTTTTATCATTAAATCATGAGCATCACAGATGACTTTCACATTTCTGCTGAAGGCATGTTTCTTATTAGGCTAAAGCTTTTCAGTCTGTACAATTAATGGTTCATAGCACACTAGGGAACATTTATTAATTTTCATTTTCCATGTTTTTCAAAGGTTATGGGGGTTACGGGTTCTAAGTTGGAGTTATACTGAAATTTTAAAAGGTATAAATAGGTAAATATTATGGTTCCTGGAAAAGTGAGACTTTTTTCTTTTAAGCATGTGATTAATATGACTAATAAAAATGTCATCAACCTTCACTGCCAGGGTCACGCAGTTAGAAAGACATTTTGTATATGTGCGTGTTGTTTGGTTTCCATATCTAATAGGATATTTTAAGAGAACACTTAAGATAAGAAAATTACTTTTAAAAGTAGGACCTTGATGCTTTGTTGGTTTTATACAATAATTCTAAATGGAATATAGCATCTCCCTACGCATTTATTAAAGATTTTTCTTGACTACATTTGGCAGCTTACGTCAGTGTGTGAGATGCAGAGAATCTTTCCCTCTGGTCAGATGACTTGACGTGAATACCATTCTCGTTGAAGGTTGCAGTTCTGAAAGGCAGACCTCTTTCCCACACTTTTGTGGATAGATAACTGATTTTACGTCTCCGTTTAGTTTCATTTCATGAGCCACTCTCCTAAGTAGGTACTTCCTCTTACTTATAGTTCATGATGTTGGTTATATACAGTAAAATATTTAATTTGGGCATATGTCAAACAGTAGTTTTTAAACACTTTTAGTGAGATTTGATTTACGTGCCACACAGTTTGCCCATATAAAGTGCACAACCCAGTGGTTTTTAGTCAATTCATAGACTTGTGCAATTTTAAAACATTTTCCTCACCCCAAAAAAGAAATCCTGTGTTCACTGGCAGTCACTCCTTCTTTTCTCCACCTCACCTGAGCCTTGGGCAACCACTAATCTATTTTCTGTCTCCATAGATTATGTAGTATTTTTTTTAGAACAACCCGTAATTATCTAAAAGTTTTGGTGATTTTGAGACATTATTAAAGTTCATACAGTCAACACAATCCTCAGCTAATGGCATTTTTTCTTTATCTTCTTTTCATCTTTATCTTTAAAACAAAGCCTCTGTCTGGTTTGCGGTAATTTCAGATCTGTTGGTAGTATTAAGTTTACCAGTGCTGCCCTTCCTCTCGGTTGGTACTGTAAGAGTTCTATATCTCTAACCTGCACCAATGTAGAAATGCTAAGTTAAAAAAAAAGGCAAATACTTAAATAGTCAGCATGAGGCACATTCAGAGAAGAATATCTCAAATTACTGTATTTTTCTTCTTTTTCATTCTCCAGTTCCTCCCCAACACACACACACACACACACACACACACACATGAGTAGCCATGGTCATATATGGTGGAAGATGCTTTATTCAGTGACAACCCGAAGTAGTAATACACGTCCGGTATTGATATATTCTTATGCATGCTATAAAAATAACATGTGTATTTTGATTGCATATACATATGGTTTATTTCCAAATCATAGTGGGAGTCACAGAGCATTCTTTGGAGGTTGGAAGTGCTAACGCAGAAAGCAGAAATGTATAAAATAATATTCTAGATCGATGCTTGTTTCTACTGATTTTATTCATGGCATTATCAGAAAACCTGGAGCTCATTCTACTCACTTGTTCTTGCAACACCTATTTATTGATTAAAGACAATATAAAGCGCACAGTGCAAGGCCCCAGGTAATAAGGGACACCTAAAATTCAGCTTTCTTGGGAAGTGTTGCCCAACCTCAGCACATAAAAGGGTGGGCTGTCTTCTCAGAAGGAAAGAGCTCAAAGAATCATGCATCTTTTCCTTTCTTCTTGAAAAACTGCTGCCTATATTTTTCAGAAAAATTCAACATAATTGGTGTATACCCATCTTTTTAGGTGAATTAGGCCTTAGCAGACAGATAACCCATTTTGTTCTAAAATTCAACAAACTCTTGGAAAATCTTATTCCATACAATCTTTTGAATATGTCATTTGCCATTTATATTTGATGGCCTTCAGCAAAAAAAAAAGTTATAAGAAGGTATTAATGCAAGTAGATAATAAAGCTGCATTCTATAAATCTATAGCAGCTTACAGTAATCATTAAAGCATGCCAAAGTCTTTCATCTATTCAAAAATATGCAGTGCACAGAATGTCTGCTAAGGTGCATGACAAGTCAGAGTTAAATATATATTAATAAATGAATTAGCTTCATAAATAATAGCCATAATGACATTTTAGGAGACAATAAGTCTAAGGATTGTCAGAAAACGGTTGATGTATGAGCTTCACGTCTCAGTGATTCTTCAAAATGAATAGGCTTTGCGAGATAGTTCAGACCCGCGACCAGCCTATTTCCTTGAATAATTTACTTGTTGTCAATTTGTACAGCCACATTACACATGCAAATTGGTCTGCCTGTGCAAACAGCACTTGGAGATGATAAAAACAAATTTACGAAGGCTATAGAAGAAGGATTTATTTCACTTTCTCACCCAGGTCAAGCAATACATGTATCTGACGATTGTGTGTACCCAATTTTGTTGTAATTATATCAGCAAATTATTCCTTATAATCTTATTATTTTTAGCAGTCTCCTTGTGCTTGGGATAATTAGCTTTCTTCACTCAGTGTAAAAACAATTCAACTTGCCAGCCAGGCAGGGCATAGCTCCATTATCTGTTTTGGGTTTAAATTTATTCCCTATATTCTTGGACACTTTGTGTAAATTAAAAATTTCATAGTCCCTAATACTGTACACGCTGTTCATTCAGTGATGAATTAAGGCCCCTAAACCTCTCCGTTTGCTATTAGATATCTCACCCACTTTATATGTTAATCTGTGCTAATGAATTCCACAACCCCTAGCCACAGCGAGATGACTAAAATTATTACCACTTACAGAGATATGCCTTTTTCATTTAAAGTTCAATTCAAATTGCTCCCATAAACAGTCTGCCACACAAAGATACCTCCTATAAAGGAGAGTTACTTACCTATAAGTAGAGTTCTCTGAAGGTAGTATTATCTTGGGATGCACATTCCTAGGTCACGTGCCCTCAGGTCTCTGGCGTGGGGGGGGGAGAGAATCCATAGCTGATAGGTAAGACTTTCTTTCCTCGGGGCACTTCATTAGCTCTGTGGTCTATATTCCTGAAGGTTCTTTGCGCCACACCCCTTCACACAACCGATTCCTTCTTAGCAGAACACGCCCCAAGTGAAGTAGGCAGTGTAACGACCAAAAGAGAGTCGAGGAACTGGTTACCTACCATCGACAGTTGCTGATGGTCAAGAAGCACATTTTCTGTCTTCATAGAGGGTGCCTATAAGATAATGTGTCTGGTAATTGGGAAAATAATCTATTTTTTTAAAACCTATAATATGAAATTTAAAGTCTATATTTCCTTTTTATATAAATAACATTTTTGTTGCAGAAGTAACACATTTTCATTACGGAAGAATTAGAAAGGGTAAAACAGAAGAATAAAAATCACACACGTTCCCACCCATAGTCCCACCACCCAGTGACAACCACAGCTAAGTGTCCATGTCTATTTTTACAGTCAAGTTTAGTACTTATGTACCCTCAAGATGGCAAAAAAATAACTAGTCTCGCGTTTCTCTTCAACCCATTCCAATCAGAGTTTCTAGGACATTTGCCCTTGTCTCTGACTTAACCCATTTTAAGAATGTTATGTGCTGTCTTCCTGTAAAATTGAGGGGTTCCTAGAGCTTCAGGTGCTCAGCTCTTTGCCTCTTTCCCCCCTTTCTCCTCAACAGAACATTCAAGCAAGTTCTCACCTGGCTTTAGCTCTAAGGTGCTCTTGATGATTACCACCTTCCAGAATAGCCTTCCTCAAACGGTACAGCAAGGCACAGGAGTGTCAGGCACAGTCTGAAGGCGGGTTCTTGTACCAGACGGCACCATATTTTGTATGCCTGAGTGTCCTATTGATATGGGTGCTGTCCCTCATTCGCTGCTGCCTCTGCACTTGAGCCTCACGACGGTTGAGGAAGTGGGCAGAGCAGGTGCTGTGATGCCTGGGTCACAGATGAGAATATCTAAGGTCCAAGACGTTAAGCAACCTGCCTGTGAGAAAATAATGAGTGCCCAGGTCTATGTGACTCCAGAACAAAGCGCGCTTCCTTTCCATTCTTGCCCTTAATTGTCCCCAGTGGCATTGGGACTTAGGGTGCCTGGTGTGTTTTCAATATTTCTCCCTAAAGACAGATTGTTTCCAAAGGTAAATCTCGGAAGTCTTTTTTGGCTAGAAATTCAGAGCTTCATTCATTATTTTATTTTGAGGCTTCTTAATTATTGATTACCTTGAGAAGACTATTTACATAAAGCAAATATAGTGTTTTGCTTCAGGAGAGTTTATAAGAGTCTCCCTTTTAGAGTATCCTCTGCTTAAAAGTCAAAACAACTCCTTGAGAATGAGATTTTTTAGTCCACGGTTAAGAAAATACTCACAGATTAACTTAATTCAGTATCACACCTGGGTGTAGCATGACTAGGTCTGAACCTTCCTCACTCTGTTTGCTCTTCTCTTTTTGCCACGGGGTCGCTCACAGCATTACACACCCAAGCAGTTAGGATGGCATATCACATGTGACATTCAGTATGGGAGGAGCATCCACCTAGAGGAACAATTTGATGCGTCACTTAAAACCGTGAAACCGTCACATGAATGCTAGATTGGGCAGCCTGCCATTAACCTGAGTTAGTATGTGGCAAAGCCAGATGGTTAGCTCCTCACATCTAATCTCACACTGAGTGTCATATGTTCTTTAGTTAATAAAAACCAAATGCACTTTAATTCAGCATCTTTTTTTTTTTAAAGATTTTATTTATTTATCTGAGAGAGAGAGAATGAGAGAGAGAGAGCACATGAGAGGGGGAAGCACACCCCCTGCCGAGCAGGGAGCCCGATGCGGGACTCGATCCCGGGACTCCGGGATCATGACCTGAGCCGAAGGCAGTCGCTTAACCGACTGAGCCACCCGGGCGCCCTAATTCAGCATCTTCTTTGGAACAGAGTGTATTCACCTGATTGCCTCATCTCATTTATGAATCACAAATGTGGGTTTGGCTTTAGCAAGACCAAGCCCAGGAAAACCTGAAGTAGGCCAGGCTGGTGTTCTCTGCCTCCACCATCCCCCAGGAGTGTCTTCTCCCATCCTCACCCCCCTGGCCCTGCCCTTTCCTCCTGTGGCCCTGTGAGTCCTCCTTCCCCTGCGAAAGCCACCTGTCCTGATACCAGCTGGTCCTTCAGTCACAAAGCAGTGCAGTTAACTAATAAAGCCTCCTGTATTTTCATTCCCAAGATTATCATCGTCTTGAGTGGGACAAATCCTGGCAAAAATATTGAGAGACCAGGTAAACATTCCCAGGGACCATCAAATAATGTGACTTAGATCAAAGTTCTTGGTGATTAGGGATATTTTACTTGTAGACTTGTTGAATGCCATGTGGAAGATCTGCTTCCTTCCCTGGCCCATGTGACAACTTACTCTCTTTTTGGGGAATAGCCTACTCATATACAAAATGAGGGTAACAAATCTCTCTCATATGATTGCTGTGATGGTTTAGTTAGTTACTATGTGTAAAAGTTGTTGGAATGGTGCTGGCATTTAGGAAGTACTCTGTTCATTTTTTAGATGCTCCTCTCCCCTTTTTCTTCCTCCTCCTCGTCTTCCTGGGGGAGGCAACATGGCAGAGAAGAAAACACAGAGAAGAGGTTGGAAACGAGGTGATCCTGGGCTCAGATCTAGATTCTGCTATGTGATAGTGGGCACATAACCTTTCTGAACTTTAATTTCCTTTCATATAAAATAGGGATTATACAAGTATCTCATCTTGTTATATGAAGCGAGGGAATGCATATGTGGTGATTAACAAGGTGTTTTGCAGACACGCATTAATGAATTATTGCTGTTGATGCTAATAAAGGCAGAAGACATACATACATTTGAAGTCAACAGCACAGTTTTCTAAGTATTAAATTGCCTCTCACAGTCTCTTAACTAAATAAGGTGGCAGCTCGTTTGCACTTAAATAGTAAGAGTTTCCAGGCTTATGAACCATAAATACCATCTCCTTTATGTGAATATTTTCCCACTAACCAAAACAAACAACAGCAAAAAACCACACTAGTATTATTTGAGGAAAACATTCCGATGAAGTACTAAGGAGGTGCTAAGTGAGTAGGTGGCTATCATAAAGAAAGCTTTCGTATATGGGAAAGTATGAAGTATGTGTTAATAAGACTTCAACGGACAAAAAAGTAGAGGAAAGAAAATATAGGATTTCTGTTTGAAACAAAATTTTGGTGAAAGTTCCTTGAGTTTCTTTTTAACTAAAAAAATCAGAAAACTTTGAGTCCAATGGTCGCTTCTAAGCAGTTGACACCACTTGCTGAAACTCCCTAAAGAAAGGCCAGCTCCTTTTTCTCTGAGGGAATTCCTGCCTTTTGTAACTTATTATGCAAGTTTTTCTCTGCCTCTCAGGACGCATTCTTCAAACAATCAAAGGGATACCGAAACTGCTATATTCAAAGGAAAATCAGTTTTAATTTTATATGACAAATTTTCACAATGCTACATATAATTGCAGTACAAGGATAAGAATATAAAAATAGCGACAAGATCAGAATAAAACAATTAAAAGGAACAGAGAGAGGGCATCTAGCGTAAGTGAAAAGAGGAAAAGGTTCCGGGATGAAATTGACCAGTTTATAACTGCATGCTTTCATATAAAAACCTAAAAAACCCCAAGTCTTCCCACTCGACCAATTCCCACATACATATGAATAATATTGGGACAATAAATAAATATATAAATTAATTAATTTTAAAAATCCTGTTGGGGAAAAATTAGAACACTTCAAATATTATTTTTTGTCTCGGCATCTTTAAAGTTCCATTACCATTTATGATTATATTAAAATATAATATGTCAGATAATTGCCTTTATATCAGCAACAAAGAACCCAAAGCATATACCATACTGACGTAATAACTGTCATCTACAATCTGGTTCTGGCTGTTTCCATTAAACTCCCTGTGTTTCACTTCTTTCTTGCATAAAATATGTTGCCAAATCCTGTATGTTTGTAACCTCTTTTTCATATTTTTCTTGAAATAGAAAACATGGTTTTTGTTTCTGGCTATTGCCAGTACTTGTCACCTAGGTCATTGTACAACCTGGTCACCAGCTTCCCCGCGACAGCCTGCACACTTCCATCAGCCCGTCTTCATGGTTTGATCTTTACTCAACTTTCCCGTTTTTTTCCAATGATGATGAAACAGGTTCAGGTTTAAGAACTTTAAGACGTTGAACCTAGTCACAGGTATCTTTGTGACTACAAAGTCCAAAGTCTTATTCTTAAACCATGTTACTCTTCCCTGAGCATGACCCAAATTTCCCTAAAGTGAATTTTCCTATCAGATACACCTATTAAGTTCTTTACACCCTCCTAAGACCAGCTGGTAGCCTTCCTTTACCAAGAAACTCACCTGCCATACCTATCTGTTATCATTGTCTCCTACTTATTGCAATACAACACTTTGTTCTAATCTCAAAATAGCACTTACCATTGTCTGCTTTATATTAAGGTTATTTACATCTGTCTGTCTCCCTACTCGCTTTTGGATTCTTGGATGGCAAAGACCATGTCTTATCTGTCTTATGTAATTATCCCTCCCTTTTATCCTAAAACAGTCAGTATTTCCCACAGTGCTTTGCATCTAATAGATATTAAATCAGTGTTGGATAAATTAAATTAAAACTCCATTTTAAAATATAAGAAAGTTGGATTCTGTGTTTTTGAAAGAAATTTCAGTGTTTTCTTTCAGTTCCAATGGCAATTTTTATGAAAAAATAGCAATTATTAACTAAATGTTCCTGTATAGAATTTTTCTCAACAAGACTATATTTTGTATACATTCTGAATGTATTCTGTATAAGTAAGGAAAAATTTATGCTATGTTTACTCATTATTCCTCATTTAAATATTTACCAAGGACCCAATATATAGCACTGTAGGGCATGCAGCAGTTAAGGTGGTGCCAAGTAAAAAGTATCAGTCCTTGATCTGAAAGACAATAACCTAAGATGAATAAACTCTAACAACTATAATAAGATTCCATGAAAAACACAAGGCTGTTTAAGAACATACGCACCTGTCTGGGGGTGCCTGGGTGTCTCAGTCGTTAAGCATCTGCCTTCGGCTCAGGTTGTGATCCTAGGGTCCTGGGATCCAGCCCCGCATCAGGCTCCCTGCTCAGTGGGGAGTCTGCTTCTCCTTCTTCCACTCCACCTGCTTGTGTTCCCTCTCTCGCTGTATCTCTCTCTGTCAAATAAATAAATAAGATCTTAAAAAAAAAAGAACATATGCACCTGTCTGAATTAGATATGCTTCCACTTCCAGTCATGGCCAAGTAAGCTCTGTCAGACCAATCTTTCCACTGAGACTCTGGAAGAAGCAAGATGACTTCTTGAAGACACTAGAGAGTGAACAAAAGCAGTCATACTGGAGAGGATGGTTACTTGGAAGAAAAAGATTTCAGGAGAAGTTTAAGTTTGTTTTACAGCTCTTATTCTGAGGGGAGGCTGTAGTCAGCACTGTGTAGGAAGTTTAGATATTGGACAGAAATCTGGTCTTACCGGGGAAAGGGTTTGGGTCAATCACAGCTACTAGAAAGTAAAAGGGAATCTTGAAAAGAGATAGAGAAGGTGAGCCTAAATTCTACATATAACTTATGCCGAAATCTCTGGATGACCCTTGAACTATGCAAGTGAAGGGCAGACTCCAAGCAGCCCAGCTAACCTAAAATAAGTGAGCTTGTATTTGGGCTTCCACCTACCATGGGGAGACAGAGCTTGTACACTGGGCTAAGCCATTAAACTGCCTGTTAAAAAAAAAAATGGCATTCTTTGGAGGCACATAATATAATCTAGAATTTCTACAACATATCATTCACAATTTCCAGGATGAGATCCCAAATTCCTTATTATATTAAAAAGAAATGGGAAACCAGCCATTTCAAGAGTGGAACTTAATCCTGGGATGACCCATGTTTGAATAAAGAAATAAGAATTTTAAAATAGTTATGTTGAAGGACTAAAAGGAAAATATAGTGAATGAAAACATGGGAAGCATCATTCAAGAGATAAATAAAAATTTTGGAACTGAAAAATAAAATACATAAAATAAAAAATGTGCTGTATGGTTTAAGAACAGCATGGATATAACTTAAAAGAGAATCAGATGACCTGAAGATACACCATTATAAATGATATAATCTGAAGAACAGAAGAAAAAATTTGTAATAAATGATCAGAGCCTCAGGGTCCTGTAGACCAATAACAAAATGAGGAGTGGAATGAGAGAATGGATGAGAAAAGACTATTTGAAGAAATAATGGCTGAAAGCTCTCCAAATTTGGTTAAGGATATAAATTTTCTAGTTCAAGAAGGTCCAGCCAGCTCCAAGCAAAATATGCAAAATATAAACTGCATGTCTAGAAATATTACAGTCAAACTGTTGAAAACCAAAGATAAAGAGACAATCTTGCAAGCAGCTGAGAAAAGTGACACATTTCATACTGGGTAGCTTGATGGACCTCTAACCTCTCATCAGAAACAACAGAAGCTAAAAGCAGTGGAACAACATTTTTTAAAATAATGAAAGAAAAAAATCTAGCAAAAAAAAAATCCTTTAAAACTGAAAATGAATTCTACTTACACCTTGATGTGGAAAGCTGGAAAGAGCATCATTTATACCATAAAATAAGAAAGTGCTCAGGAGACTAAGTTTTCAGGGGAAATAAGTAGCTGGAGATCTAAGGAATGACAGAAGCCATTAGGGAGAGATGAGCACTGGCTCACTTGAATAAGGAACAGAGAAAAGCACAGAAGTAAGGGACAAAGTGTGGAAGAAATAAAACATAACTAAAAAGATAGTAGATTTAAATCTGACCATGTAGATAATTACATTAAATATAAATACTCCAATTACAATTAAAAGAAAGAGATTGATAGGATAAAGAAGAAAGAACTAGTATATATTGTCTACAAGAAACACTTTAAATGTAAATGCATCAGTGTTTTAAGAATAAAATAATGGTAAAAGATGCCATGAAAATACTAGTAAAAAAAAAAAAAAAAAAAAACCAGAGTGGCTATATAAATATCAAACAAAGTAGACTTCATAATGGAGAATTTTGCCAAGAATAAAGGTAGCTGTTACATAACGACAAAGAGGTCAAATGACAAAGAAGTCATAAAAACTCATATGTGCACCTAAAACTAGCTTCAAATACTAGAAGCAAATTGATATAAATGAAAGGAGAAATAAACATATCCAAATTAATAGTTGGAGATGTCAACATTCCTCTTCAATAATCAATTGAACAAGTAGACAGAAAATCAGTAAAGAAGTAGAAAACCTAAATATCACTATCCACTAACTTGATCTAATTGACATTTATGGAACAATCCACACAACAGCAAAATCCACATTCTTTTCAAGTGCATGATCAAAATTTTAAAATTGCATTTCTATTTAGTAGAAATGAACAGTTGGAAATTGAAATTAGAAACAATACCATGTACAATATAGCACAAAAACCGTGAAATACTTGAGCAAAATCAGAAATATGTACATGACTTATAGGCTGAAAATCACAAAATATTCGTGAGAGAAATTAAAGCAAACATAAGTAAATCAGGAGATAAACTGCTCATGGGTTTGAAGACTCAGTAATGTTAGGATGTCAGTTCTCTCGAAATTGATCAATAGATTCAATATATTTCTGATCAAAACCTCAGCAGTATATATATTTTTAATACGAGTTGAAAAACTAATTCTAAAACTTGTATGAAAAAGCAAACAACTAGAATAGCCAAAATAATTTTTGGGGAAAAAAGAATATGGTTGAAAGACTCACATTACCCAATTTCAAAACTCACTGTAAAACCACTGTTATTAAGAGAGTGTGTTATAGAAAAAGTCTATACACATAGACCAGTTGGGACAGAACTGAGGGTCCAGAACAGAGATGTACATAAATGTGGTCAATTTGATTTTCAAAAAAGGTGCAAATGCAATTCAGTGGATGAAGTAGTTTCAACAAATTGCCCAAAAATCAACCTTGATTGATTTTTTGGACCATGTAAATAATTAACTTAAAATGGATCACAGGTCTAAAATCTAAAACTGTACAGGTCTCTAGAATAAAACAGAGGAAAAATATCTTTGTGACCTTGGGTAAGGCAAATATTTCTTAGACATAACACAAAAAGCACAAGCCATGAAAGAAAATATCAACAAAGTGAACTGTATTAAAATTGAAAACTTTTGCTCTTTAAAAGACACTGTTAGGAAAATCAAAACACGAGTGACAGACATCACTATCATTAGGAAAATTAAAATTAATACCACAATGAGATACCACTATACACCTATTTGAGTGGCTAAATTCTTTTTACTGTCCCTGACAAGAATGTAGAACAAGTGGAACTTCTATACATTGCTGATGCGAAGGAATAATGGCACAATCACTTTGGAAAACAACTGGCAGTTTCTTATATAGTTAAACTTAATCTTACCATACAACCCAGCAATCCCACTCCTAGGTATTGACTTAGGAAAAAGGAAAACCTTTGTTCATACAAGAACCTATATGCGAGTGTTTTAGCATCTTTGTTTATAGCTTATAATTGCTAAAGATGGAAAACAAACATCCTTCATCTGGTGAATGAATAAAAAAACTACGTTATAGCTACACAAGGGAACACTACTCAGCAATACAAAGGAACAAAGTGCTGATGCATTCAAAATGAATGATCCTCAAATTCATAATGGCATGTGAAATAGGCCAGAGAAAAGACTACATACTATTTGATTTCACTTACATGACTTCATTCTGAAAAAGGCAAAACTATGAGGACAGAAAACACCTCAGTGGTTTCCAGGACCGAGGGTGAGAGGGTGGTTTCCTGCAAAGGGGCATAAGGGAACTTGGAGTGATGGCAATATTCTGTATATTGATTGTGGCAGTGGTTACATGATTATATGTAATCTCACAGATTGTACACTATAAGGGGTGAATATCATTGCATGTAAATTCTACCTCAATGAACCTGACTTAAAAAAAAAAAAAAAAGAACGGGAGGTCACCTGGGTGCCGCAGTCAATTAAGCATCCAACTCTTGGTTTTGGCTCGACTTTGATCTCAGAGTCATGAGATAGAGCCCTGAGTAGAGCTCCATGCTCAGCGGGGAATCTGCTTGAGATCTTCTCTCCCCCTCTCCACCCTGCCCCTCCCCACTGCGTGCACTCTCTCTCTCTTTCTCTAAAATAAATAAATCTTTAAAAAAATGGAGGTGAAATAAAGGTATTTTCAGATAAAAGAAAACTAAGAAAATCCAGTGCCAGCAAAACTACACTATAAGACATACTAAAGGAAATTCTTTAGAATAAAGGTAAAGGAAAGCAGATTAAACTCAGAACCACAGGATGAGATGAGGAACACTGGAAATAGTAAATATGTGGGAAAATATAAACGACTATTTTTTTGCTTTTTATTCTTTTATTTTTTAAAATTTTAAAAAAGTTTTTATTTGACAGAGAGAGAGCACAAGCGGGGGAGTGGCAGGCAGAGGGAGAGGGAGAAGCAGGCTCCCTGCTGAGCAGAGAGCCTGATCAGGGCTCGATCCCAGGACCCTGGGATCATGACCTGAGCCGAAGGCAGACGCCTAACCAACTGAGCCACCCAGGCACCCCTGCTCTTTAACTTTTAAAATATATATATCATTTAAAGCAAAACAAAACACTGTATTGTGGTATTTACAATATATGTGGATTTAATGCATGTGACATTAAAGATGTGTCAAGAACAATAAATGATACTGTCCAGTTTCAAGGTTTCTCCATTTTACATGAACTGTTAAAATATTAGTCTTAAATAATCTGTGAAATGTTAAGGATGGATACTGTAATTCTTATAGTGACTACTAAAATATAAGACAAAGAGGTAAACGTAAAAAGCCAATATATAAATGAAAGTGAAATTCTAGAAAGGACTGAGAACATGTCTATTATGCAAGACCATAGAGTGGAATGTGCTTTTTAACTGGAATAAGACAGGTAAACTCAGCCAAAGTTTAAAAATAGAATGCACTTCAAAACAATTTCCAAGATAGAACTTTATAAGGGTAAGATTTTATGAGGCAGATCATTTAGGATGTCTTCAATTTAGCAAATACATAGTTTCAAGTATTTATTTCCAAAGAATTATAGGAAACTCAGAATCATTATTTCATTGGAGACAGTAGCCTAAATGCTGATTAGATTCCCAGGCCTTAAAAGATAATGTCACATTGCAATAAAATCAAACAAAATAAATAATAATGCTGAATAAGAAATGACTCTTTCTTACTCTGATTAGTGGAAGCTTTGGAAGACAGTCTTTTTTTTTTTTTTTAAGATTTTATTTATTTATTTGAGAGAGAGATAGGCAGAGAGGCAGGTAG
This sequence comes from Neomonachus schauinslandi, assembly GCF_002201575.2. Lineage (NCBI taxonomy): Eukaryota > Metazoa > Chordata > Mammalia > Carnivora > Phocidae > Neomonachus > Neomonachus schauinslandi. The sequence goes on along the minus strand of NC_058408.1, from coordinate 142,030,920 downwards.
AGGGAGAGGAGGGAACCTGACGTGGGGCCTAGGATCATGACCTGAGCCGAAGGAAGACGCTCAAACCAACTGAGCCACCCAGACACCCCTGGAAGACATTCTAAAAAGTTCTTTTGGACACATTCAGGTGAGATTCTACTTCTTTATTTAGTTATTTCACTTTAAACTTACAGCTTTCTTTTTCTTTGCAAGCACATCATCATCTTGTGCTTGGCAGTTGGGATTAGTGTGGTGGGTAGTGGTGTTTAATAGGTCACAAAAAAGATGATGGAGAGCAAGACACCAAAGTTACTAGGCTACAACTGGAAAGAGGTTTCTAGGTGGTGTACCTGTATCTGTGAGGAAGAGATTAGTTGACATGGAATTTCCAGACTCTGGACTGTAAGGATCAAAGGAGAAGCAGAGATCACTTTTTACATTTTCTCTGCACCAGGAGGAAAATGTGTTGGGTTGCTCTGAAAGCAGACCACTAGGAGGCCACCTACATGACCAGTACTCTCCTGGAACAGCTTTGTTATTCTTTTTATTTTATTTTTTTAAGATTTTATTATTTATTTTTAAAGTTATCCTTAAGAGTAAATTGAGGATGTGGTGCTGACGGTGGAAAGGAAGCGAAGTGGCATACAAAAGCTTGTTTGCGGGGGGTATTTGAAAGACTGATTTAACTAAAATTGTTTTATGGGAGTTCATAGTTCATAGTAAAGGAGGTATCCCTGAAGGTTGGGTTGAATTTATAAAACTGCAGAATATGAATTTTGGAGAGCAGGGAGCAAAAATAAGGTCAAAGGCGTGCAAGCAAGAATGAAAGGAAATGAATGGATGAATGAATGAATGAGTGAATGATGAAAATATTAGACTTGATGCTCGATATGCCCCCATCCTCCATGACCATTGCCTTTGTCCAGATGCTGATCACTTATTCCATCATGGTCTTTCAGCTGCGTGCCTTTCATGTTGGCTCAACTACCTCCAAATTCATCTTTCCTTTTCACAAGACTGTGAATTTTAATTTCCCTGAAGAATCTGCATCATCATATCCTTGGTCAGAATTCTCTAATTCCCTCACTGTATTAAGACAGAACTTGTCTGTTTGCCTGACAGAAGACTCCCATAGTCTGACCCAACCTGGTTTTGTTTTACCTAAACCACAGCGTTCTTGCCTCTCTGCATTGGTTCATGTAATTCTCCTATGTTACTTTCGCCATTTCTCTTCATTCCATGTAGTGACATTTTCGCTTCTGTCATTCATTCATCCTCTCCACAAACATTTACTGAGCACTCACTACTTGACAAGGACTGTGCCTTCAAAGGAGCTCACAATCTATCCGGGTAGACTGACCTATGACAACTAATTGTATCTCAATGGAATAAAGCCCTAGTTGTGCTATGTATCAAGTATTATGAAGACATAGAGAAGAAAAGCATGAACTTCATGAGTCAAGGAAGGTTTAACTTAGGAGGTAATATTTGATCTTGGTTTTGAAGGATGAAAAGATGTTCCACAGGTATAAAAGAGAAAGGGTGGCACCTGGGTGATGCAGTCAGTTAAGTGTCCAACTCTTGGTTGGGCTCAGGTCATGATCTAAGGGTTGAGAGATCAAGCCCCATGTCAGGTTCTATGCTCAAAGCAGGGTCTGCCTAAGACTCTCTCTTTCTCTCCCCCTCCCCGCCAGGGTCTCTCTCTCTCTCTCTCAAATAAATAAATAAATTTTTAAAAGAGAAAGCTATCCCAGTCAGAGGAAATAGCATGTGCTGAATCCCACCTAGCTTACATTTCCATTCTATTGGGCTTCTATAGTTTCTACTTACATCATGCGCCTCACAATTTTAGTACTTATGGTGTAAAATGTATAATTTATAATCACATTAGATGTCTCAGACTACAAACTTCTTGACCAGCCAGTTCATATACTTCATTTGTATTCTCTTCATTTGTATTCTTCATTTGTAACCTTAGCTATGTGCTATCACTGGGTACATAGTAAGGACCACAAAGATGTTGACAGGTTAACCTGGTAATCTATCAACATTTATGGATTCCTTATTTTTTTGTGCAGGGGTTCCAACAAAACTTTATTAGGACACTAAAATTTGGATTTCATATAATTTTCATCAATAATGAACTATTGTTCTTTTGATTTTTAAAAGACTTAATTTTTTTAGAGCAGCTTTAGGTTCAGAGCAAAATTGAGGGAAGGTACAGAGATTCTTCCACATATACTTTGTCCCCACACATGCACAGCCTCCCCTATAATCCATATTGAGTGGTACATTAGTTACAATTGATAAACCTACATTGATACATCATCACCCAAAGTCCATACTTTACATTACAGTTCACTCTTGGTGTTGTATATTCCAAGAGTTTAGACAAATGTATAGTGAGATGTGTATCTATTATTATGGCATCATACAGCACATTTTCAGTGCCCTAAAAATCCTCTGTGTTCTGCCTGTTCAGTCCTCCTCCCTCCAACACACACACACACACACACACACACACAAACTCACTCCTTAGTTTTTATGTGTAAGGGAAGGAAACTAGTATTTATTGTAGTAAACTGTTGACTACATGCTAGGTTCTGTGTTAAAAGCTTTACACATGTTCCCTCATTTAGAGAGATTAATCAGGCAGTGGGCTGTTTTGGAAGATGAAGTTATTGGGGAAAAGGAGACAAACATAGACCTCAATGTAGCAAACCAGAAATGATGGAAGAGGATCCCTCTAATGGGATTCGATCACTTGCTATGTACTAAGGGGATGGAAAGAGAAGACGTATTTTGCACCTGAAGCCTCTCTTTCATAAGCTCCCACCAAGTACATATCCCACTCGGTAGCAATGATGTCTATCTATACTTTGCTGACTGTGCTAAGCTGGGATTCATTAGAAACTTCACCTTAAAAGGAGCAGTGTGTGACAATGAGAAGAGCATGAGCTTCAGAGTCCAGTGAAACTCCCCACCCCGGTTTTCCATGTTACTAGCTGTGTCACATTAGGCAAGTTTCTTAAACCCTTGAAGCCTTAATTTCCTTGTCTGTAAAACAGATACAATAGTAACTACCTCATAAAATTATGTTATCAGTTGCAAAATACCTAGCATACAGAAATGCTCTAAAAACCTTCCTCTCTGGCCCTCCCCCTCTTCCTACGTACAACCGATTAAAACTGAAGAAGTTGAAAGTACCAGATATGACCAATAAGTAAAAAGTGCTTTTCTTTGGCAACATCCTTTATTACAGAAATTTTGTTTCCTCAAATGTCAACTCGTGCTGATGTCATAGTGTTAGCTGTTCAACATACTCTTGGAAGGCTAGCACTGTTTATAGATGATTCAGTTTGCAAATTTAGAAAGCAAATCCAGGTGGAGAAATTGTCACACGTTTTCTAAAATTCAGAACTCCTTTGTTTCTATTCTTTTGCATTAAGTCACTAGACTACTTTTTCTTTAAGGCAGAGCATGAAGCATTTTGTACAGACCGAAATTAACTATTCTCTTTCTCAGTTTCAGCCAGAAGGACATTTATTGTATGTTCTACAAAGTCATATTCAGCTTTCCAAACTGAGAAATATTTAAGGGATTTCATTATATTTGGGGAAATTTTCATCGTCAGAGATTTAACAGCTACCAAGAAAGACCTCCACAATTAATCTTTTATAACATGAGTGTGACTTGTAATCTCCACACTAAGAAAAAAAATTACTAAGTATAGGGGAAAACTCTTCATAAACTATAATATTTCTTGGCAAAGAAAAACTGCTTTATGATTTTTAAGATATGTTTGAGGATTTAAATGAAACGTACATGTTTGAAATTAGGGCCAGATGCAACACAATTCAAGTCCAATTCACTAGCTGCATCACATTTACTGTGATTTAGTAAAAGGTATTCAATAATTCAATAATTCTATGTTTCATAGAAATCTCACAAATACAAGTATTTCATTCATAAAGGGCATGGTTTGGCAGGTTTCCAGGGCAGGAATTTGCTGGAGGAGAGGTAAATTTATTGATTAAAATAAATCAAATGACTGACATTTCCCCCAGAAAACTGGCAAAACAATGATATTCGGAGACTGGAAGTCTTACAACCAGAACCAGAAGAAAATTTTGAGCTATTTACATTTATTTACATTTATTATAGGAATCCTATAATATGATAGAGCAAACAATCAGACATTTGAGAATTCTCAAATTTTAAAATACATATTTTTGGAGAAGGACATTCCAAAACCTTTAATATGAAGTCTGGTCTTTGTAGCTCTTTGGATTAGTTATAATTATATTCCTCCTCTGTCCTTTGTACCTTTATATGCACTGAATAATGAGTACTCTGATGGAATATGTGCAGAAACAGTTCTTAAACAGGTCAACATCACTCAGCTCCTACCCTGTGTCTCAGTGCTTCCCCCTCTGTGCTCTCTTTTCCACTCTGGTCACACTTCCACCAACAGCATTTGTTATGAACTTAATGTTTATGTACCCCCAAATTGCTGTGTTGAAACTCTAACCCACAGTGTGGCTACATTCGGACATGGAGCCTCTAAGGAATTAATTAAGGTTATATGGGGTCATAAGGGTGGGGCCCTGATCCTCTAGGATTAGTGTCCTTATGAGAAGAGGCACCACATAGCTTTCTCCTGTGCACACACGTCCTTTCTCTACAAACACAACAGGAAGAGATCCTGTGAGCACACAGCAAGATGACTCCGGCCTACAAGCCAAGAGAAGAGGCTCCCGAATGAAACCTACCTGCCAGCACCTTGATCTTAGACTTTCCAATCTTTAGAACTGTGTGAAATTAATTTCTGTTGTTTAAGCCACCCCGCCCGTGGTATTTTGTTATGGTAGCGTGAGCAGACTAAGACAGTAATTAAGAGGCCCAAATGCAACAGCATAGTAGCACTTTTTTTTTTTTTTAAGATTTTATTTATTTATTTTAGAGACAGAGCACAAGAGGGGGGAGTGGGAGAGGGAGAAGCAGACTCCCTGCTGAGCAGGGAGCCCGATGAGGGACTCGATCCTGGGACTCCAGGATCATGACCTGAGCCGAAGGCAGCCGCTTAACCAACTGAGCCACCCAGGCGCCCGCATAGTAGCACTTTTATACACATCCTTTCTTTAACTGCCTGACTTGTTAAAGATTTGGATTGGGGGAAAACGTTATTGAGACCTGGACACAATTGGCCAGGAGAGTTTCACACAGATCCTGAAATCACTCAGACCTGCTTCTATTCTAGAATCAGAGAAGGTCAGCAGGAGAAGGGCTTGAGCGACCCAAGCTTGTCAATTCAGGTTTTATTATGATTCTGGGGTTACAGGAAACTATGCCATACACCTGGCATATCCTTCTGGAAGACACTGGGAGTGAGGTAACAGATAGTTACCTAGAAAGCTTAAACATCTGTTTGCACGAAATCATGATATATTGGAGTGCAATGCAAAATTCTTATATATTTTTAGAGTGCTTCAAAGAAAGGCGTTATAGATAATGTTAACAACAGTAACAAATAGCTAAGACTTAAAATTACTGTGGGCTAGATAATGTGTTAAGGACTTTATGTGTATTTTCTTTCATCATCCTCATGAAAACAGGAGTCGTCTTATCATCATTACAGAGCACTATTTCGGAAAGTGGAAGCATTTCTAAAATAGCCCGCACTCTCATCACTATCACATTATTCTGCTTTCTATTCTTCATAGCACCTTCTTTTTTCTTTTTTTCCTTACTTATTTTCTATGCTCCCCCAACCCCCTCCTCGGGGCCTGAACCAGTGGCTGTCACGGAAAAGGGGCTCAATAAGCTTTTAGTCAAGGCCACACATCTGGTCAGTGTAGCAGATGGTAAGCACCAGGAGAGCAGGGTTTGGGACTGTTTTCCGCTAAGCAGAGGCTGGCAGGGTGCCTGCTCAATACAGAAGGAAAAAAAGAAAGGAAGGAGGAAGGGAGGAAAGAGGGAGCGAGGGGGAAAAGGCTGAATGAATGGAAATGTTCCCTTAAGAGCCTAGAGAGCATCTACCGCAAACCTCCCTCCGAGGAGGAATGAACTCAGTTCAAGGTCTAAGCCAGCAGTTTCCTCATTCCCAAAACCAGCGAGCAGCAGGGAATGGGGAAAAGAACAAAGCCTTTAAAAACGTCCAGAAGAAAGGGAGAAACGGTGAGAGAAAAGAAGCAGAAAGAAACGAATCCGGCGCTGTAAACAGATCTGAAAACGAGCTAAGCCCGGCCGGTTGCCATGACGACCCGAGGCCAGAACGGCTCCAGTCCATTGGCTGAGATGCCGGAGCCAATGGGAAGGCGCGGTGTTGGCGGGGTCTTAAGATGGCTGCCGGGCGGCCGGCTCCTGACGTGTGAGTACCGCGGATTGCGGGGCTGCTTTCCGGCCGCCCCGAGCTCCGATTTGACGGGTCCGGGAGGGCGGGGTGCGGGGAGCCAGCGAGCAGGTGTGGGGCGGCCTCACAACCTCACGGCCGCGCCAGCAAAGCCCCCGGCCGGGCCCACGGGAGTGTTCGTGGGGCTGGCCTCCGCTTTGCTTGGAAGGGACGTAGCGCCTTCCCGAGCCTATTGGTGGGAGAGGGGTTCTCCGTCTCACCCCGGCCAAAGTGAGAAGGTGAAGAGGCTTTCTATCGGGGGAAAGAGGCTCCTGTTTACAACTGCTGTAGCCCGGGGAAGAGCTGCAGTTAATGGGAGTGTCAGCGGGCTAGACGTCCTGCACCCGAATCTGCGGCGCTTAGTTCTGTGCCCGGGACGGGATTCTTCCCGTTTGGGGATCGGAGTGTGGCACTGCCGCCGGCGAGCCTGCCGAGTTCCGGGTCCTGCAGCCCAGCAGGAAGAGGTGTACCTTTCTAGAGCCACCCTTTTGCAGTCTTGAACCTTGTAAGTATTCTCACAGCGGCATCCGACTTAAAATGAGCCTCGAAATGTTATTGGTTAACTGTAAATCTTTCCATGCAGGGTCTTGGGACGTGTTCTCCAGGCCTTGACGAAACAAATACCGTCTTTTTATTGGAACATATGCATACATACAACATCCTGCCAAATAAATGGTTTGGGTAATCAGACAGGGAACTTAAATTCGAAGTCAGGCCTCTGATTCAGTTGTACTTTATCTTTTTGAGAAAAGACAACATATTTCATGAATGGGACCTTTACATTAACGTTCATGAGACATGCTTAAAAGCATTTTAGTAAAGTAGTTCCGAGTCATGGAAACGGATTATTGTGTAAATTATTTAACATGATGGTGGGTGGTGGTTTATGATTATTACACAAGTTAAGATTAAATTCAGATCGGACAAAATTCAGGTTTCTGTGATTATTCTAATTGAATACAAAATATGGGAAATAAGACAGCTTTGTATGGTGAAAATAGAATTGAAATTCTGGAATATTAGAGACGGGAGACATTTACCCATTAAACTGCTCAGATTGGGTTTTGGTTATAAGCAGTCGCCTGATCTTCCAGAAAATGTGACCTTATTACCCAAACCTCTGAATGTGATTTTTATGTACACATTTTAGTATAGCATCTTACATAAGTTTCTGCTTTGAAAGAGTAAGACAGATTTTTTTCTTAAGCAAATTTTAACAAAATTACAGGCTAGAGTCATTCTTTAGACCCACTCTCAAATCTTTGTCTCCACGAATATATTACTACTTAAATTGCATCCTCTAAAAGTTTCTAAGTTGAAGCCCTAGAGTTCTGCTTTTGTAAAATAAGCATATCACAATGCCTTAGGCAAGTCAGTTACCTCACCTGTAAAAGGGGTTTAGATAGTAATTTCTAGTGGAAGGGTTGTTGTAGGGATTAATGGTAAAAGAATTTCTGTCACATTGTTTGTATGTGACATTGTTTGTATGCCATACACATCATTGAGTTGCTTTGTTTTTCTTTCTGGTTCTGTTTCTTCTCTGTAACTGGGGTCTCCTTTGCTTTCTCTAGAGCACCTTTCAGGTGTTTTGTCTGACATGCAGTCTTACTGAAAACTGGAAATCTTGGCCGTGGTGGCGGGGTTGAGGAGAGAAGCCTTATCCACTGGGGTATCAGGGTTTAATCAGTATTGCATTTGACTGGTATATCACATCTCTTGAGAATGGCTGAATAATTTTCACATTTAAAGGGTAATTTGGAATGATTTGCTTTAGAATAAAGGCATGGGGTGAGAGACATTTCAAAGAATTAGAGAATCATCTTTAAGAGCAGCCAAAACAGGAGTAAGCACCAGGCCTAACCTAGTACCAGTTGGTACCATAGTACAATTGGAAATGTATGAGTGACATGTATATACTATGAATTCAAAGACAGTGTTTTCAGACATGAGCCCAAAGCAAGTCACAGAGCAGCCACTCCATATTGGCTGGTTTACAGTTGAGCTGCTGCTCACGTGGGCAGCTCCATTTGCAGTCTTCTCGGTGAGTTATCTGTTTATCAGTGGCCATGGAGTTGCCCTTGTATATATTATGTATTTTTGCAGTCACAGGAGAATGGCACACCACTTTAAAGATGTTCAGGAACTGAGTTCAGAAACGTGTTATTTGAGTTTTGCCTTATTTTATGGATTTGGATGTAGAATCTAATTTCTAAAATTTATTTTAGTTCTTCTTTTTTCTGTGGGCACGCACAAGAAATTATCGTACCAGCCAATGTCATACTGAAGACAGGTCCAAAATGTGATCAAAAAATGCTTGAGAGCTGATGGGGAAAGGCAACTTCAGGGCACCCGAAAGTGCTCCCCAGAGTGAAGCACGTTTGGGTGCCCAAAGCAGAGACACACCCTGTAGGGATGCTGAAGCAGTGTGCTCCCGTGGGAGAACTGTGCTTGTCAGAGAGGCACATGCCTTTCATTAGCAGCCACAACTGAAGTCTGGGCCGAGTGGTACTTACTTGGCTGTTGATGGACAGATGCTTGCCATGAGTGTAGAGTGTCGGCTCCATGAGGTTAGATATTTTTGCCTGTCCTCATGTCTTAAAGAGTGCCTGGCACACAGTGGCCTTGCACAAGATGCTATGGACAGGGAAAAGAAACAGTGGTTTCAAACATAGAACCCCAGTTTTGCTAAGAATGCTGAATCTGAAATTTGTTCCTGTCCTTAAGTTCTGAAATAGATAACGAGCCTAAAGGTATATAATGTGTCAGTGGCAAAGTCATGTTGGAGCTTATTATCATTCCCCCTCCATCTACTCCTCAGAACAGTTAAAATATTTTTACTGATGGCTTAACATCTGTTTTTCAGTATTGGCATATTTCACATGATGTCTTTTGTGCTAACAAAGTATCTAAAGGTTACCCATTCCAACTGTTAAAATCCTCAGACCAGGTTTAGGGGTGGATCCAGGTTTTATGGGGCTTGGAGCTTATATAATTTTGGGTCTCCTCTTTAAGAAAAGGAATGCAGATTCTAAATAGAGAATTAGGTATAATGCTTTGGAAAGACTTGTGCAAGAGGAGCCTTGACACTTAGGCTCCATTATCTTCCTGCCTTTGGTTTTATTCCTCCATTCAGAAAACCAGACACCAGAAACTTAATGTTAGACTGTGGAAATCAGGGAGGTAAATGAGTTGCATCAATTGCTAAGTGAATGCACCTCAACCTTAGAAACTTCAAAACTACCCTGTGAATGCTGCTACCCATAATAGAAATTATAAAAACATAATATGTGGCTGTAGAAATACTAATAGCAAAAAGAGCTCAGCATCGATCAAGCCCCTAGAACCTCCTAAACATTGTGGTGAGTGTTTTCATAGCTTATCTCATTTAATTCTCATAATAACCCTGTACACAATATGACTATCCTTGTATTACAGCAGAAAAAGCTGAGGGTCAGAGGTGGTAAAAATGATTTCCTCCCACTGCTAGTATATGGTGGGGTCAGGATTACAACTGGAGCAGTGAGATGTCAGAGCCCTTCTTCTTAACAAGCCAAAAGAGTATTTTGGTGAGGTTGTTTCGGAGGGCTAACAACTGTGGAAGCTGGACCCAAACTGCCAAAAATCAGATCTGATTCTTTGGACCTGGGAGGAGGTTCCTAAAGGTTATCTGGAATCCGTTATTCAGATTAATGCAAAATCCCGTGGCATCTTTGTCTCAGAGACAATGGTGGTGGTTTTCTCATTAGGTTAATCACAATAGGGGCCAGAAAACTCCACAAAAACAGTTTCCATCCTTGCATTTTATTCCTTCAGGGTTGATGGTAAATCATGAGCAGTATAATCAACTTCTCTTTTTTAGGCATCTTTTTGTTTTAAAGATTTTATTTATTTATTTGACAGAGAGAGACAGAGAGAGAGGGAACACAAGCAGGGAGAGTGGGAGAGGGAGAAGCAGGCTTCCCGCTGAGCAGGGAGCCCGACGCGGGGCTCGATCCCAGGACCCCTGGGATCATGACTTGAGCCAAAGGCAGCTGCTTAACCGACTGAGCCACCCAGGCGCCCCTTTTTAGGCATCTTTTGAATGAAGTGGTTTTGACTCAATATGTATGCCATGTGATTAATAGTGAAAATGTACTCAATTATCATAATTTTAGCAAATGATTATAACTCCAGTTTTTAAAAATAATTTTTGATAAACTTAACAGTAGTTAATATTCTTTCTACCAAGGGGCCATATAGCTAATGATAGATATTATTCTGAACTTTAACCTTAGTTTCCTAAACACAATATTGGTATTCAAAAAAGCTGTATGTTTTTGTTCAATTGTTAGGATTAACATTTAATACTCCATTTCTTATTATTTTAGCAAACAGTGTAAAATTTAAAACTAGGACATTCTTTTTACTGCCACGCTTTCCTCAAACTACTTGCACAGCCTAAAAATTTTCCTTTGAATAATTGTTTTCCTACTCCTTGGACAATAAGTCCCTTGAAAGTTCAATTCAATACCAGTGAAATATCTGACTCTCTTTTTTAATTGTGATAGCTTGAAATACAATATTATAAATCTTAAATTGTGTGAAATATATATTGTTAGGCTCTTAACATTCTTGAGCAATGAATGCTTTTACTGAATTTATTATTTTTTTTAGACAAAATTATCTGTATATTAGAGAATCTAGGTCCTATCTTTCTTTAAGTCATTCACCTGTAGGTATGTCTTATAACAGACTTGCTTAAACTACTTTGTACTTTTTGAAAAATTTTATACAAAGATTTTAATTCTTTTAATATGGAAGGTACATCCCATTTTAGATTAAAAGAAAAAAGTCTAGATGGACTGTTCCCAAACCATTGGGATAATTACTAGACTCTTGGGGTTTTAAATTTCTTTCCATGTCCACTTTATATGTCTGAATTCATCTTTTTTTCCCTTTAGAAGAAAAGATGTGGAGTGGGCTGCTACCTCCTGGCCTAAATGAAAGCGATATTGAGTTGAATTCTGAAGATGAAGCCCCATTAGAGAACTCTGGATTTAACTTACAGGAAGATAAAGAAGATGGGGCCATTACAGAAACAGAGGTCTCAGATTTCCCAACTGATGGACCAAAGCCTGGAGTAGAGGCAAATGTAAATGCATATGAAGAATGCCCCTCTGGAATTCCCTTAACTATGTGGCATGTAGGTTTTCTCTGATGTGTTCTTATTAAAGCCTGTGTGCGTGTGTGTTTGTGCATGCTCCTGTGTCTGCCATGGTCAGAATGCCTGTTCTTGGGAAGTAATAGGGAAGATTGACTCAGTACTCTGGGTCTGTGGTCAACCCATTGGGCACTCAGATGCTTGCTTTCATCTTTGTGTTGTTTTTTATAAAGAGAGGAAGAAAAACATTTGATAGGATTAGCTACTTTGCTTAACATAATACATTAATTTGATCTCTTTGTCGTCTGTATGAGTCACTGAATTTTACTCTCAGATAATCAGATTGACTTATGTCGAAATAAATGAAGGTAAAAACTCAGGTTGTGAAAGAGTCTTAGAAAATAAAGTATCTCAAGAAGAACTGAACTACTTTTGTTAAATTTGTATTTTTATAAATGCTAGAATATATTTTTATTACTTAACATGTTATTTTTTGAATGTATGCTTTGCTTCAAAATATATTTACTACTTTTTCTCTCTCTCTTTTTTTTTTTTACTTTTATATAGAAATTTCAAGAATTGCATAAAAAACATTCTGAACAGAAAACCTCAACTTCAGGATTCAGAGGGAAAAAAAGAAAACGCTCCAGGAAAGGTGTTTTGTTTTAATTCAAGTTGTCAATAGTGCTGATGTTAAATTGTGACTAATTGAGCTCGACAGTTTTTAATAAGCATTAATTTTGAAATAACAAATGAATACTCAGGTATTGACACTTTGTGAATTCTTTTCAGGTAAATTGAAGAATGAAGAAGATTCTCATAGGTAGGTGGAATTTAAAATATTTGTTCCAGACAATATTGTAAAACTTGTACCAATAGTTGAACTACTTATCTCTGAAACATAAGAACTAATTTTTGTGATTTGTAATTGTAATAACCAATTAAAAACACTAAAAATAACTTATCGTCTGTCTTGCAGTGAACAGACCTCAAGTGAAACCCAGTGGAAGGAGCTTACTCAGTATTTTGGAATCAATGATAGGTTTGACCCCCCTGTTAAAAAGAAAAAAATTGACAAGGTAAGATCTTTTTTTATCGCATCTTATATTAGCCAGTAGAAAATGTTTGTAATTAGCCTTACCTAAGGTATTCTCCTCATTAATTAATTCAGTGAAAAAGTTAAAATGTCTACTGTATGTGAAACAAGATGCTAGGTAAACAAGTAAATACATAGTTACAAATCATTAAAAAAATGGCATTAAGGAAATGAACAGGATGTTGTGAAGAAATTAAAATGGAGGCCTCACTTTAGTTTAGGTGGTCAGGGAGGGCCTTTCTTGGAAGATGCCACTTCAATGAGACCTGAAGGATGGGAAGGAACCATCTATATACAGAATGCTCGTGTAGAGGTACTAACCTGGGTAAAGGTCCTGGGGAAAATGAGTTATCATGGGACATTTGAGTAACTGTAAGAATGTCAGCCTGGCTGGAATGGAGTCAACAAGGAGGAGAGTGGGCCAGGATAGGATCAGAGAGGCAGGCAGCCAGGGACCAAACTATGAAGGACCTGAAGTGGCAGAATAAGGAATTGGGTTTTAGTTATAGTGTAGTTGAGAGTCATTCAAGGGTTTTAAGTTAAGGGAATGATATGATTGAAGTTAGGTTTATAAAGATTGCTCTTGTGTGGAGAATGGGCGAAAAAACAGCAGCAAAAGTAGACAAGAAGAGAACAGTTAAGAGACTCTTCTAGGCTCAAGAGGTGGTGACTTGAACAAGAATGATGCTGCTGAAGATGGAGAAAAGTGGATGGATCTGGGGTCTATTGTAGGAGGAGAATGGACAGTATTTGCCTCTGATGCTTTGTGAAGTGATGGAGAGGATTTGGGGAATGAGGAGGGGAAGAGAACCATTCTGGGTTTTACCTTCAGCAGTGGTGTGAATAGTGATGCTAGGTACGAAGATGGGAAGGCTGGGGGGGTGGTGGGGGAGAAGATTTAGAGTGGGTCTGTCCAGAGTTCATTTGGGGCATGCGTGATATCAGTGGGCAGGAGTAGAGAGATAGTTGGTAAAATGAGGCAGGAACCCAGAGGAGAATCTGAGCTGGAGATGTCATCAGTCTATAGATGATGTGAATATTTAGTAGAGTCTTGAATGAATGAGTAACTTACATATTAACATCAGGGAGTGTAGACTCCAGGAGCATGAAAATTGAGCACTGAGTGGTAGGGCTAGAGGCTCAGGAGCCTGCCTGGTTGAAGCCCAAGTATATTGTATCCTGCCTGTGTAGACAGATTCCTCCTTCAGGGATCATTTCTGTAGACTGCTGTGTGTACATAGAGACCATTCTGATTAATCAATATTTCTTGTGAAACAAACCTCAGATATTAAACCCATCATCGGGTGTTATTGTGTCTTCGAGGGCATGTGCATTAAGGAACTGACAGAGTAGAATTTTGCATGTGAACCTTTTGATTCCAGTTTTGCTAAGAATTGTTGTCATTTAGTTCCTAGAGCACTGGGGAATTGGAACCAGCACCACTTTCTTTTCTTTTCTTTTTTTTTTTTAAAACATTTATTTGAGAGAGAGCACGTATGTGCCTGGGGGGAGGGGCAGAGGGAGAGAGAGAATCTCAAGCAGACTCCCCACTGAGTGAGGAGCCTGATATGGGGCTCGATCCCAGGACCCTGAAATCATGACCTGAGCCAAAATCAAGAGTTGGACCCTTAACCGACTGAACCACCCAGGTGCCCCAACTAGGATCACTTTCTCCATGCTAATTGCTGCTACTAAGCAATCTCTGTTTTACAAATGTTCAACAGGTGCAGAAATGCTTACATTCTTAACAAAAAAAGATCACTGGTAGAGTTGAAACTAAAACCCAGGCTTTATGACACCACGCTCTGTTCTCTAGCTTCATTGCATAAGGGCCGGTCAGCACTTTAAAATGCAGTTGCTATGCTCTTGACCCCTGTGATTCTGGTGGGCTGGCAGGAGGGATCTTGTGAGAAGGGTGCTCTGGACTGCAAAAACCTGTTCTAACGCATGAAGGGGAGTGGGCTGGTCTCTGGCCAACCTGCTGTAGAGTCCCCACTGCTGATTACATTGTTGTTTTGAGGGAAGGAATGGCTAAATATCAGTTCTTATAGGAAATTTTTTTTTAAGTTTTACTATGAATTAGGTGGTCTTTGATCTTCCATTATTTATAGTATTTGTTATGTTTTCTCAGAACTGTTGACTTCAGAATGTCTAAACTGTTTCTTGGTGAAGTTGTTAACCATTCCAAAAAGTAAAAAAATTTGAACGATTTTTTACAATCTCTGAATTAGAATTTTATTTTTACCCTACATATATGAAATTGTACCTTCTTGATACTGGCCAGATATGGCTAATTCTTATTCATTGTCTAAAATTTGAGATTTTTTTTTTTTTTTTTTTTTTTTTAAAGATTTTATTTATTTGAGAGAGAGAGAATGAGAGACAGAGAGCATGAGAGGGAGGAGGGTCAGAGGGAGAAGCAGACTCCCTGCCGAGCAGGGAGCCCGATGCGGGACTCGATCCTGGGACTCCAGGATCATGACCTGAGCCGAAGGCAGTCGCTTAACCAACTGAGCCACCCAGGCGCCCTAAAATTTGAGATTTGTATGGAGTAAGCTTAATAAAGATTAGAATGACATGTGAAATCTTTTAAACAACTCAGTTTTATGAACTAGTGTTCTGTTTCACATAATACATTAGATGGACTCTAGGAAAAGAAATTTAAGTCAAACATTTTAAAAACAAGATTTCTGTTTAAGGGAAGTCCTCTCTAAATCCTTTTGTGATCACGCAATCTATTTTATGAGTTTGGATTTTCTTAACAGTAGACATTGCTCTGTACGAATGACAGCTGACTAAGAAAGTTATGGCATTTTTCTAAACAAGGAAACTGGTGCTGGCCAGGCTTGCCTCTGCCCAGGATTTTGCCAGCACTTACTATTCTATAAATAAATGCAAGCATAAAAGGAAAAGAAGTGTTTAGTGAGGCCAGATTGTGTCATATTCTCTTGGTAGTTCAGCATGAGTGCACGCCCACAGATTTGCGCTTCTCCTTTGGTTTGGGATCACTGTCTCCCTGTTTTACATGCGCCCCTCTTGCTGTCATGCTAAAATCTACTGTGAATCCAACAGAGTAAATAGACATTAAAGAATGTCTGCATTGGAGGCACCAAGATAAAAGCTAAGAATAAATGTAAGTCCAGCCGATAGTAGCTACTGCTCAAGAAATCCAGAGAGGATCATGAAAATCTGTGATGCGGTTTGGACAAAATTCACATGGATTTCTAGTCCATTATTTTATTTCTCTGGAGCAGAGGCTCATCTGTTACCGTAGCTGAGAGAGCCCTTTTATTCTGTATTCTCTCAGTCCTCAAGAATGGTAAAACAAAACTTCTTAATCTGTGTCTATTGTGTAGTACCCCCCACCCCCATGTTTTCTTTCCTTTTTTCTTTGCTTGCTTCCTTCCTTCCTTCTTTTTTTGGAACACTGCCAAGCTAAAACTTGCTCAACCAAGGATGTGTATTTACAACACTGCTGTCACCTGCTTTCCTGACAATGCAGAGAGGATTTTTTTTTTTTTAAATAAAATTTTCTTAATATCCAAAGCTGTTTTAAAGTGTTCTTTGTGTTAATTACAGCTATAATAGTGTTTCTGTAGTTCTGGGATTTATTAATAATTCTGTAATCACAACATAATTATTTTGAATCTTTGTAGGAATTTCTTTAGAACAAATTTTACTCATTAATTTCATTACAAATATCTCAAGTATTCTTTAGTTGAATCAGCTTGATTAGTCAGCAGTCATTATTGAAGTAGTTTTATATATACTTAATGTATACTTTTTGGCCTGAAAAACTAGAGTTAAGTTTTAAGAGTTTTAAGAGTAATTGCACAATGTCTTTGATAATTTTTTTAGTTGTTTATGAGAAGAAACTTTAATTGTATAGTGTAGCTTTTTTCAAATTTATTTTTTTTAGTAAAATGCTTTTTCCAACCAAAATCTTACTTGGAACTCCAATACACAGATGAGATAAAAGACTGCCTGGGTAGGGGGTAGGGGATGGTGGGGGAGGGATGTAGGGTAGTGGTCTGGAGGGGGCAGAAGTGGTGGTGGTGGAGGGGAGGGTTGGAGTGGTACCATGACTTCCCCTGGTATCAGTTACATAATTACAAAGCATTATCTTTTGATCCCCAGGTGGTGATTCAAATAATTTAAGTAGGGGCGCCTGGGTGGCTCAGTCATTAAGCGTCTGCCTTCGGCTCAGGTCATGATCCCAGGCTCCTGGGATCGAGCCCCACTCGAGCTCTCTGCTCAGCGGGAAGCCTGCTTCTCCCTCTCCCACTCCCCCTGCTTGTGTTCCCTCTCTTGCTGTCTCTCTCTCTGTCAAATAAATAAATAAAATCTTTTAAAAAAACAACAAAAAAACCCCAAATAATTTAAGTAGGTATGATTTATACATAAAGGCAACACCACTAATTCTTAGTTCTTTATTTTACCCCCTTCTTTATGGAGAGATTGCCTAATTCTTTTTCCCTTAAATATTAGGTTTAATTAGTCACAGCAGACTTCAATGGATAGTTCATTTGTATTAAGCTTTAAAAATAGAATATATTATCCAAATATTTAGTAGCAAAATTTCTATAGAAATATATTGTTCAGTTTGACTGAAGGAGCTTTAATCACATGTTGAAAGAGATTTTGCATATGCACATGTGGATGATTGGTCCTTCATGTTAAACCTCATACCCATACATTTCTTTGATATTTGTCTCCTTGACCCGTCTGCAGCGAAACTGTTAATTAGAGATTATTTATGGCCTCGTGGGAACCCGTTAGATACTGGCCTTGGATGTTTTTCCACCTATGGCCAAAGTGCCATCTCTAATTTGTTTGACTGTATTGAGGTGTATATATCTTAAGCTAAATTCTGATTCCTGACAAAAAGCACACCGAGGCCCTGCAGAGTATCATCAGTCCCACTTCTGTGCTATGAGAGACATCAGAGATAATTCCAGTAAAGGTACTCTTGGGTTCAACTTAAGATTTTTTAGAAGACTTAAGGAATCAGACCTTACTTCATGAGACTACTTACTGACTCAAAGTTGAATTCTTGCATCTTATTTATGCTTGGGGCTGAGGCCTTGATGAGTTATGATGAGGTCTGTAGCCATATGGAGCTAGGCCTTCTTTTGGTTTTAATGGTATCCTGATATTTAGATAAAATAATATGAACAGCTTATTTATCAAATGATGCTATATTCTAAAGTTTTGCTCAGTATTTTACATATATTTTCTTTGACCCCTACCATAAACTTGCAGAGGATGTGGTATTACTCTCTTTTTGCAGGTGAGGTAACTATAACCTGTAGAGGTTTAGGAATCACCAAGTTTCTTGGCCAGTAAGTAGAGGAGCTAGAATTTGAACCCCTGGGTCTGACCTCACCAGCCATGTTCTTTGTAAACCATTATTAACTTATGGTCTTAAGATGATGGAAATGTTTTACCTTAAGATTTTTTTTTTCTTTTTTACTAATGTTAGCATTTTGAGTGTATTTGCAATGTTAATATCTTCTTATAGAAGCAGAAAGTTTGGGTGTGCATATGGAACCAGAAATTTTTCAGAGCCAAAAGGAACTGTTATATTTTACTTAAATGTCCAAAAAAAAAAAAAAGAAAGAAAGAAAGAAAGAAAAAGGGGAAAAGGGAGAGAAAAAAGAAACAATTCTATCTGATGAAATTTTGTTGAATTAAAAAAAAAAAACTTTTAGAAGAGCTGAAAACAAAGTTGAATATGTAAGTGGAATTTTATATCTAGGAGAGAATTTTGGTTATCAGGCCTGTCGTCTCATTTCCTTGAAGGAAACTGAGGCTTTGCTCTTCCTTTAAGGAAATCTCATTTGCTGGGAGCCGTGACCACCTCTCCTGACTTCTGTTCCAGTGCTCTTTCTACTCTATTGTGCCAGTGCTCTGAATGGCTGGGGGAATGGGAGTTGGGTTGATGGTGAAGAGATAGATTTGTAGTTTTAGCTGACTTTTTTTTTTTTAAGATTTTATTTATTTATTTGACAAAGATAGAGAGGGAGAGCACAAGCAGGTGGAGTGTCAGGCAGACGGAGAGGGAGAAGCAGCTCCCCGCTGAGGAAGGAGCCCAATGTAGGGCTCGATCCCAGGACCTTGGGATCATGACCTGAGCCAAGGGCAGCCACTTAACTGACTGAGCCACCCAGGCGCCCCTAGCTGACTTCTTTTTAAGTGAAAATTACACTTATAAGCTCAGCAGTTCATATAAGTTTCTAGAAGAGGGGAATATTTTTGTTTTCTACCTTTGGGACATTAACTATAAACGGTGGCTCCATGATAACCAAAGGTAAGTTCGCAAGTTGATGCAGCAAAATGACCTGATAAGCAGACCACTGGTTTATTTAGGGTATTGGTGGTAAAAATAGAGTGGATTCCTTTTTACTCATCTGTGATTACTCTAGGTCCTGGAGTGAAGTAGTACAGCACCCAGGTCTAACTAATCTTAGGAAACCTACATAATTGGAGGGAAACATATAGAGCTGTTAATGTGGAATCAGCTGGCAGGCCCGAGAATGGATGCCATTAGTGACCAGGTTGCTGAAATGAAAGGTTGGGACAGATTAAGTCTGGGTTGATGTAACTGGCTCCCCCAAAATTGGCAGTTCAGGGAAAATTGAAGTTTGCTGTTAGTATTTTATTTTCATATATGTTTGAGGAGATACCTAATATTCTGTGCCGAAGGAGAGCCCATTTATTATCATTTCTTAACTAAAATGCTTTATTTCTATTGTAAAAACAAATAATAAAGTTCTAGAGACAAGGACTGTGCTAAGCTCTGGGAGTCCAAGATGGAGAAGATACTCTCCATGCCCTCAAAGAAATGCATATTCCAGTAGTGGGAAAGATTTATACATCAAGAAGTACAAGAAAATGTGGCTCTTGTTTAATCATAGGGGTACTATTACCCCAATATTACTGTTGTGGAATTCTCTTGGGAACTTGTGAAAGTAGTGGTTAGGTAATGAATGTTCCTCATTTGGGTGGGACCCTTTCAGTATTAATGCAACCATGGATTACTGCACTGTGACCGTTAACTCAATAACAGAGGCTGACTGAGTGCCTCCTGTGTGAGAAGACTGGGCTAGGTGCTGGGACACACCAGGCCAGTGACATACAGGTCTGCCCTTGGTGAGCCTGGAACCCAGGAGGTGAGACAGACCAACAGGTGCTGAAGAGAGTCATGGAGTGCAGTGACAGCACAGCATGGGGAGAGCAGTGTAGAATGCACTTCGGTACTGGGCATGGGACAGAATGAAGCAGGGTCAGTGGGTGTATACTGGTGAGTGAACCTGCAGAGGTAGGGAAGGTAACATTTGACATGGGACGTACAAGGATGGTTAAGATTTTTTCCAGTAGAAACACATCAGATGCACAGGGGACAATAAGAGAATGGTAAATGTGACCAGAGATTGGGAAGTACAGCACTGCTCAAGATGGGGCTGAGAAAGCATTGTGGGAACCTATTGTGAAGGAATTTGGGTGCGATTCAAAAGGAATAAAGAAATGATCATGTTTTCAAGCTGGCTAATGACATGGTATCTCTACTTCAGAAAGACAGAAAACTAGTTTGGAGAAGGTTATCATCTTCCAAACAGGAGATGATGAGGCCTTGAAGAAGCCCAGAAAGGAGACATGAGACACCCTACAAAAAGAGTTAAAATAAGAACAAAGGATTGGAGGCATTGAAGACCACTCAGGATTCTGTCTGGGGTGACTAAGTGGGTGGTCAGCTCTGAAGGGGAAGCAGGGCAGGAAGTGATGAGCTTATTTTTAGGCACAACAAGAAGTTGGAGACCCTACCTTTTTGCAAGGCTTCAGTATGAAGATAACTAGCAAGTAGCTGGAGATAGAGATCTTGGTATAGTTGAGAGGTCAGATGTTTCGAATTAGATAGAGATCTATAAAGCAGCTTATAAGAGGTAATTGAAGCCCTAGGACTGAGTACATTACTGAGAAGAAGGAAGAGTGAGATGTGAAATTGGTAGAAACAAGTGCTTGGGAATAGCCAAAACAAGGTAAGATGTGGGAGGAAGTTGAAGGTATCGCTTAGGTCAGTGGTTCTCAAACTTCCGGCCTGCTTAGCATCAGCGGATTGCTGGCTTTCGACCCCAGTTTCTGATTCAGAGCATGTGTATTTCTCACAAGTTTTCAGGTAGTGCTCATGCTGCTGGTCCAGACTTAAACTTTGAGAACTCCTGGCTTAGAGTTTGAAAAGGTTAATCATGGGCGGCAGGCCAGAGAGGGAGGCTAGGAGAATCCAGGAAGGGACTGAAGGACTCTGAGAATAAATACAGTGGTGCCAGGGCAGGGTTACAAATGAAGACAGCGCAGGTTCACTGGCTATGAAACTTGGGATAAGTCAAAGGACAGAATCTTGAGTTCAGAGAGAATTCCAGATTTTAAAAAGCTTTGGAACTGGAGCTTTCAGGTAATGTCTATTGCATGGCCCATGCAAAGCCTTTTCAAAGTATTGGTCTTCCAAGAGATACAGAGCTTGTATCTGAATATAGCTCAGTGTACTACTTCCTGATTTGAGAAAGTCTTGTTGTCCTTCTCCCCTAAAAAAAAAAAAAAGGTCAAAGTTGTGTATAGTCATGTAGCTGGGTATAGTCACATAGTTGATTTGCATTCTGGCACAAGCTCAGTTCATAGACTGGCTCCGTTCACAGACCTGAACAGGTGCACAGACCACACTTGGAGTGTCACCGGCCTAGAGTATGGACTCTTGGGTGGGGTATTAGTTAGAGGTCCCTGAGGATGAAGGATGTTGGGAAAGTGAGTCCAGGATATTTTTTGGACGGTGAGAAGAGTTCTTCAGAAATACAAAAAATAATTTTTTTTTTTTTAAGATTTTATTTATTTATTTGAGAGAGAGTGAGCAAGAGAGAAAGCACAAACTGGGGGAGAGGCAGTGGGAAAGGGAGAAGCAGATTCCCTGCTGAGTGGGGAGCCTGACGTGGGGCTCGATCCCAGGACCCCGGGATCATGACCTGAACCAAAGGCAGATGCTTAACTGACTGAGCCACCCGGGTGCCCCCAAAAAAGAATTTCTGGACACTGATTGGTGATCACAGGACCAGAATGGGAAGAGGACAGGAGAGCCACATGGCCTAGGATCAGAGACTAAGGCCTACTGAATGATGGTCTCAAGCTACAGTTGGGAGCAAGGATGATAAGTGTGTCATCCTATCAAGTCCTTAGGTGGGGTGAGGGATTGTGAGAAGGGATGATCTTCACTCAACAGGGACACTAGTGATAACCTTACTGGTCTGTGTTCTGTAATCTTTTTGAGCAGATTATGTGTGGGCATTTTTTTTTCTTTTCAAATTTTTATTTAAATTCTTTAGTTAACATGTAGTATAATACTGATTTCAGGAGTAGAATTTAGTGATTCATCACTTACATATAACATCCAGTGCTCATCATAACAAGTGCCCTCCTCCTTAAGACCCATCACCCATTTAGCCCATCCCCTACCCACCTCCCTCCATCAACCCTCAGCTTGTTCTCTATCATTAAGAGTCTTTTATGGTTTGTTTCCCTCTTTGTTTCACAGCCCCCCCGCCCAATCCCATATGTTCATCTGTTTTGTTGTTGTTGTTTCTAAGTTTTATTTACTTGAGAGAGAGGGTGTGAGTGAGCAGGGGGTGTTGGGAGAGAATCCCAAGCAGATTCCCCGCCCAGCGAGGAGCCTGACATGGGGCTCGATCTTAAGACCTCAAGATCATGACTTGAGCCAAAATCCAGAGTTGGATGCTCAACTCACTGTATCACCCAGGTGCTCCTCATGTGTTTTCTTAAATTCCACATATGAATGAAATCATATGGTATTTGTCTTACTTTGACTTATAATACACTGTGGCTCCATCCACATCATTGCAAATGGCAAGATTTCATTCTTTTTAATGGCTGACTAGTATTCCGTGTGTGTGTGTGTGTGTGTAAATAGGCATTTTTAAGCCTTGTTTCCACAGAGGCTGCTCAAGAACAAAATTTCTCTTGGTTAATGGGTATAATCAAGCAGTGCACTGACAGGCAGAGGCATTCTTAGGGTCCCTTTTACTAGATGAGGGAGAAATTGGGAACTGAAAACACGGAGGACACACTGGCTAAGCCATTGTTAGGGCAAAACTTTCTTGTGAGCAGCATACATTAGACCATTTAAATATTTTTTTTATTTTCTGTGGTAACTATTTCCACAAGCTAACCTCAATTATTTAAGTCTAAGCATCTTTCCATAAATGTATGATGAATCCTACCTCATCTGTTTGGTAATCGCATGAAAATTTTAATTATGATTTCCTGAAGCATCTTCACCTAGTAAATAAAAACATTTCCATAGGAAAATAAAATTTGTTCTCTTATGTAACATTCTTCCCCTATTTGATATCCAACTTAATACCCGTCGTCAAAGACTAGAGGGGCTGTTGAAGGAGGGCCTCAAGCTACAGGAAGGGGCAGTAGAGAAAGGAGGCAGAGGAAAACAGTGGTTGAGAGCACGGGCTCTGGGCAAACCCAGAGTCCTGTAATGGCATTACCCCTTCCAGACTCTGACCTTGGCCACGTTAGTGAGTCTGAGGCCTTGGTTTCCTCATGTTCAAAAACAGGATAACAGTATTTTGTGAAGTTGTTAGGATAAATGAGCTTTCTTATAGTAGTAAGCTAGGGTCTACTACATAATAAGCATGCCATCATTTTAACTGTTGTTATCATTAATATTATATTGTTATTAAGGGAAAGCCTAGTCCTTGAAGTCCTAAAAGTCTGTATTGGCATCTCCTTTATCTTAGTTCAAGAAGTTATCTGACCTTGAATAAGCCATTTGGTATCTCTGTGTGGCCTTCTCATCAGTAAATTGGAGTGGTACCAACTACCACAGGGGTCATCGTGAAAAATAAATGATTTACGTATATAACGTGTTCGGTGTAGACCTGTGACATAGTCTTTGCCAGCAAATGTTTGCCTTTTTTTCCTGCTTTTAAGCTTTAGGTTTCTTTGCTTTCTAGTCAGGCCTTGAAAAGAGCATAGACCAGGCTGTGGAAGAGTGGAACATTGAGAAGGCTGAGGAACTCAGCAACCAGCTAGCTACTCGAGAGGTGAGTCAACTGTAGTATTTCCAAGTTTTCTAAAATGAATGTACATTCTTTTTGTGACCATGAGTTAAGTTTGGTATTCAAATATTCGATCTTAGCTTTATTTGTTTGTTTTTTAAGTAGGCTCCATGCCCAGTGTGGAGCCCAGTGTGGGGCTTGAACCTCACCACCCTGAGATCAAGACCTGAGCTGAGATCAAGAGTCGGATGCTTAACCGACTGAGCCACCCAGGCGCCCCTCAAATATTAGCTCTTAGATTTTCCTTTCTGCCCATTTTCTTCCCTCTCATGCTGCCATTTATTTTGAAGTGCTGGGTTTTATTTTTGTCTTTTTTTTTTTTTCTTAAAGGATTTTTACTTATTTATTGAGAGAGAGAGAATGATAGAGAGCATGACAGGGAGGAGGGTCAGAGGGAGAAGCAGGCTCCCTGCTGAGCAGGGAGCCCGATGCGGGACTCGATCCCGGGACTCCAGGATCACGACCTGAGCCGAAGGCAGTCGCTTAACCAACTGAGCCACCCAGGCGCCCCTTATTTTTGTCTTTAATGTTTTTAAATTATTCTGGTCTAAAACTTACGGTGGAAATAATCCATGATTGATATTCAACCCTAGATTTCACCTAGTTCAGAGAGTTTTTTTGCCAGTTATGATTAAAAGACCAGCTTTCTTTTTCTATTTGCATCTCTAATTCGGTTTAACTCTCCCTGAAGGCAGCTGTGTGTTCTAATGTCACATCTTAAGGTTTTCCTTGCCCTCCCTTCCCCAAATGCTTTCTTACTGCATATTCTAAACTTTTCCCTCAGCCCTAAATAATGTTCAGCTTTTTAAAACTTATAGTCTACAATATGAAACTAATAGATACATTGAATATTCTTTTTCCAAGTACACAAGGCTTTCAGAAGATTCTGACTTGCACCTTTTGGGGGGGGGGGTGGATATTTCTCCCATTGCTGCTGGGTGTCACTAGGCAAAGTCACACGTAGAATAAAGAGCTCATATTGGCATTGTTGTGTTGTTGTTGTTCTTGTGTTTTGTGATTCCTTTTTGTCCGTTTTAGGGAACAAGTTCTACCATAGCTTTCTTAGTGTATCCCTATGTTCTTCACTTTACTCTTAAACTAGACTCCCTGGGGTTTAATTACATGGAGACACTGTCAGTCGTCTGTGCAAACAGCTGGCCACGTGCCGTGTTCTTTCTTACTCACCTGCAGGTGAGCTTTTGTTTTAAACTGAGACTAGTGACGAACTTAACTATTTCAGTATATTCTTCTGTGGAAACACCATTTTGCTCTTCATCTACTGATGACAAAAAAATCCACTATTGATTGCTGTTTGTTGGTTTGTTTCCTATTTTTGGGTGCTGTCCATAAGTATCTTGGGAGGTGTATGTTTTTATGTAGGGAAATCAACAAGTCCAGAAGTGAGGCTTCGGGATTCAGAAGTTATCTTTTTTCCCACAAGCCTTTAAGGTCAGTTGTCACAGTAAATACTTCTGTTTGTAACATGTCTGTGTATGTGTACTTATTTATTAAATGGCTAATCTACAGGAAATTATGAAGCTTGGAGCTTAAGTTTAGGCCTTAGGCAAGAAGTAGCACAAACGGCAGTTTCAAAAAGTGACATTAAAAAACAATTAATGTTTACTTTTTTCTTGTAAGATTCATTCTTCCCTTCCCAGCTTATGATATTCCTTGTGCTTTAAGTTTGACATTTGTTCTCTTTCATCTTTAAAGTAGCCATATTTTGATTTTATTGATTACAACATTCATTGGATATAATAGCATTTTATGACTCTGTTTTCAAATAGAATGATTTAGGTGTTACATTTTTTTAAAGATTTATTTGGTGAGAAAGAGAGCACACGTGCGCATAGGTGTGCAAGCGCGGCACGGGGGAGCCGCGGGAGAGGGAGTGGGAGAGAGAATCTTAAGGAGATTCTGCAGAGTCCCACGTGGGGCTTGATCTCATGACCTTAAGATCATGACCTGAGTCAAAACCAAGTTGGACACTTAATGACTGCGCCACCCAGGCACCCCTATTACATTTTAATAAAATGAATTTGATAGTATGTTGAATGGTACCACAACCTCAATAGGATTTAAGTATCGGTTGGCAGTTATTATAGTGGCTTCTTTGGCTTGGTATTTACCTGGCACTTATCTCTACAAATCAGCTTTGTGTTAAAGACCATCTTTAAAATTCTCTTCAACAGGGCGCCTGGGTGGCTCAGTTGGTTAAGTGACTGCCTTCGGCTCAGGTCATGATCCTGGAGTCCCAGGATCGAGTCCCACATTGGGCTCCCTGCTCAGCAGGGGGTCTGCTTCTCCCTCTGCCCTCTTCCCTCTCGTGCTCTCTGTCTCTCATTCTCTCTCTCTCAAATAAATAAATAAAATCTTAAAAAAAAAAAAATTTCTCTTCAACAGTAGAGCACTTAATGTTTATTGGTACTATTTTGGTACCTGGAACTTACTTTTCCATAGAACTGTTGTTAGAGGTAGTGGTTAAGTTTCTTGGGTAACCTCCAAGTATACACAGTATAGCAAATTATATCAGTATATCTCATCTTCAAATTTTGGGGAGTTGACCCTGAAATGTCAGAGAAGGGTGGGGAGGGACATGCTTTGGCGCTGGAAGAGAGTCCATTGAGTAAAGTAGATACGGCTGCAAGGATGGGGAGGGGTGGGCACATAGGACATATGATGGAGGTAGCGGCTGAAGGGATAAGTGGGCTTTCAGAATCTGAAAGGTGCATAGGGCAGCAACACCAGTCATTAGTTTTGGTCACATCTAAATAGGCAGGTGTGGAAGCTTTTGGCAGCTTTCTCTGAATATCCACCTCATTTGGATCAGAAGCAAAACTTTCTGGAGAACCGGTCCTTAAATGTACCACTTAGGTCCCTGTTGTGCCACATATTTGAGCAGGTGTCTCTTGAATCCCTTTAAAAATTGTGGGTATTTGTGACTGTTTGCTCTCAGTAAATGCTGTATCATTAGCATGTGGCTGATCTCTGAGATGACTGTATAGTCCAGGAAAGCTAAGGATAGAAGCATAATAAAACCAGCAGGGCCTTAGGGTTTGGCTTCCTGATTGTTTTCAGTAACACTGTAGACTTCTTTGTCTTTACTTCTCCCTCAAGGATCATGGGACTCCACAAACTGATGTCCCCATGTCATTGTTTGTCCATTCTTCCTTTTGGAAGACCTAAGAGTTGTGTATTTTGTAATCTCTACCAAATAACAAGGTGACTGTGATTCAGCCAGAGGCTCCAGGTCAGTAAGTTTTTTCAGACGTTGGTTTAGTAACAAGAAAGAATAACGCAAGGCTTAGTCTGCAGCATTAAAATGTGGGCTCCACATGACCCATCCATGGCTGGCTGTTTTTCCTTTTGTCTTTTTCTGTTGATTAGCACCCCCATCTGAGGCAAGGGGAATTCGGAGAGAAGCATTTACTTTACTGCAGACTCTGTGTGTTTTCTAGGTAAAGTTAGTAATGCTGAAATTTTAAGAGTTGCATACATTTGATTTAAAAAAAAAGTTTTATTTTGAAATAATTTTAGACTTTCAGAAAGTTGCAAAGGTTTTCTGTTTACCTTCACCTAGGTGCCCACGATGTTAACATTTAACATTTACTTTGCCATTCATTCTAATTTATATACCTCATTTGGAGTTGCCAGATGTCTCACTGATTTCCTTTAAAGCAGAAAGAAGAGTTTCTTTTTCCAGGTCTAGAACATTGCATTTTGTTGTCAAGTCTCTTTATTCTTCTTTAATCTGGAAAGTTCCTCAGTTTGTCTTTATTTCTCAGCACGTTAGCGTTTTTGAGGAGTAAAGGCTAGTTATTTTGTAGGATGTCCTTCAATTTTGGTTTGTCTGCTATTTCGTCATGTATTTTTGGCAGGAATATCACAAAAATGATGCTGTGTCCTTCTCAATGCAAGATATCAGGAGGCACATGATTTCTGTTCTTCCCATTTATTAATGATGTTACTTTTGAGTTTTTGGTTTAAGGCAGTGTCCCCAGGTTTCTCCACACTATTATAATGTTACTGTTTTCCCGTATGTAATTAATAAGTATCTCATGGAGAGATGGGAGATAATTTGAGACTATGTAAATATTCTCTCTGTCATTATACTTTACCCACTAGTTTTAGCATCCACTGCTGATTCTTTTACTGTTTGGGACAGTTCTTATTGTGGTGGTTGCCAAACTAGATTTGTAAAATATTATTTAATTGTACTTTTCATCTTTACCTGGCAAACCAGACCTAAAATTTGTCTTAAATGAGATATTGGATTATATAATCTTTTATGTATATGTTAAATCTTGCAGTAAAACCTGGACAGTTGAGAATTGGATATAGTTTTTTTAAATGATGCACTGGGAGGGGATGGGGTCACCGTGGCCTTGTGCTCACCAGCAGTTGCATGTAACTCCGTCCTTACCTGCTTCATCAGGAATCACTCGTGAGCTTTCCTTCCTCTGCCATTGGAAGCTGCGTGTCAGAATGTACAGAAGTAGCTCCTTACCAGCCTCAGAGATGTGTGTTTTCTTTGAGGATATTAGGTTTCTTTTTTTATGTTTTGTTACACTGCTGTTGTAGAAATGTGAATTGCATGGCACTGATTAGGTATTTTCCATTTTAAAGAGTGTTATTTCCTATTACCTTTATGATGAATGAGATTGCTTCAGAAATAAAGGGTTTTTTTATCACTTGCAAGGATAGTAAACATTTTTCTCAAGTTTTTTTTTTTTTTTTTTACTTCCGTACGAATATAATGCCTGATTGTAGTAAAATAAATTAAACTTATTTAGTGTGGGGTTAAAGAATTCTGATTAAAAGAAAAAATAAAATGTATTCTATCCTTTTCCTTGTATAAATGGCAAAACATCCGGAAAGTGTTTGCTGTTCAGACACAGACTTTGGAAAGATACTGATGCCGTGTTCATTAAACACCCGTGAAGAATAGCTAAAGTAATCAAGATGGGATTCTTGAATAAATAGTTTAGTTTGAGATTTAATTTTTCGTATTTATCCCCTTGGTGCCAATCACCATGGATATGAGAGATGAGATTTTGAGAAGTAAGTAATTGTGAGTTTGGGGCAGAAACCCTTTATGAATTAACTGTATACGTGCATGGTAGGTGTCCTTTTGGAAATCAGGTATATTGGTTTTTAATCAGTTCTGTTTTCTTTTTTCAAGAAGCAGTGACTGGGACCTGCTGATAAAGCCTTTGCTCAGAGGCACAGATCCCAGAGTTCTTAAAGCCTTTTCCAACCATAATAAGTGAAACTAATTTTTGATGTTTAACATTTATAAGCCTGTGAAACCAATAGGGCAGCATCAGTATTGAAAAAAATGAAGCCAAAAGTAGAACCATGCCTGCGAATGAGTCTTGAAAATAGTTCCTCAAAAAACAAAAACAGTGGTATGCTGTTTGTCCGTGCACTATCGTCGTGACATAGCAAATACACATTTTTCCAGAGCCACATTCCCTTAAGTTAATGATCACATCTAGGATATATATTTTCTGGTTTGAGGGAACAGATCAAATTCATATGTTTGAAGCCTAGATTCTGCTAACATCTTTGGTTTTTGCCATGTAGTAACGTAGTCGCCTTGGGACTGTCCCTCCTGTTGATTAAATACTTCTTTGTCGTTAACAATCTTGGAGGAGAGAGAGCGGAAAAATATACTTGGGTTTGTGTCATATTGATGAAACTGTTCTAATTTAAAAAAAAAAAGTTGTTTTTGAAAAAATATATCAGTTTTACATACACACAAAGTATCTGAGCATATTTGTGGCTTGTTAACCTAAGGCCTGAATTGGAAGTACATTCCATTCATTGATAGTGATCCTTAAAAATTCCATCCTTTGGTACTGGTCTTTTCTGACACATTATCATTTTTATAATCCAGATTATACCAATTAATAGAAGTCAGCAGAAGCATGTTTTAAAATTAAGTGCTAAAAGCCTAAATTTAATTAAGTAGGCAACACTTAGGTTGAATGTCACATTTTGGAAAGAGAATTTTTCTCTAGGCATCTTCACGTTAGTCCGCTGTAGATAAATGAAACCCCCTTGGTTTGGCAGCAGTGAGTTTCTACAACATGGAATGAATCACATCTACATTAACTAGATATATTGCTCAGGTTGATTTCAGTTCTAACTGTACAGTGTCAGAGTAGAAATGAATGGGAAAGAGAGGTTGCCTGTGAATTTTGTTTGAACTTTGTGTAGCTAAAAGCCCTTAAAGATTATTTTTTCTGTAAATGACTCTAGTAGGGTGGTCTTTGGCAGCACCAACTAAACTTAATTCTTTGAAAACATCAGTACTTCATGTTGTAACATGATAATTATTTTGTGTAACCTAGAAAGAGCATTCATTACATTGGCAGTATGAATTAAACTGAGAAATAAATTTTAATTTTGTTAAATTAAATAAGACGACTTAAATTTTCGGATTCTGAAACATAGGTAAAGTTAATAATGGTGAAATGTGGATAGTTTGTTAATATTTAAATAGCAAAGGTGGGAATGGCCTTTTTAAAAAAACTAATGTTTGAATTGATTGAGTTGTGTTCTTCCCTAGGTAAATAAATGAAATGCTGTCTAATTTGGAGAGATTATTAATTTGTAGCCTAAGCTCTGTTTCTAGAGAAGTTTCCTAAAAAATCTGAAGGCGTTCTCATTGAAGAGGGGCAAATATACATTGGAAGAGATAGTTGCTGCATTTTAGGTTCACATCTAAGAAGTGGTCCTTTCTCAGAAATGCCGTGAGTGCTCCCGCACTTGCTCTCGCATTCAGAATTTTTCCAGTGCACTGCATTGTTCGGCTTTGGTTTCTCTGAGAGGACTCTGGCTACAATTCACTCTTTTCATTTTGGGTTTTAGTTTTATGTTGATATACATGTGGTGCTGTCTTAATGGAATAAGAGCTTGAGTCACCCCCCCCCCCCAGATAATACAATTTTGGCAGATTTACCGTCAGAGTACCTGGAACATTATCATGTGTAGGGTTCAGAATTGATATATTCGTTTAAATTTTTGAAATAGAGATTCTGTCAAACTTGATAAGTTTAAAGTTAGTTTCGTCAGTGCTATTTTGAAAGCTCTAATATGTTTGCATTACATACCAAAAAAAAAAAAAAGATGAATTGAAAGACATATTACAATGAAGCAAATCTTGTCATTCTGAGCTCTTTTATTCTGTAATCCAGAGAGCAAAATTATTTTCTTTTCATTTTCATGAATACTTTTTTTGGGGTAGAAATATCTTAACAACCATGTTTCCAAAGGTAAAACAGTTCATTCAGATGTGAAACTGAATGTATATTCCAATTAGCTATTATAAGAATTTATCATTGGAACGTGTGACTCTAAGAAGGATGGCAGGTACATTGTTTTCTTAATTATTGCAATCTCTTGCCACTGAAGACTGGGTATACACAATAAAATGCGTTAAATTACATATATATATATATATATAGACTCTAAAATGTCCATTTCAGCATTTCATTTTTATAGGAAGGATATTATTTTTGTTGCTAGTACCAGGAGGTGTAGGTGAAGAATACATTATTTCATACAAAGTCATCTAATGCCTGCAAAATATTTTTTATGTCTTTGAAATGTTACTGCTCTGCCTTCTGTCCCTTACTTTTTCTTTTGGGTTGGTTGGTTGGTTGGTTTTCTCTTTCCAGTTAGACAGGAGAGTTTAGGACCAGTTTCTTTGTGGTGTATTTCACTGATTTGCAGCGGAAAGGACTCTAGGACACTGAGGAGAGCAAAGCCCTCCCTCCCTGAGCAGCCTTCTGCAGCAGCAGTGTGCTCGGCCACCTGGGCAAGTTGGGCCTTCTCTGCTGTGGGGGACTGTTTGTTAAGGATCATCTAGAACTGATGGACTTTCATTAACTTCGGTCATTTCTCAGTGGTTTTTTAATTTAAATGTTCTTCTGTGTATCATTGTGTACTCTGAGGGTAGTCCAGGGGGCTTTTAAACGGTGGTTTTAATTCTTTGAAGCCTTGTTCTTCTTAGTTCTTAGAAGTAATTTCAGTAATTTCATATAGATGAACCGTTAGCAGAGTGTATGGGTAATAAGCTGTGCCTATCCAGTTAAGGGAAGGTCTAGCTATTTGAATTCCTTTACATTGAGTTTAAAGATATATTCATTCCCATAAAAAACTGTGTATAGCCTTGAAGTTGGAGCATGTTAACATGAGAAAAATAAAAATGGGGCCGAGTGATGGGTTTTCCTCTCAGGTTTTAGGTGTGCCTACTTAGATCTCCTTGCATTGAGGATGTCTTCTTTTAACCTTTTCAGTATGATTGGGTGATCACCTAGAATGGTGTTCCTTATGCTCTCTTTTAATTATGTTTATCTGTGCTTTTAACAAACCTTAAGAAAAGATTTCAGATGTTACAAGTCTAATTAAAGAGACAGACAAAGCACAGTTTATACTGTAGATTTTTTCTACAGTTCAATTAATCAGCATGTTTTCTCTTTTAATTAAAACCATTTTAGTAAATTAAAGCCCACAGCAAAACACATATATAATTTGTTTGTAATTAGCTCTTAATTGGTGGTAGTTGAAGCTTAGCACCCTTGGTTTCTTTCTTCATGATTGCCATTTTATTAGCAGCCAGTCATTAATTAATCTTTTTCTAATTAGCTTATAAAACTGTTGATGGCACATTATTGTAAATGTGATTTTAAGTTCAAAGCTTGTTAATAAGCTTTCTTACTTAGAAGAACAGAGATAAAGAAATTGCTGAAAACAGTACTACAGTTCTTTAAAAAAAAACTGTCTTTCTTATGGGGACTGTGTAAAGCATCTAACAGCTTATGGTTAATTTTTTAATGCTTTTTTCCCCTTATGAATGGGATAAGTTGCTTGAATATAAATGTCTATATCCAGGAGTAATTTCAACAGTATAACATCTTTTCGCCCTCCTTTGGATTACTGTAATCTACATATGATTTGAAGCCTTAATAGTCCTCATTAAAACAGGTGTTATATAAGCTATTTCACTGTGAAATCAAAGTTGAGTATAGGAATCAAAGTATATCTTCTTACACCTCATGGACCAAACACATATTATTTTTATAAATTGGAGGGTGTATCATATATGAGTGTATATATGTGTACACACGCACACAATATATGTATGATATGGATATATATAAATATCTCTGTGATGTGTTTGAAAAACAGGATTTGTTGGGGTATGCTTTGAAGTATAAAAACTACTTGGCTTTAACTCCTAGACAGTTGAGGTATAAAAATAAGTAATAGGTGTTTGTACAGTTGTACACACACAGATAGATGTAGCACACAAATGTGTAAACTGTGAATGCACATTTTAAGGTGACAGGGAAATTAGTCTGTTTCTATAACAGAAAATGACTTGATGTAGAAGTTGACCGGAGAGAGCATGGCCTGTTTGCCGTCATCACAGCTTTGGCATCTCAGGTGTGACCATGGACAGGACCCAGTCCCAATGCAGACACCCCAAATTTACTACAGCACGTCACCACATTACATTGGGGTTTGAGTGAAACATTAGCCACGTCATATTCTTTATTGAAATATACTACTAACTTCATAAAACTCCCTAGCTGCATGTGTTCTGAGCTATTTATCAATATTAGTGCAGAGTTTTGAAAGTTCTAAACACAAAGCATCATCAGTCATTGGAAGAGCTTTTTCTTATTTGCTTTTTGAACTTTCCATGTTATTTCAACTTTGGCTGTTTCTGTGCTTGTTTTTACGAAGGCGTTTTATGATGCCATGCAAGAGACACTAGAAAGGGATAGCTGACAAGGAAAAAATTAAAAATTGGATAAAAAGTAAATGAATAATGTCATATTACCAAAAAGATGAGAGGCTAATTTGTGCCGACTTTTTGCTAATTTTGTTCAAGCCTCAAAATGAGGAGCTGTCACCCGTTCTGTGTAGCACTGATGACAGTGCCAATGATCCATGAAATAAGCTGCCGCTGGCTTTGTTCTGATAAGAATGAACAAATCTGCACAATGTTCGGCTCCCAGAATCTCATTTTCATACTTGCATGCAGGCTAAAAGAAATAAGCTGTTTGCAGGCTTGATTAATCAGACATTGGAGGGGTTTTTGTCTCTTTGATCTCTTTCGTCTCCTAGGTAACTTGCTTGACATTAATGTTGAGCTTGAGTAAAGACAATCAGGAATTGTCGACCAAACTGATATAAAAATTAAAGACCTTAACACTTTAAGTACTCCAGTAATGGTTCCGCTTTACTTCAGAAAACATCTGTTTTCATTTAATTAAAGAACAAAAGAGAATGGCATAAATATTTTTCATAGAGACCTATTATTCCGTAAAAAGTTAAAGTATGATAATTGGTATTTTTAAATAAGTGCCTTGAAAGTGTTCAGAAGGGAAGAAAACTTCATAAATCTGTTACAAGCTAGTAATTTTGAGATGAGTAAAATATTTTATGACATGGATAAGAAGTGTACAGTTACGCTAGATTAAGCTGTTTGCATCAGATGCTTCAAATGATTATCGGCAAACTTTAGAATGGCGCAGGTTTAGCAAGAAAAACCAACTTTATTGTGAAAGTTTGTCTTTTAGAAATCTGTACTATGTTACAAGATGCGCCATTATATCTGTTTTACAACCCAATATGATTTACACATGCTAAACCTGTAAAATTGAAAGGAATTAAAAAAATGTCGCCGTGCATTTGCTTGAGGTTATGCAGACGCTTTTACAAATCTTCCAAGTGGCTGTAAAGATGAATGCCCCAAGGGTCCAGCCAGGGCCCTGCTTTTCCAACCAGCTAAAGCCCTTATCTTAAATCCAAGCAAAGTACCATTAATCTTTTTGAAAGACCTTTTATGGCTTTTAATATATCCCAAATTAGAACATTTTACACCCTTGGTTCCTGAAATATGGTGATAAAAAGCCTTTAGAGCTTAATTTTCCTTACCGCTTGCTCTGACCAATTTGCAGTTCTTTGTGATAATGTTTAGACACCTTAATTAAAATGCAGCAAAATATTGGATGTTCTATATGGAAAATGCTGGTACTTTGGCTACACATACAAGAAATTCTGTATATATTTTTATTCATTTTAAACATTTTCTTTCCACATTGTGTTGCTGTAGTTATCTGATGACCCGAAACATTTTTTTTTTTTTTTTAAATATGAAAACCATTGACCAAGCTTTTGTGATGTTTACTTTGGGCATGAAGATGCATTTTTCATTTTACAGAAGTGAAAGGGAGATTCTTGTTGGCCTGTATTATTTGTAATACTGAGACATAGCACGATAATTCTTTTATCTTTGGGAACTCGGGTTAGTCATCTTGCCTGGGAAAATGAGTTTCTTCTCAACTGTCTCTTCCATAGATCTTATTATCCTTTCATATTTCCAAATATTTCTGTTCTTTGTTCTTTCTCCACAGGAATAAGTGAAACACATTTTAAGCATGTGAAGGACCCAAAATTGATAATGACTTTTCATCATCATTACAAGCTAAAAGATTCTTTCTGTAAAATACATAGACCAGGCTTGTTGAATGTTTATCAGTTGAAGAACATTCCATTTAACCTAACCCAAGGCAAAATACGGTTGGAAAATATACCTTTTATACGAACAGGTCTGTTTGAAAGTATTACCTGTATGTACCCAGCCATTTATTATATTTACTTAGTCCCCAGAAATGATGAAGCCCTCTTGTGTAAATATGTGTTTTATATGTTTTAATGAATTATTTTTAATAAATTTATACTATGTCTTATGGAACGTATGCTCTAAATCCTTACTCTAATGCTGATTTTGCTGGCCTGGCCTTAACGTTGCCAGAAAATAAAAGCTTTTACTTTCTTAGGGTATGTGACCATGTTGAGATGATGAGTCCCATTTAAATCAAACACATTGAGGTACTCTTTGGCTTATCGATCCCCAATTCAGAAAACCCATGTTGGGAAATTTCAATAAGTTAAAAATGTAAGCTACCTCTTAATTTACAACAGTTTTAGAAAATAATTTTTTCACATGCTTAATGGTACATGGCAGATACGGTTCAGACCATTTTTCTTTTATCCTCCGAGTATAGGCTCAATTTAAATATAAGATAAACTCGCCAAATGGGACTTTTGTTGGGAGGTAGACTTGGCAAAACTATATCATATATCAAATTCGCATTTGATACATAATACATGGGAATATAGCTAAATAGAAAAACACAGAGTTCTACACTTTACCTTTTGGAGGGTAAGGGCCAGGGAAGATGCTAAATACTCTACAGGAATGTGGAGAGACATGGCATACATCTTAACACAGGTAGCAAGGTGGGTTTTATGACAGTGGACAGTTTATTAGGTGCATCTGCCACTCCTCTCGGGAGCCCACAGCACCCCATGTTCCCAGCCGCCTTGCTCTAGGCGGAACTGTATAAATAGCCGTGACCAGAGGACTGCGGGCAGAAATGATGTGTGTCACTTCTGGACTAAAGCGTTGAAGAGCCGTTGTGAGACCCTCCAGCCTTCGCTTCCTCTGCTGCAGCAGACTTGAAAGTCACATGTTGAGATGCCGGTGCCACAAGATGGAGGCGAGCCCAGCCAGGCCACGGCGGAGTAGAAGTGAAACAAGAAATAAAAGTTCAGCCAGTGGGATTTGGGAATTTGTTTGGGAGGTGCGGTTTTGGCTAGCCTAACCTGACAGGTGCTGACCTGATTTTGTTTATGACAAATGGATAGTTTTTCCGTGGAATCCATCTTAATGATAGATTAGCCACAGTGTCTTTCTGGTTGCATTTTATCCTTAGGTGGTGACGCTCCAGCCCTTTGATTCTTAACCTTTTCTTAGTTGACTTATCTGAACTTTTCTATGATGAAGAACTGGAAACAAAAAGACAGCCAACCAAAGGAAGGAGGCCAGGATTGAAACAGTCAAACAGTTAATGTCACTAGCAGCCCCTTCTGCCTAGCCCCCGATGTGAAAATCAGCTTGGTTTTGTTCAGTGCTGTACTTCTAGCGCCCCGAACAGTGCCTGGCCAGACAGTGCCTTTGTGCCCTCATGGTATTTGCTGAGTGAATGTTGTCCTGTGAAAAGAGATGATGAGAGTGCTGGTCCTATTGGTGTGAATTTTGGGACTCTGAGGTCAGTCTGCGTTCTCAAGGGCACTCCTCAGTTACAATGGAGCCCTCTTTCGTCAGTGGCTTTCCTATTGGTGTTGACCCGTTCAGCATTCCGGTTTGATTGTTGGGTTGCTTCCATTCTTTATGTATATTCTTATCTGGACTGGAAAATGAAATCGGTGTGTGCTGTCCTTCATAAACCCCAAGCAGTGCTTGATTCCTACTTGTTTGTTTCATCCTAAAGGAAACTGTTCTCCAGAATAAGCTGAAAGAAATGTCAAGCATGTCAGACCTCACTTTCCTAAATAGGCTTCTCATACATGTGCTCTTAACCTGCCCACGATGCCTCACTGTTGGCCAGCAGGTCCCTAAAACTCGGGCTTTACCACATTGATCTGACAGTGACTTCCAGCTTCTTTCTTCTCTTCCATGTCTGTTGTCCACTCATGTGCATTAGGGTGAGTCCAGGGATAGAAAGGGAAAGGAACACCAGAAGGAGATTTTTAGCCTTTGTTGTCCAACCTGGGTTCATAACAGATATTTTTGAGCTATCCATATGGGCAGGTATTTTGAAAATCAGAGCCTCTAAAACTAGAAGATCCCCCTGCTTGTCCTGGAGACACTTGCTGAGGAAGTTTGGCTGCCAGAGAGCTGTGTAGAGCAGAGTGTGCAAACTGTAGGTTATGGCAGAGAGGCTGAAGGGCTGGAGAAGTACAGAAACAAGGACTGTTTTAGGTTAACTTAGAGAAGACTTCGGGCGGGGGTGGGGGGGTGGGTAGGAGGCTTTGTTTTGATCGGACCTTACAAGACTGGGGCAGATGGGTGTCAGGCTGAGCAGGAACAGAGGGGCCCACAGAGGGAACACAGGTACTGTGGTCCTCGTGCCCAGCCTTCTCGCTTCTTAGCACCCCCTATATTCTGTTTTCTATCAGTGAATTAAAAGCTGTTGCCCATCATACGAAGTGCGTTTATGAAGCAGTAATTAGCTTTCCCATGTTTTATTAATCACATCTATGACTGCCAATCAGAGCTTCTGATCAGCATGAGATAACTGATGTGACCATACTGAGTTGCTATAATTCTAGCCCAGAGCAAAGAAACTTGATGTCTCTGTCAGTCTGCGCAGCCTTATCAGGGGTAAATTCCTGTTTGGCCTACTGAAATGCTGGAATAGCTGGAAGATCTTCATCATATCCTTGTGGACCCTCAAGGGCCCTTGGTTTGGGAAGGATTTCCATCCAGGAGGCTGGTACAACCAGGGTATAGGGTCTGTGGGAGGTAAGGGAAATATGGGCCGCATCTGTGCATTTGTTTACTTTGCTTCTTCAAGGGGGCCTGAGCATAAGAATTTCTAATTTGTAGCTACGGCTTTCATACCCACAAGTTCTCAAGTATTTGTATGACTGTAATTCTTGTATTAGCTGGAATATTTCTTTTCACTTTTTGTTTGTTTGTTTTTCTCCTTTGTAATTCATAGCTTGGTGTAAAAATTGCCAAGGCGGTTGCCTGCCACAACTTTGTAAAAGCCAAAAAGGACGCTGAAAATTCACAGGTTGCCCGAAAAAAGAAGAAACTTGCATGGGGGTAAGTTTGGAGACGAAAAGGACACTGAAAATTCACAGGTTGCCCGTAAAAAGAAGAAACTTGCATGGGGGTAATTTTAGGAACTTCATAGGGATTACAGAACTCCTGGAATACATCATATGAATCCAGTTTGTGTGTGATTGTTACTCATTTTATTCTTTGTGTCTTTGCTGCATGTTTGTCATATTATAAATATTGGAGGCATTTCTTCATCCTTTTTGATATTTATTTTGTCATCGATGGAGTATGTGAAAATGTTTTAAGTTTATTTTACTGTGGCACTTTTAGTAAGCATGTTTAGGAAAGTATTTCAAAATAAATTGAGATTTCTATGTTCTTTATTTTAGGTTTGAAGCAAAGAAGAGATGGGAAACCAAGAGCAACATGGGATATATGTAACTTGCCAGAGTTCCTCAAGACACTTGAGTCTTGACTTGGGTTTTTGCTTGAGTCTTCAACTGCTCAATTTACTGAGAAGATTTACCTGCTTATGTTAACTATGTCAGGAAACTGATAGATCGGAAAAATAAGCATAAAATTTGGGAGTTGATTATTAAATCTTTTCAGTCTTTTTCTAAAGAGTTCAGTCTATTGAAGTGAATGAGATGGAGCATTCTGTTATTTGTACAAGAACTCTAGGCATACATAGGAAAAAAGATAGGACTTTATTTGTTTATTTACTTATTTATTGAATCCTCCAGTATAAAATCAATTTTACTTTTCATCCATTTGGTGTAGCATAGCCAGTGAGTTCCTTGTTCTTTCTTATCTGTACCCAGTGTAACTGCACTTATTCTGGAATCGTGTTTTTAAGATTGGCATTTGTTTATAATGGATTAGTCTTAACTGCAAGAAAGTCTCGATACTGTCTTTACAAGTGACTTTAATTATCTTTTTTTTTTTTTTTTTAAGATTTTATTTATTTATTTGAGAGAGAGAGAGAATGAGAGACAGAGAGCATGAGAGGGAGGAGGGTCAGAGGGAGAAGCAGACTCCCTGCCGAGCAGGGAGCCCGATGCGGGACTCGATCCTAGGACTCCAGGATCATGACCTGAGCCGAAGGCAGTCGCTTAACCAACTGAGCCACCCAGACGCCCGACTTTAATTATCTTAATGTTATAAAAGTAATTATTGGTTCTTTATTGGAGGCAGTAGAATTGATATTTCATAGTCAAATAATGAAAGCAATTGATTAATTTTTGTATACCTTCAGCTAAAATATTATAATTTTAAAAAGGTCAGAATGTAGTATTTGGACGATGATTTAAATTCAGTTCTGCCTGGAAATGTCTTCCTAAATATGTCTCTCAACCTTATCACTCTTTAAATTATGAAATGGTTCTTAGAAGAGAAGATGGCATAATTGTACTAGACAGTTACAACTCCGGATGATATAACTTGGAACCTTCCAAGGACATAGTTTGATTGTTTTTACTCCTCTTCCCCATTACTTCCTTTTTCTTTCTTTCTTTTTCTTTTTTTTAAAGATTTTATTTATTAGAGAGAGAGACAACGTGACCTGGAGGAAGAACAGAGGGAGAGGGAGCGAGATCACAAGCAGACTCCCCGCTGAGCACAGAGCCTCATGCGGGGCTTGATCCTAGGACCCTGAGATCATGACCTGAGCCTAAATCAAGAGTCAGATGCTTAACTGACTGAGCCACCTAGGTGCCCCTCCCCATTACTTCTTAAAAGATTGAATGAATTAATGAGGATAAGGTGGATTGGTGCCACAGGAAGTAGTTTTCATTAGATGTGTGTTTCATAGACCTAACTAGAAGTGGCTTTGAGAAATCATATAAGAAGCTGGCAAATAAGACTGGATGTTTGGTGGTTTGACATCTGCCTGCACAGTGCTTAGCAGAGGTGAAGAGCTGCTTATCGCTGCTTTCATCAGTTCACCTCCCTTCCTCAGCCTTCGTCAGAGGTTTGCTAGCTTGCTGGTATAAACTTTCTCTGGGTTGATAATATAAATTCAGGAACATTAGAAAATGAGCCATGATTATTATTTGATTATTGTTTTATTATTATTTTGTTATTTTTAGACTTAAAATTTTAACAAAATTTTACTAATTTATGGTAGCATATTTAATGTTTTTCCTCTGTTCTGGAATAAGTAAATAACTAGTTGCTATTTAAGAGAACAAAAATAATATCTTGCTTCCACTTAGGTGAGAAGAGCCAGTATAGAAAAAGCAAGATTTTAGGAGATTGGGTATCTACTTAGAGAATTCATCATAAAAAGGTGTCCAGACCAAATATTGGAAAATCTTATATTTTATGATTTAATATCCCCTGTTGTGTTTCCCTACAACATTTCATTTCAGACTCCTAGTAGGGGAATACAAACTTACCGAATAGAAACCTTTTCCCTAGAAAATCCACCATGGGAGAAGTATCCACTGCACAGTCCGGTGGTTTTGTCTGAAGCATTAAACATGTTGTCGTGGCGCAGGTGGGTAGTGTAGGTATTCTCACGCACAGGGCCCGCAGACGGACATCTCCCTGCAAGCTACGTCTCGTTTTTTTTCTTTTCCCGTATCTACTTCCTTCGAGCACTTAGTGACCCCTGCAGGCAATGCTTCGCCTCTCTGCTCATGCTGAGGCCTTGCCAGAGTGGCCTCTTGAGGGGCTGATTTGGGAGCCCGTGACCCGAAGTGCAGCCGTAGAAGCCCTTCTTCAGCCTGTCCAGTGCTGGTGGTCATGCTGCCCTCCTCGGGGCTCTGATACAGATGGGAGCATTTTAAGCCTGTGGTGGGCATTACGGTGGGATTGAGTGTAGCAGCGGACTCATTGGATGAGGGGGGCTGCATCTCCTAAGTCTTCATTTCTGGGGGGCCTGGGTTGCGAAAAGCTCCAAAATATGGTACAGCAGGAAGAGGGCGGCGAGGGAGGGGACTGGGGGAGAGGAAGAGACTGGTTGTCTGCGATGAACCCGGCTGGCATGTCGTTGCGACCGGATTTATTTTACCAGCTTTAATTTGAAGTAGACATTTTGCTCAGTAAAGCAATAAAATGGGAACATTATTCTTAGAGCACCCATGTTGCCCAAAAAGTGTAGTCATTTGTCTTCTCCATCTGCTCACAGCAAAATGAGGATTCTTTTTGGATCAGTAATAACTTCAGTTCCTGAAGCTTCGGCATGTGCATTTACTACTGCTCAAATGCCTGAATTAGACGAGGGATGTAAATGTCAGTTATTGTTAACTGAGATTAATACGTTTCAGGCCATCATTGTGACATTAATGTAACTGTGAGTTACTGTTTCAGTACTTCAGGCTAAAACAACTTACTAAGGAACAGTAATTTTGAGCTTTATAGCACTGGTTCTGAGAAGGAAGGTTGGTAGTGCGTTCTTGTTGGGAGCCCTCAGGATGTTTCTGATTTTCAGCAGAACATTCTATTTCTTTCACCAAAAGGAGAGTTTGAATGTATAATCTCAGGTTTGCTATAATTAGTTCTGATGACAGAGTTAAATACCTTGGCCAAAACTATATAAATCAGTAGTTAAACAGGTTTCTGCAACTGATCATAAATCTCAAACTCCATATTTTAAGCACATTTATTTTTTTAGAGAGACAGCTAAGGGAGGGGCAGGCCAAGGATGGGAATAAAATGTTATCTGAACTTTGAGTAACAGCCTGGAACCTCACATTTAAAATCTACTGATTTCCTTGCTACCTTTGGTCTAAAATGTTCTCTTTTCAGTATTTTAATAGCCTCGCTTATTGTTTAAGCCAAGTTTGAATTTAATTCTTTTTTTTTTTTAAGATTTTATTTATTTGACAGAGAGAGAGAGCACAAATAGGCAGAGAGGCAGGCAGAGGGAGAGGGAGAAGCAGGCTTTCTGCTGAGCAGGGAGCCCGACGTGGGGCTCGATCCCAGGACCCTGGGACCATGACCTGAGCCGAAGGCAGCCGCTTAACCGACTGAGCCACCCAGGCACCTTGAATTTAATTGTTAAACTATCAAGTTTAATTTCCAAAATGTCCAAATTTCTATTTGCTAGGTAAAGATACCTCTTTTTTAGAAATGTTTTGTCCTGCTACACTATAAAAAAAATATTGTATGAGGTCGATATTTAAATAAGATGCCAATTGCGTGTGTTTTTTTTATGAGATAAGGTTTTGGGGAAGCAAGGTAATGTTATGTCAGACCGCATTTTGGAAAATTAACTTAGTGTGAAACCCAGTAGTCAAATTCAGAACCAACTGAAACAATTCAAGTTTTTCCATGTTGGCAGAAGTCGCTTTTATTTTTAGTGTCTGGCAGAGCAACAAATGCTTTGCATGTCAATTTAGTATTTTTTCGAGCCAACTGTTTATTCATTGGCTTTAAATTTACACTCTACTAAAGTCTTAGTCCTGACTTTCATGAAACAAATAGTAAT
Source organism: Neomonachus schauinslandi (assembly GCF_002201575.2). Lineage (NCBI taxonomy): Eukaryota > Metazoa > Chordata > Mammalia > Carnivora > Phocidae > Neomonachus > Neomonachus schauinslandi. The sequence goes on along the minus strand of NC_058408.1, from coordinate 141,988,091 downwards.
ATTTGGACAAAATATGTACACGGAAATCTTTTTCCAAAACCAAATGTAGATTGGTATTCGTGGCATCAGTGCCTTTTAACATGGTAATGGATCTAAAAGTACTTTGAAAGTCTAAGGCATTTAGAAACCCAAGGCAATGCATTTCAAGGAATTAATTTTTATTATGAAGTAATCAGCATCTTTCTAGGTTTTCAGATTTAAATTAGTGAGAGACTTTCTGCTAGGAAGTGGAATATATGTTAGAGTAAATTTCAGTGAACTATCAAAAGATTATTTTATCAGCGTGTATCTGTGCATGACCTCTGTAGCCTACTGAGACAATAAGACCCATTTTCCATTTTGAGGTTGGGATGCTCTCTATAGATTTTGATAAAATGAGCAGAACTGCCTTCTTTAGTCTTCATAATTTTATCCCTCTTCCACACTGCTCACCTTGAAACATACACACACACTCTCTCTCAATGTTGGAGCTGTCATCAGCCCCGAGACTTAGTGGGGAAGTGATTTGTGACTGCAGTCAAGAACATGGTGGTATGTAGCCGATCAAGATGGCCATGAAGAGACTGAGAAAGGAGCCTCCAAACCATTGTGCTCTAATGTTAAAATGAAGTGTGTTGTTTCTTCAGCAGTATCTCCTTCTACTCGTGAGCATTCCAGATTCACTTTGCTAGATTTCTTCAGATACAGGGGTGCCATCAGAATAGCTTCCTGTAGCACTGGCTTTTGTGATCTCGATCCCCAGAACACAAGTACAAGCTTTTCTGAGGTGGCAGGGCCGGCGGGCAGGGCCCTCTCCATTAAATGCCGTGCAGTATGCTGTGTTTTTAGATGGGCTTGTGAAATCAAGAATTAGCTAAGGGATACTTCTTTTTTTATTAGTATTAGTAACAAAGTTTAGATTTAAGTAGAGAAGGTATAAAGATATTCCTAGTGAGATGGCATTTTTAAAAAATTATTTATTTATTTATTAGAGAGAAAGGGAACAAGCAGGGGGAGCAGCAGAGGGAGAGGGAGAAGCAGCGCCCCCCCCGTCCCCCGCTGAGCAAGGAGCCCGATGCGGGGCTCGATCCCAGGACCCCGGGAATATGACCTGAGCCGAACCGACTGAACCACCCAGGTGCCCTGTGAGATGGCATTTTTAAAACATTGAATTTGGGTACCTGCTTTTTATGTCCAGAACAAGTTTCTTAAGGAGGCACAGAATAAAAGGGAATGGAAGGAGAGAAGAGGGTAGTGCCCAAGAGAAGCCTTAGCTCCTGGGTGCTCCTCTGCCAGGTTTCCGATTGTGCCTATTCCCTGGCATTGTTCTAGAAGCCCCGGCCCTTACCTCCTCTGGGGCCCATGGAACGTCTCTTGCTGAATTGCTGCTGGGGGCCTGCCATGTGACAGGTATGGAATGAGGTCATCTTTTCCCACCTCTAATTTCTGAAGGGTGTGTCTGTCCAGTTATTACTTGTTCATTGAACTTAAAGGTTTAGAAACCAACAGCTATAGTACAAGCTGTAATTATTGATGTCTGTTTCATATTCATCTCTAAGTTCTGGCATTTGATCAAGAAGTTAATATATCACTTCATCTTCAGGCTGAATGTGCCTCTTCTATAAACATTTTATTGTTTGATGGATAGTGTATAATTATGACTGCCCAGAATAAAAAGTTTTCATTTGTAATGTGGTGATACTAGAAGAAGTAATTAAGAATGTCACAAGGAATAGTCAAACAATGAAGCCTTGGATTGCTGTGAATTCCTCCCTGCATAACATCTGAGAAACATTTACTGAGCACCTACTATATGTCAGATAGCACACTAACTCTTGTGGTTCCACAGATGAGTCAGCACTGTCTGATGGGAAATGTAGGTAACCCATGTTTTGGACAACTTGATTTTTAGGTGGGATATTAGAAAATAAGTGACTTTTTCTTTGCCAAATACGAAGGAATCATTTACATGTAATAAAGTAACTTACAAAAATGAGTCACATGGGTGGGTAGGCCTTTGTTCCCCCAGGCTGGAGTTTCCTAGCTGGGCAACTAGCTACAGTCTCTCACTAGCTTAGTGACTGATCCACGCGTGCGCACCTCACAGTGTGGGGTTGACACCCTGACTTTATTTCCCAGACTTGCTACAGAGGTGAGGGTCGTTGATGGGGTCGGATTCAGGAATGAATGCAGCTGTTTTTGCACAACACTTGGTAATTTCTTAGACTATATCAACATGTCCTCTGTGTTAGAATGGCTGTATCATAGTGTCTGTCCATGTAAGGGTGACGTTAACTACTGCAACAAATAGGCCCCCAAAATATGATGCCTCAACACTATAGAAGTTTACTTCTTGGTCATGGGACAAAGGAAGTTCTGTCAGTGTGGCCACTCAGAGACCCAAGCCGACGGCAACTCTCTCACCTTCTTTCCCTAGTAACCCTGGTGTCACCATCTCAGTGAACTGGAAGGGAAAAGAGCATGGGAGGGCACTCATGGGAAGTTTGGGGCCTGGCCTGGAAGTGGAACCCATTACTTGTCATTTTGCACTGGCAGGAACTTCATTAGTTCACCACACTTAACCACAACGGAGGCTATGAAGTGTAGACTGGCTGTTTCCCAAGAAGAAGAGGAGAGAGATTTTAGCAAATACCTAGCAGTGTTTGCCACCTTGCCTCAGTCACATCAGACCTTGACTTGGAGGCATAGCTAAGTTCTGCTGAGGCATGATGTTGAATAGCGCTGACCGCTATTTGTGATTTGATGTAGGCATTTTTTTTTTAAAGATTTTATTTATTTCAGAGAGAGAATGAGAGAGAGCACATGAGAGGGGGGAGGGGCAGAGGGAGAAGCAGACTCCCTGCCGAGCAGGGAGCCCAATGCGGGACTCGATCCTGGGACTCCAGGATCATGACCTGAGCCGAAGGCAGTCGCTTAACCAACTGAGCCACCCAGGTGCCCAGATGTAGGCATTCTTACTTGGCTGTGTTGACAGAGCTGACCAAGATAGCCACTCAGTTACCAGGTAATGTGCATGGTAGAGGTCCCAAGGATCTAGTGTGATGTATAGGTGCTGAAATAGAATTATATGCTCAGTGAGGGCTCAAATGAGAATGTAGTTGCCACCCATGGAAAGTCAATCGAGGCTTCATGGCAGAGGCGATGTTTAGTAGAAGTCAAAACGGGTAATTGGGACTTCAGCCGGGACACACAGTTGAAGCATGAGGATCCCAGGCAGGAGGAGCAGCATGGCACGGTGGGGACAGAGCGTGGGGTTCAGCAGCAGCAGGGTAGGATGGAGTTTGGAGGTCGAGCAGCTGAGCGACGACGCTGGAGAGGGTGGCTGGAACCCACTTGCACAGTTTGTGAGACAGGCTAGGAAGGTTGGACTGAGTGTAGGGAGTGAGGGGACATTGACCCATATTAAGCAAGAAATGTGCAAACTCACGTAGAAGAATGGTGGGTTGGAAGGCAAAACAAAACTGGCCGGTTAGGTGGTTTCAGTAGCCCGGGGAAGAGATGAAGAGAACCTAAACCAGGGCTGTGGGCATTGAGAGCAGGAACCCCGGAGGTGTTCAGGCAGCAGACCTGACAAGATGCGGTGACTGCATGGGGTGGGAGGGGCGCGGGGAGGGTTGGGTGCCTCTGGATGGTGATGTGGAGTGAAGAGGGTAGTTGGAGAGCCGGTAATGTAGGTCATATTTAGCAATTTAGTCCCATTTAGTCATGCCAAGCCCAACATTTTGTAGTAAGTCATCTTTAGTGATGTAGATTGTGGAATCCCACTGTGTCGAGGTACCTGTGGATGCTGCTGAGCCACCAGGCAAGATAACGGGGGGAGGCAGCCCTTCGAGACAGCATCAGAGGGCTGTGGGGATCTTGGCCAAGATCAAGGCGTGATCACAATAGACAGTGACTTTGTTCCAGTTTCCTAGAAGGGATGTCTCATGTGTCTTGTGGAAGTTATTTTTAAAGGTGTGTGCTTCTGGAAGAACCTGTAAGGGAGGGAGGGAAGCTGATGTGGAAGGGGAAGAGCCAGTTGAGCCTTAGATCTGTGAAACCCCTCCCCCCACCCCTTGCAGCAAAAGAGCCAGCCTCTCCTGCCCTCACTGGGTCAGTCAGGGGCTGTGGGCTGCCCTTGGGGTGGAGGGCCATGACTTCCCTGGCAAGGTGGCCTCCCTCATGGTGAGCAATCCTCCAGAAAGGGGGACCTGTTAGCAGCCTAAATAGCAGCTGGGGATGGGTACACTGATGCAGTAATGGGGAGATAATGGGAGTGTGACTACGTGTGCCGGGTACATGCACAGACAATCCCGGTCGTGGCTTGGGTCCAGGTCTCCAAGCGATGTGGGGTGGTGGACGGGAAGCCTGGAGGATGTAAATAATCCACACCTCGCCTGATGTCATGAGTAAATGTGAATTGATGTGACTGATTGTGCTACATGGAAGCCTGCTGGATTTGAAATCCTAAGTGTTGGGAGCGTTGATTCCAAGAATGAACTAAACCCTTTAATTTTAATAACCATCTCTGAGATAGTATGAAAACTAGCGAGCTGTTTAAAGATTTAGAAAACTCATGATCAACCTACAACCGTGCATACAGCAGATGCTGTTCAGACAGTGGAAAAGGAGTAAAAATTAAACCTACTACTACAGGATATGTGCTTAAATATATAGATAAATAGATATCTATAGATAGGTACATAAATACAGATATAAACAGAGAGAGGAGTAACTTCTGAAATAAGGTCCATGGAATCTTGTCCCATAAAGGAAAACAGATTTGTGTGGTCAAATATGGGAAATATTGCATGCTGTTGTCTCAGTGTACTTCATCAGCACATTAAGGGCTCTGAGAAGTCAGTAAACTTCTGCTGATAGCACAGTGCTTACTAGTTTTTGTTTAAAAATATGTGGGTTTTTTTTTTTGTCACCTAACCATTTATTAATAATCCACACATTTAGTTGCAACACCCTGGGAAATACAGATCTAACTGTATAATAGCTATGGAATGGTAACATTTTAGACTAACAGCTCTCTTGCTCTGGGAACTTTGGGAAGAGCCTGTGTGCGTTCCCAACTCTGTGTTTGTGCTGAACTCCTCCCATCCCCATCTAGCCTAACCCATCCTTTATTTGAGGCTCACCTTAAATTCTCATATTTCCAAGGTTTCCTTGACCTCTTCCTCCAAGGCATGGAAATCACATCCTTGGAACCCTTGTATTATGTAGGTTTCCAAGTCCAACCCAGACCTACTGAATTACTATGTGGTTTGGAACTTTTGTTTTAAACCTCTCAGGTGATCCTCATGCCCAGCAGCTAGCTGGGCACAGAATTTCAGGCCAACATTTTGTGTGGATGAAAGGATGGATGGATGGATGCATGCATGGATGGATGCATGGATGGATGGGTAAATACATGCATACCTGATCCTTCCTGCTAAACCATTTGAAATCCTGTCTAGATGTTCTTATTAAATCCTCATGACTGATTGAGAACAGAAACCTTGGAACTTTTGTTCCAAGGAAATGTTCTACTGAATATTTTTTAAAACTCTGAGAATTCAGTGTTGTCTATGCTCCTGCCTTAAAGAAACGCCTTAATTCTTCATATATCACAGAAAAGTCTAGCAGGTTGAGAAGCTAACATGTTCTCATTACTCTTTCCATACAATGCTCCTGGAAGCACATTACACCCATTTTTATAGATGAGGAAACGGAGCTGCCGGGACCTTTAAGAGAGAACTTGAAAGCCATACATTTAGCATAAATGATCAGGATTAGACCCAGGCCAGGCCTTTGCTCTTTCTCCCCATTCCAGTGCTTCTCAAAGTGTGAGCAGGCACCACCTGCAAGCAGAAGGATCACTTGTTAAACATGTAAATTACAGGGGGTGGGACCTGGGGTTCTGCATTTTAATAAGCTGTGATTAATGCATACTAACATTGAAGAATCATTGTCTTGGAGTAGCACCTCCTTGCTCTAGGAGGAAGCTGGAATGGGAAAGAACAACAAGCCATTGAAACTTGCACGTCTTATCACAAACCACAGGGAGGGAGGTGTACCATGTAGTATAAATTCTGAGTCTAAAATTCCATTAATATAAATGGTCATAACCCCCAACTGGCCGGCTCTACTCAGTAAATCACTTTCATTAAAAAAAAACAAAAAACAAAAAACGTACTGGCAAAAAAGGCTCCGTGTCAAAGAACTCAATTGGAATCCTTGCTTGGTACTTGCATCCTTGCCAACAGTGCTCAAAAATAAAGAAAAAGAAAATCCAAAGTCCCTGTACATAAAAGTTCCATTCCCCATGGTGGAGGGCTTAATTAAAGTCCTCAGATGTTTCTCTGCACCTTGGAAGGCATTTTTATGAAATCCACAAATTACCAGAAGTGGCTCCAACAATTCTTGAGGTCAGAAGCTGTGTAAATTGGGCGGCTCCATCAGGAACAAGCTGCCTTCTATTGGGATTCAATGTCCTCGATGCTTTACCTCTAGCCTCGTGGCAGTAAGGACCGCTCAGGGCACTAGAGCATTCTCCAAAGTTAAGGACACGTAACCGTCTGGAAGAAATGGGTTTTCCCCCATTTTCTTTCCTGATTCTTTAAATAAATATGTGTTGAGGGCCTGGGATGTGCCCGGCACTATTGTAAGCTCTGAGGAGGATATGGCGCTAGGGGAGAAAAAAAGACAAATCCCGAACTTCATGGATATCCTATTCCTGTGGGGAAGACAGAAAATAAGTTAATTACATGGTATCACAGTGGTCCCCAGAGTGGGGTGCTTGACCAGGAACACCTGGGAAATGTAGAAATCGCAAGTTCTCAAGTTCCAGGCCAGACCCAAGTCAAAAACTGTTGTAACAAACACTCCAGGTGACTCTTCCACACTCACGTTTGAGAGCTGCTGGGCTCTGTAATGGTGAAAAGTTATGGAGAAAAAGAGAGAGTCCAGGGAGGTGTTGCTGAGACCTGCAAATGTTCAAATAGTGAAGTGGTTACACACTGGACTCTTGGAGAAACCCAGATTCAAATTCCAGCTCTGCCACTATGAATCATGTAGCCTCAAGTGGGTTACTTAACCTCTCTGCATCTTGGGTTCTCCTGCAAAGTGAGAGATCATAATAGTACCCATCTGATAGGGCTGTGGGGTACTGAGATCCTGACACACAGCAAATAATGTCCTTGTGGGGAGTCAGTTCTCTGGGGTCTCTTGTATTTCTGCACATCTTGCAAGCAAGCAGTAACTACCCTTTGTTCCAAACTATCTTTGCAAGGATGTTTGTATATAAACAGCCTTGGAAGATTGAGACAGTGCCTCCCTCTGGGGCAAAGAGCAGCCATGTTTACTGTCAGTATAATAAAGCAGACATCTCCCTCTGGAGCTCAGGCAGCCATGCTTAACTCCCATTATAAAAGATTCAGTTCCCTAAGCTCAGAGTTCCTCTCCTTTAATGTGAGCCATGCAGCGAGTAGGTGGCATCTGGCCCTCTTCGTATCACACTGTAGGAATTGGCACAAACAATGCCAGGACAATGGCTTGCTGCTCCTGAGATAGAAACTGTCCCTTTGTCTCTGCATCTAATGTCTTCCACCAGCAGCCACGGAACAGTGGCAGGCTCACTTGCTAACTCGAAGTAGGGTGAAGTCTCAGCTTGTTCTCAGTTCATGATAATACCATATAAGTGTTTATGTAGGTGTGTGTTGGTATCACTGTTATTACTCCCTGTGGTGTGCCAATTTTCTGGAAGAAACAGAAACATACCCGGTGGATCCAGCCTTCAGAGAGTTTCCCAGTGACCCAAAGAGGTTAAATATTTATGTAACGTTGACACGAAAGACAGTGAAGCTTGGGTTTGAATCTAGGCTCTGGACTCTGACTAGCTACGGGAACTGTCTAAGTCTCAATATCTTATTTGTAAAGTGGTATTAATGATGCTTACTTTGTGAAGTTGTGAACATTAAGATCATGCATGCAGAGAATTTAGCAGAAGACCTGGCATGCAGTAAACAGTTACCGTTAGCTGGTATTACTGTATTAATTTTGTGGGTAGAATATGGTCAGAGCATTTTCTATTCTTTCCCTGGATCTTTAGGGAAATAAGACCCAATCCTGTACTAGAATGCAGGTAGAAGCTGTTTTAGTTGAAACTACTCAAGCCTTTGGATTCTGTCCAAAGAGTTCCCCAAAGCTGAGTTCCTATAGGTGAGGTGGATAAAGAACTGAACTTAGAGTCAAAAGGCTCTCAGTTCATATATAATCTGAAGTTTAGTATGATAATGTAATAATTTGAAATTTATATGATTGTGAAAATTATATTAATGTTCATAAAATTCTTAGCATATAATATGTTCAGTTAATGTTATTCAGTCCCCTAGACCTCAACACCATGATTTAAGGGACTGTGCCCTTTTCAGACTGTATCCCTAGGACCTTTCACACTGATAGGTACAGGGCTCGATAAATATTTGTTGACTGAATTCGTGAGCAAAAGGACCTACTAACTAGTTAACAAATTCTTATTCTTTTGTCTCTTCTTTGGAAACATTTTTGTTTTAAAGCATTGTCACTATATTTGTCTGAAACCAAAAAAATCTTGACAAAGCCTCATTTCCTCATCTTCTCTGCCACTGGTTTTTAACTTTCTGGAGGCTACAGACAGACCCTGTCTCTGAAAGGATACGTGTGTAAACATACACACTACATTTTGACATGTTTCCAGTCATTCCAAGCCCTCTTGAACTCTTTCCGCCTAGAGGACCCTGCTTAAACACTCCTGTTCTAGGGTACCCAGCCCTCTGAGGTGGGTACAGAATCACATCCTGTCTATCTGTCCAAATCAGCAAGCTATCATGGACAATCTACAACATAGTAGCTTTTCCTTTTTCTCTTCAAGGCCACACAAGACCTACTTCCAATCTACTTAAGATTTAGGGGTACAAAGAGTTAAAGCAATTCAGGTATTTTGCGTTCCTTACAATAGACTTGTGGTTTTTGAGATAAGCTAATGGAAATGTTATTTCTAAAAAAGTAATTTGGTCTTACTGATCATGCTTATAATCCTGATAATTCTAAACATACTTTCTATAACCATATTTCTCCTCCCCTTCCATTCTCTAGTTGTGAGAAAACCCACCCAATGGTCAAAGCTTTACCAAGCTTCTCATGGCCCTAGGGAACTGAGCAGTCAAGACCCTTCTGGAAGCAGAAAGGAGGATAAGGCAAGAAAAGACTTTCTAAAACTAAATCATGTCAAGTGCCTTGCTTGACCTCAGAAAACTACGTAACCAGGTTGGTAATTGATTGACGGGAACTCAAAGGGGGAAATGGGGAATGTATGAAAACACTTAAGTAGAACTGCCCAAAGGAAGAACCTGAAAAGTTCAGCCATAGATTTTCTGAGAAGATTTAAAGCGTAGGCATTAGTGTATTCGAGAATTAGGCAGTGAGTTTTCCCCATTTGGAAGCTAAAAAAGGAATGATCTCCTGCCCAAGACAAAGAAGAAAATGATTTGGGCCCAGAGGGAACTGTCACTCACATATACACTGTCCAGGGGGCCATAGAAGGATTATAGCCGCCATTTTGGCTTCTCTAAAGTGAAGCAGCAAAACAATGTCTAGTGGTTGCTAGGCAACCATTAGCCCATTGCTGCCCTTTTCCATTAAACATTATCTGCCTTCTTAGATTGTTTTAATTTATTTTTTAAACAGGAAAGGTAGTGCAACAGAGAATTACCAGTGCGACCTAACAATAAAAATGCATTTGAGGTGAAGGCTTTGCAAAGGTTAGATCACTCTTGGGTGGGATGTTAAAGATAGTGACAGTTGACTGAAACCGCTCCCCCCCCCAAATTTCACCGTTTGACCTCATGTTTCCTGATGCCAAAAATAATAAACTGGAGACATAATGATAATCTCTGACCATTATGAAACTTAAGGCCAGAAATGTTTATATTGATCTTGTTTGAATAATCTTCTTTGTGCTCTGCTATGACCTACCCCGCTCTAGTTCTTGTCCTAAAGCAAGTCTATCAGCAAAGACTGGTTGTCAAAGGTGGTGAATGAAGTTCTGGCTCTGACCAGCTTTGCAGACAGCTAAAATCCTATTATTCACAGTCCTTGAGCATAGACACATGGAAATAACACCTGTTTGTGAAAGGGACACTTTCTGGGACATAAAACTGAAAAGTACCTGGAAGGAGAAAATACGAGTCTTTACTCAAGACCCATTTGCATTCAAGTTTTAGAGCTACATTTATAACTTTCCCAAGAGGATGAGAGGTGCCCAGCAAAAGGGTGTAAAATCAGGATTAGGAAAAGTTAACTGCTAGCCTGTCATGCACCATGCACAAACATGTGTTTTTTTTGTTTTTTTTGTAAAGATTTTATTTATCTACTTGACAGAGACACAGCAAGAGAGGGAACACAAGCAGGGGGAGTGGGAGAGGGAGAAGCAGGCTTCCCGCGGAGCAGGGATCCTGATGCGGGGCTCGATCCCAAGACCCTGGGATCAATACCTGAGCCAAAGGCAGGCGCTTAACGACTGCGCCACCAAGGCGCCCCCAAACGTGTGTTTAAATTCCAGTGGGTTCACTGTCTGTCTCAGAGGACCTGTCTGGGAAAGGATTCAGGGAAAGAAGATAGGTTGATTCCATGGACTGGGCTCAAACACTTACAGCCATACATATAAAGTTAGCCCTCTCACTCCCACAAACACCCAAGATAAAGGAGATGGGAGCGGTTGTATGGCCTGGGAGGATGGAATATGTGAACAACCAGGTTCCAAGCCTGGTTCTCCTGCTCACCAGTTGTGAAGACCCTGGGCAACTTTCCTGTGTTCTTTATCTGTAAGTGAAGGTAGGATAACCACTTCATCAGGGCTGTTAAGAGAACCAAACAATGTGGTGGATGGTAAATGGCAGCTACCGATTTGATTATTACTTTACTCTGGCTGTTACCATCACCTCCACTACTAGTACTGTTCCTGTGTAGTGGAGAAACACTGTTTCAGGTTGCCCCTTTCAGACATCTTCTCTTCCTCCAGGCTGCCTTTGGTGTTCCAAGGTAACTTCATCTGGACAGCAAGAATGTATAAATATATCAATATATCTGCATAATATTGCTCAGGACCGTTTAACAGGGAGGGACTCCATACCCATCAGATACCTGGCCTTTGGAGAGTTGACACCTTTGGACAAAGATGGACCAACAACGTGATGCCTGCCAAGCTGTGGGACCCTGGCTTGACAGGTGTTGGTCTGACTGCCAGTGCATATGCTCACCTCTGCTGAGATACAGCCACCGTACTTTGACATGGGGCTAAGCACTTCACAGGCATTATCATTTAATCGTACAACTCTGTGAAATAGATACTGTTATCCTTATTTTACACATATGGATGCTTAAGTGCAGAGAAGTTCTAGAACTGGCCAAGACCAAGCCAGGGTAAACGGCAAAGCCAAAGCCCAAAGTCCTGCGAGTGCTGTATTGACATACTGGCCATGGTCTTGATGAGGTGGGACAGCTGGGGACAGGAGAAAAGAAGGCCTGTGCAAGTCACACATCCTCACGGAATTTTTAAGCCTCCCCATCTTCTTCTGATTGGTCTAGGAGGTACAGGGCTGAAGAGGACTTAACCAGTGCAAATAATGGCAGCTGACAGCAGAATCATAAATATAACCTGAATTCCCAGACAACCAACAGGCATGTTCTTGTTCAGGTTATTAGCTCAAAAAAACAGCTGACAGGAGACGTTTACATGAGATGTGCATTTAAGCTTTGTGGTTGGCTGGGGATAGAAAGTAGGTAAATAAATGATAGTGATTAGGAGAAGTAGGAAAACTGGAATCAGGATTTTGATGTCTAGATTCAGCAAAATGAAAATAAATTCATTTATTCACTCAATATGTATTCAGTATTATGTGCCAGTATATGCCAGGCACTGTATAATACTAGCAAGTTATTTTATGGATATTGACACAAGGACTGTCAAGTTTATATGGAGAGGCAAAAGACCCAGAATAGCCAACATGATATTGAAGGAGAAGAACAAAGTTGGAGGACTGACCCTACCTGACTTCAAGACTTAACTATAAAGCTACAGTAATCAAGACAGTGTGGTACTGGTGAAAGAATAGATCAGTGGAACAGAAAAAAGAGCCCAGAAATAGACCCATATAAATATAGTCAACCGATCTTTGATAAAGGAGCAAAAAGCAATACAACGGAGCAAGGATAGTCTCTTCAACAAGTGGTGCTGGATATCCACCAAAATAAAAATATGGATATCCACACAAAATAAAAAAATGAATCTGGGCACAGACCTTATTACACCCTTCACAAAAATGAACTCAAAGTGGACCATAGGTTTAAATGCAAAATTCTAAACTATAGAATTCCTAGAAGATACAGGAGAAAACCTAGATGACCTTGGGTATGGTGACGCCATTTTGAATACAACACCAGGCATGAACCATGAAAGAAATGATAAGATGGACGTTACTAAAATTAAAGATCTCTGCTCTGAGGAAGACAATATCAAGAGAATTAGAAGACAAGCCATAAGTTGGTAGAAAGTATTTATAAAAGACACATCTGATGAAGGAAAATTATCCAAAATATACAAAGAACTCTTAAAATTCAATAAGAAAAGAAATGACCTGATTAAAAAATAGGCCAAAGTTCTTAACAGACACTTCATCAAAGGAGATACATAGATGGCCAATAAGCATAGGAAAAGATGCTCCACATTTTATGTCCTCAGGGAAATGCAAATTAAAACAACAATGAGGCACCACTACATACCTATTAGAATGGCCAAAATCCAGAACATAGACACCACCAAATGCTGATGAAGATGTAGAGCAACAGAAACTCTCATTCTTCACTGGTGGGAATGCAAAATGGTACAGCTACTTTGGAAGACAGTTTGGTGGTTTCTTACGAGCTAAACATACTCTTCCCATATGATGTAGCAATTGTGCTCCTTGATTTTTACTCAAAGGAGGTGAAAACTTAAGTCCACTAAAATGTACACATGGATGTTTATTCACAATTGCCCCAAATTGGAAGCAACCAAGATGTCCTTCAGTAGGTGAATGGACAAATAAACTCTGGTACATGCAGACAATGGAGTATTATTTAGCACTAAAAAGAAATGAGCTATCAAGCCACAAAAGGACATGGAAGAAACTTAAAAAGCATATTACTAAGTGAAAGAAGGCTACGTATGATTCCAATGTCTATATGACATTGTGGAGAAGGCAAAACTGTAGTGAGAATAAAATGATCAGGGGTTACCAGGGCAGTGTGGCGGGGTGGGGGCGGAGGGGGGGGGAGGGAAGGAGAGATGAATAGTCAGAGCACAGAGGAGATTTCGGACAGCAAAACTATTCTCTAGGATATAATAATGGTGGATACATGCTATTACACATTTGTCTAAACCCACAGAACACCAGGAGTGAACCCGAATGTAACCTACAGACTCCGGGCAATGATGTGTCACCATAGGTCCATTAATTATAACAAAGGTCCCACTCTGGTGGGGGGTGTTGGTAATGGGGGAGGCTGTGCATGTGTGGGGGCAGGAAAATCTTTGTGGGAAGAGATTTTGGGAAATCTCTGTACCTTCCTCTCAGTTTTGTTGTAAACCTAAAACTGCTCTAAAAAAGTCTTTATTTAAAAAAAGAAGAAGAAGAAAACCAGAGGATGCAGCCTTCCTTGTTGCAGACAGACACCTCCCTCTTGTAGCTTGCAGTCCAGGGCACGAGAAAAAGAGTCGCCTACCTAGATAAAAAGTATAGCTGGCTAAGTGGTATAAAGGAGTTTGAAGTTCCAGGAGGGAATCTGATATGGAGATGTGACCTGATCGAGGAGGACCAGGGAGGCTTCCCTGAGGAATGAGAATAGAGCTCAGCTCTAAAGGCAGAGGGAGTCAGAACAAGAGGGCATGGAAAGGAACTCTGCCCAGAGGGAACAGCCTCTGCTATGCTCACTTAGAGGCACGAGAGAGGGTTGTGGGTGGAGGACAGAAAGTCAGGAGGGATGAGGTCTGAGATGAGCCTAGAGGGACAGGGGTAGAATAAGTCAGGTCCAACTGCACAGCAGGAGAGAGACTCAAGCACTTCCCTAATCACTAACATCTGTCAAGCCTACTCAGTGCCCGGGCTCTGAGATCGCAGGGCTGCTAACTGCAGTGGGCTGACATCCGGACCTCCCTGTCCCTGCTTCCTGCAGCCATGTGCTCTGCCATGTTCTCAGGTTCTGGGGGCATTTCTGGTGGCCTGCCATTCTGCACACCTACTCTTAGCTGCATCATTTAGTTATAGCCTGTGTTTTCCTCTGTGGTTGAAGAGGCATTACTTGGGGCTCTTATATCTGCTATGATCCCCTGCTGCCCCAAAGGGGACTATGGTTCTGGAAGTGGCTACACTGGGTAGGACAGCGATCCTCAGGAATGCCACAACTTGACTGCTGGCCATCCAAAGAACTTGCCCTTCAAAACTCAGAATGAGTAGGCTCCGCATGGCCTCTCCTGCACTCTGGGAGGATGACAGTTCACTGGCCTTTGGCATCAAGCAGACATGTGATACCATAAGAGAACAGCAAAACCAGTTCTCTGGTTTATATAAATCAGGCTCTTATAAGTTTAGTCAACACGAGTCAGCTTCCCCACCTAGAAATACTTCTGAGACTTTGGCAAGGCCAGATAACTGCAATCTCAGAGCCTGGACACTGAGTAGGCTTGACAGATGTTAGTGATTACGGAAGTGCTTGGGTCTCTCTCCTGCTGTGCAGTTGGGCCTGACTTATTCTACCCCTGTCCCTCTCTAGGCTCACCTAGCACGGTGAAACCCCATGCTGGAACATCACCCCATCACAATCATGTATGTATTTTTCTTATCCTCAATTATTTATTATTTATTTATTTATTTAAATTCACTTTTTTTTAAAGATTTTATTTATTTATTTGAGAGAGAGAGAATGAGAGACAGAGAGCACGAGATGGAAGAGGGTCAGAGGGAGAAGCAGACCCCCTGCTGAGCAGAGAGCCCGATGCGGGACTCGATCCCGGGACTCCAGGATCATGACCTGAGCCGAAGGCAGTCGTTTAACCAACTGAGCCACCCAGGCGCCCTTAAATTCACTTTAGTTAGCATACACTGTATCATCAACTATTTAGAAGGATTTACTCGAAGAAACTCCAGGGTGGTTATTTTATAAGCATGATTCAGTTGACAATTCATTAGCAAAATGAGCAAATACTTATTTGCAAATATAAAAACTATCAATTTAGAACGCCTGGGCCATCCTGCGCTGCGTCATCGACATCTGCATGAAGCTGGAGGAGGAGGGCAAGTACCTCATCCTCAAGGACCTCAACAAGCAGGTCATCCGCGTCTACAACCTGCCCCACGGCACATTCAGCTCCGATGAGGACGATGAGGATGAAGAGGAGAAGGAGGAGGAGGAAGAGGAAGAAACTTAAACCAGACGGTGATGTGAAGCTGGAGTTTGTGATTCCACTGAGCCTGGAAGGGCTTTGGATGCTCAGTGGAAAGCTTGCCTGATTCTTGCTGTCTGAAGTTTGACGGTGGAATAAAGTATAACTATGTAGTCTCTTAAAACACAAACAAACTATCCATTTGGTCACTATTGTGAACCGCACAGCTTACGGATATAGAGCCATCACATTAGAGTGGGGCTTTTCTTCCAGTTCCAATTTTTAATAAAAAAGTCATTGTTATGGAAAATGTCTAAACACAAATCCCCTTCATTTTTTGGTTTATGAGAACTTTGAAATTGGCCCATTGTCCTAAGTATCTCATTAAATAATAGTTTGTTAGGAAAGGATAAAGCTTTTCTGATTAGACAGTTTTAGGGGAATTGCAGTCCAGATTTTAAATCTCAATAAGTCCATCCTGAAGCCTGAGAATTTGGCATTGGAGATCAATATTTAAGGGGCTCCTGGAAATGGTAAATGATTGGAGCTGCCAACAACAGTCAGCCTCCTCTCAGAGCATCCCTGCTTACATGCTGTTTGCAGCGTCAAAGCTCCCAGCAACTACTTGGCTGGTGGTCACACTCAGAAGGAGCCCACACTCCTCTGTCTGACTGCACAAACTAGTGCTGCTGCCCAGGCAAGGTCCACGGTGCATGATGCTGCAGGCTGAGGCCACCCCCAAGATTGCCCAGGCCACCGAGAGTTTTCCTGCATGGCCAGACTTCAGGTAAGTCTCCAGAGTCCTGGTCTGGCCCTCACTGTGCAGATCCAGTTGTATGGCCTTACCAAAGTCTCGGAAGTATTCCCATGTGGAGAAGTTGACTCATGTTGGCTAAACTTGTAAGAGCCTGCTTTATGTAAACAGGATGTTAATTTATTAATTTACATCAAGAAACAAAACTACCCAGGGAACTGGACTCTTGTACTCAGCACTCAGCAGAGTCTCTTCTGGTAAGAAAATGACCCAGGAAGCCAAAACCACAACCTGCCATCTTTGGCCTTGATGACATCCTTCTCTATACTTCTACAGCTGCCCCCTACTATCCACCCACCCCCTTCTGATGGGCACCATCTTCCTTTTGCTATGTCAATACCTTCCATCAGGTTCCTGTCCTCTAGGCCTTTCTGAAGTGACTTTGGGTATCTATGTTCCAACCTTTTAAGTGTAGAGTTAATTCCCTGAAACTAACCCATTTTCAGGTTCCTGGTGGTGGTGGTGAGGTGGGTACTCACTGATGTCCTGTTGTACCTCTTCCAATTTACAAACTGTAGTAAAATCTCTTGTCTTTAAAGAAAAACGAAACTACTTTGGGACTCTTTAGCAAAAGAGTCTGTGACTTAAAAGAGAAAGAAAATTAGTTATCCTTAGACTTTTTCAGGCAACACTTTAGGTCATAAGAAAATGGGATAAGAGAGGAACACATTTAAGATACTCGAGTTAAGAAAATGTGAGCCAAGGATTTTAATCCACCAAAACTGATCTTCAAGTATAAAGACATGAATGAACTAAATTGTCAGAAACTCCGGGAATATTGTTCCCAGGAGCTCTTCCCAAGGAATCTAGTAAAAAATAAACTTCAGACTGGGGAGACATTGATGTAAGAAATTGAAAATAAATTGCATCAAGGAAGTTTATAATATGTAATAGCTATGTGATCTGACAATGCACGTATGAGGCAAAAATCGGGAGGATAGGAACAAGAATTGCATAAGCAAGAGCAAATCCCAGCAAGGGATTAGGGAAAATCAAATCCTTAATCCCAAAGTCACACCCACTAGGATGACTATAATCAAAAAAAAAAAAGAAGGAAAATAGGTGTTGATGAGTATGTGAAGATATTGGAACCCTCATACATTTCTGAATTTCTGAGTGGGAGCATAAAATGATGCAGCCACCGGGGAAGACAGTTTTGTGGTTTCCCCAAAGAATTAAACAGGGCGCTGGCATATGACCCTATGTGATTCTACCTCTATGTGGATACTCAAGAGAATTGAAAACAGGTGTTCACACAATGTTCATTGCAGTATTATTCATAACAGCCAAAAGTTGGGAACAACCCAAATGTCCATCAACCTAATGAGTTGATCAGCCAAATGTGATATAACGATACAAGGGAATATTATTCAGTCATAAGAAAGAACAAAGTACTAATACACAAAACAACATGGATGAACCTTGAAAGCATCATGTTAAATGAAAAAGGTTAGATACAAAAGATCACATACTGTGTGATTCTATTCGTATGAAATGTCCAGAACAGGCAAATTCGTAGCGATAGAAAGTAGATTAGTAATTGCAAAGTGGGGAGGGGAGTGGGATGGAGGATGGGGAGTAACTGGTACAGTGTTTCTTTTGGGGGTGATGGTAATGTTTTGGAATTAGGTAGTGGTGGTGGTCGTACAACTCTGTGAATTTACTAAAATCCACTGAACTGTACACTTTTAAGTGGTGCTTTTTACTTATGTGAGTTATATCTCAATTTGAAAAAGAGAGTAAATGCTGGAAGGCCATAAATACGACGGCTGAGCTTACATTTACTCAGCTATTAGTACTCTTGTTCAGACCAGTGTTTTGCAGATGTGGTCCATGAGCTACCTGTATAGAATCACCTGAGGTAACTGGACAAAGTGCATTTTCCCTGAGGTCCCATTCTGGACCTCAAACAGAATCTCTTAGAATAGGGGCAACAGAATTTGCATTTTTAATGAGCCCTTGGGTAATTCTTTCACACAAAAAATGTTTGAAAACTCTGACTTATCGTTAGGGTTTTTGTTTTTTGTGGCATGTGTGTGTGTTTAAATCTTTTAGTGCATGAGATGCAACTTGGGCTATAAGCCCCTAATAGGAAAAACAACTATTAATTGCAGACCAAAGGTATCATTCTGGGATCTCCTTATATCATCATTCTAGCAATTTCCTTTTCCTTCCTCCTACATTGAGCTCTTATTACCTGTACCCCACATCTTCTTTCTTAATCTCTTGTTGTGGTGGAACACATCTTTCAGGCATTCTTGAGAAAGAGGGCAGAGGCGATACAATTTATTGAGAGCTGGCCTGATCGAAAATGCCTTATTCTACCCTGTAATTGATAAATAGGCTGAATTTGGAATTTTAGGTTAGAATTAATATTCCTTCTGAATTTTGAAGCTCTTGTTCCATTTTCTATCTTCCAGTAACTCTGTTGAGAAATCTGAAGATGTCACGATTTTTGTGTGTGTGACCTGTTTTTCTGTTCTTTTCCTTTCTTTTCTTTTCTTTTCTTTTTTATTCTCTCTGGAAGCTTATAATCTCTTTTGTCTCCTGTGTTCTGAAAGCTCATGTTGATGTGCCTTTGCAAGGTCTTTTTTCATTTTTGTCCTGGGTATTTAGTGGGCCCTTTTAATATACAAACTGATATTTGACAATTATGGGAAACATTCTTGAAATATTTTATTGATTTCCCCCCCCCCTTTTTTTTACAAGAAAATTCACCTATCTTTCTAGAATCCCTTGTGTTTTTTTAAATCTATTTTTTCAGGTAATATTTTCAGTTTCATCTTCCAAATTTTCAATTGAGGGGTTCATTTCTGCTATTTTTTAAATTCTTAGAGCTCTTTTTATCGTCCTCAGAATTTTTCCTTTTTATACTAATCTGTTCTTGTTTCATGGCTGCGATATTTTCTTTCTCAGAGACATAATGGCATATGTCTGTTTCCACCAAATTGCTTTATGTTTATTTGTTTTATTTTCTATGTTTTGCATTATCATCCTTGGTTGTCTAGTTATATTTCAGAGTGGAGGGATGAGATGCTTACTTAAAGTGCTGAGAGCATGAAGGGAGCTCAACCACCATGGCCTTATCTATGGTAGGATGGCCTCACTGGGCTGTGACTTGATGACAATATTTTAGGTTTTTCCTTTCAGATTGGTCACATTCCCAAAGATTCTATTCTCTCCTTGGAGGTTGAAGGCTAGGCTACAAACTTTCTGGGACCTAAATGAGAAAATGGGCAGGGATCTCAACTCCCAGCATGTCTACATCCTCTTAGCGCCCTGGTTTTGCTGTTTTTCCCTCCCTCAACCATATCTGGTATCAATCAGTACCAAGACACTGTCTTCTCCAGAGAGAGGGTGGGGAAGGCTACCAGTGTAAAAGCTGAATGCCTATAAACAGATTTTCAATCAGTCCTCATTTACCCAACCTCCCTACACCTTCTTGACCAGAGGTAACTGGGGCCATTGTAATTCCTTATCCTTTGTTCAGTGAGTTGGTCCTGGCTGTTCCTATTGGCCCCTTAGGATTCAGTCATCTCAGGTTTACTCCATCCTTTCTGGTTTCTATTAATTTTGTTGCTAATGACTCCTTTTTCATGTTACTGTCCTTGTATTGATATGCCTTTTTAAAAAGTGATTTTACTATTATTTGGTCAAAAAGATGAAAGTAGGTAAGTTCCATCCAGCATCTTTGTCCAGGAGTCCTTCTTAGTTTTTAAAGATTTTTTAAAAATTTATTTACTTGAGAGAGAGAGAGCACAGAGGGAGAGAGAGAAGGAGAAGCAGACTCCCTGCTGAGCAGAGAGCCCAAGGCAGGGCTCAATCCCAGAACCCTGGGATCATGACCTGGAGCCAAAGGCAGATGCTTAACCGACTGAGCCACCCAGGTACCCCTAGATGTAAAAACTTCTTAGTTTTTAAAATCCACTTTACTGCAGTGTGATATATGTACAGTAAACTGCACCTATTTGAAATGTGTAATTTGGGGCACCTGGGTGGCTCAGTTGGTTTAAGCATCAGACTCTTGATTTTGCCTCAGGTCATGATCTCAGGGTTGTGAGATTGAGCCCCATGTTGGGCTCCTTGCTAGGTGTGGAGCCTGCTTAAGATTCTCTCTCTTTCCTCTCCCTCTTCCCCCAACCATGCTGCTCACGCTCTCTCTCTAAAAAATTAAATTAAATTAAAAAAAGAAGAAAAATGTGTAATTCATTAATTTTAATAGAAGCATATACCTATGAAATCTCTACCGCAATTAAGATATAAAACATTTCCATCATCTCCAAAATATTTCTTGTGCCCCATTTTCCATCCAAACCCCCCTCCAGCACCCCAGGGAACCACTGATTTGCTTCTCCTACTGTAGATTAGTTTGTATTTTCTACAATTTTATATAAATGGAATCATACATTATATATTCTTTTTTCGGGTGGGGGGAGGTCTGGCTTCTTTCACTCAGCATAATGATTTTGACATTCATACTTGTAGTTGACTTTAGCAGTAGTTCATTCCTTTATATTACCAAGCAGTATTCCATTGTGTGGATAAACGACACCTTGTTTATCCATTCTTCTGCCTGAGGACATTTGGCTCTTTCCAATTTGGGGCAATTGTGATAAAGTCTGCTATGAGAATTCATGCACATGTCTTGAACCTTTGCTTGGACTCTTCTGTGAGTTTTTCACTGAGCTATTTCAACCTCTTACTGAGTCCCTATCTCTAGTCTTTCTCTGTGCCCATACAGCCTACATATTACTCCCAGAACATTCTTCCGAAGGCACAGTCCTGATGATATCACACCTTTAATGGTGTCTCATAGTCTATAGGTAAGTCAAAACTCTTTATTGCCAATAACATCCAAATATCTTTACGTATCACTCATAACCCACCCCTTGGCACTTTCCTCTGGCCACACCAAACCCCACTGCCTTCTGGAAGTACCCTCCACACTCCTGGACCCTTGGACCTTCCCCCTATTCTTCCAGGAGGGTCTTCCCCACCGCTGTCCATCTGATGCTCTGCAGCCATGACAGGTGTGGAAGAAGGGCTGTTGCTTCCTGAAATTCAAATTGGCTCTCTCTCCCTCCTTTAATTTTCCACCACCCTTTTGTACTTCTCGTGAACTCACGGTTCTTCCCACAGTGGTGGCACCCTACCTGTGGAGTCAACAGGTGAGTGCATTCGTAACCTGTGTGTAGGACACAGCAGAATGTAGTTTATCCCACATCATTGGGAAGTGAAACAAAACATGTAAGTGAATTATCCAGGTAACTTAAGTGCAGTTAGCATTGAAAATATTAAACATTTCATGGAAATATTTCCAGAATGAGTTACAAATGCCTCTACCTTCTTAACCAGATTTAACTGAACATAATTGAGACATTGTAATGGGTCGGGGTAATCACTATAACCATCATTTATAGATTTGTGCTGCGGTATGTGGATGTCCACGGGGCAGCTGCGTGTAGTTTCCACCCCTTCACTAAATGACCCCATATGGCGATACTTTTGTACTTTTATTTCCTTTCTCCATTAGGCTGTCATTTCTTACAACGCTGTGCCCACTCACTGCCTTATGTTACTCATAATTACCAATGTATGGCCTGCAGGATAAAGAAATAGGTTTTGTTCAACTGCATAGACATCAAATTCTTAAAGATAGAGATCATGTGGCTGCAATAAAATCATCCCAGGCACAATCCAGAGAACAGCTCATCTGTGAGAGCTGTTTGTCAGCTTATGTACATTATGTCCCAAGCAAGGGAGGGAAGGCCCAGGAAGAAGTGAATTGGTGATGGCTGGTTAGCTGCAGACCTGAAACCAGAACCCAAGTCCCAGTGCTCACCCAGGACCTACTCTTGCCTTGCCACGTATTTTCAGAAAGTAGAAATACATGCCTCTACTTTGGTTTATCCTACATTTTGGGTGGCTGAGTTTCTGGAAGCATGGCCATCAGATGCATGTGACTTGACTGTGTAAATATTCAAAAATGTGGACCTCCTGGTCTTCCTGTGAACTTTCTGAGACAGTGAGATTGACAGCCATACCAGCAGCTGACAGAGGGAGAGAGGGGCAGTTCCTCAGTCTCTATGTGTCCCCAAAGGGATCAGCTCCTAAATGTGCCAGAGGTTAGGTCATTACATCATTATAGGCTCTGCCCCAAAAGCTCCCCATCATGATCTTCCACATCATTGCTTGGCTCTGGGAACATTTTCAGGCAAGATTCCAGGGAGGCCAAACTTTATAAAAAGATGTTCCTTACGTGCAGAGACTGCTGGCTGCCTATCCAAAGTCCGCTGCCATGTCTTTCTTACTTACATAATCCTAATTTTATTCAGGACACAGAGACAACTTAAAATAGATAATCTCCCAGCCTGCCTTGCAGCAGTGTGGCCATTTGATACATTTCTGGCCAATGAATGGGCAAGGTCAAACCTCATGAAGATGCTAAAGTATTTGGGAGGAAGTGTACCAATGTCTGCAATTTACTTTGAAATGCCTCAGAAATCAACACTGAATTGATGGGTGGAGGGAGCTGGCTCGCTGGCTAGCTGCATGATAAGGCAAGTATGGGAAAAGGTTAAGGATAGAATCTAGGCGTTGAGTAGACAAACGCCTCTTGTAATATACTTTCAACTTTACCATATGTTAAACATTTCTTTTCAAAGTAGGTTGGGAAACAAACGTCCTGTGGAGAAGGCATGTGGCCCTTAGCCCTTCATCCTTCTCCTCCTCTATTCTGGACCAAATGCAGAAAGGGCCACAGCCATCTTGTGACAGCGATGGCGGGTCTGGGGCCCACAGGACCTGAGAGCAGGAAGACAGAGGAGGCGGGTCCTTGATGAATTCCTTGCTTAGTTATACCGGTGGTTTCTTCCAGGCCTCTTGCCACATGAGGCAAGGGAATCCCTGCATGTTTGAGACTGTGTATGCTGGGTTTTCTAACAGATGCACCCAGATACTCTAGAAAAAATATTTGAGGTTTCAGAGATAGAGTCCTTGGTGGAGGGAGATGGGCCCAAACTGCTTTCTCTCCTGGGTGTTGTTTACAGTACCTCTGTTGACATTTCTCCTCTGAGGTCACATTATATGGACTTTGAGGGAGGGTCTGAACCCCCAGGCGATAGGCAGCTGCACTTGGCGGGCTGTGGGGCCAGAGATGGCCCGATTCCTCCTTTAGGAGAAGCAGCTTTAGTCAAGCAGTGGAGGGGTCATTCCTATGGACACAGGGGTCACCTTCATGAAGGGCAAAGTGGAATGCAAAAGCAAAGCTGGGATCCTCTGTCAAGGACTGACCTGGAATTAGGGATTTCCCCATCAGGGTGTTCACTCCAAAGGACTTTGTGCCTCCCCACCCCGGCCTGGTGGGGGATCCCGATGTATTTGCCAACACAGGCTGATGTCCATCTTGAAAAAAAGCAAGATTCCAAAAGTAGGGTCAAGGACAGAACTCCAGCTCCTCTTATTAAAAAATAAACTGCAGTAAGAGTTCTATTTTGGTTATAGATGGATTTTTAAAAATCTGTATTTATTAGATTTCCTGCATATTTTCTAGAAATGGTCCAATAAAGCATTCCCTCTCCCTTCCATGCCAGGTCATCTGCCCTCATTTTGGTTCTGTGTCTCTTAGGATTCCCCTGCAGGAAAGAGACACTGCCAACCTTTGATTGTTTCCATGCGGGGGTGGGCGTCCTGCTTCCTGGTACAGCAGCTGGTGGAGGTTAATACTCCAGTCTCCGAAGGCCAGGAGTGGTCTAGAACCCTCTGCACCTCCACTGCACCGTCCCTTCCCACCCCCGAGACCAAAGCTCTTCACATGAGGTGGAGGAGCAAGAAAAGGATCTCAGGATGGAAAGGGCTTCCAGAACATGGTCAGATGTGGCTCTGCTCCATGCCTGTTATTATAGTCACACAATGTACTTCCTCCACTCTGGCCTCTTGAGCGATTTGTAGCTAGCTCCACCATGTCCGTGTTTGCTGGAGCGTGATCCAGGAGACAGCTCAGTGTCAAGGCCCTGCCACCATGGGAAGTTCAGCATGACACAGGAATGACAGTCCTTTCACAGGAGCTCCCTGGGTTTCTAGGCTGTGGGGCCTGCAGAGTGGCCAGAGGCACGAGACGTGTAGATTGGTTCTGTCCCCCAGTCGCAAAGCTCTGGGAGGCACCCCCTGGATGCTGGTGGGCTTGGGCCGAGAGAGCCTCGTCTGATCCCCTGGGGACCTAGCGGCCAGGCGGTGCGGAGGCAGCTGCAGCTTTCTGGGTCGGGAGCCTGACCTCCAGCCTTGGAGAGAGCAAACCTGGCTTCCAGACATGCAACAGCATCTGATCTGGGTTGGGGGTGGGGCAGCATGCGAGTTTCCCTTGGGAAAGTCTTCTTGCAGGGGGAAAATTCCCTAATTTATCTATTACATGCTTCTGACGCTCATCTCACTACCTTCCACCCAGATGTCACTCTCCTGAGCTCAGATAATAAACCAGTTGCCAGCTGAACATCTCTTAACTCTCCTCAGTGAGGAGGGCCAAGGAATCATAGGGGACTTGGCTACCCCCTACTCATCCTCCAGGACTCAGATTAGATGTCCCTCCCTCCGGAAGCCTTCCTGACTGGATGTCCCTATGGGGTGCCCCTGTCCTGTGACCCATACAGTCTCCATCAGAAGCCTTAGCATATTCTGCTGTGATTCCTTCCCTGTGTCTGTCTCCCCCCGGACCATAAGCTTTGTGGGGGCAGAACTGCTCCTCTGTGCTGTTCACGGCTGGATCTCCAGCTCCTGGTTCTGGGCAAGGGGCTGGGCAGTGCTCTGTCGATGTGTGTCAAAAGATTGCAGGAATTACTATGCCATCCAAGCCTGCACACAGGTGAGTCTGAAGCATGTCTGTTTGTGGTCATGCCTATTGCCCGGGCTGACTTTGAAGGCACTTTCCAAAAAGAAATTTCTTTTTTTTTAATTTTTAAGATTTTATTTATTTATTTGAGAGAGAGAGAGAGAGCACGAGCAGGGGGAGGGGTAGAGGGGGAGGAAGAAGCAGACTCCCTGCTGAGCAGGGAACCCGATGCGGGATTCGACCCCAGGACACCGGGATCAAGACCTGAGTTGAAAGCAGATGCTTAACCGACTGAGCCACCCAGGTGCCCTCCAAAGAGAAGTTTCTAAGATGGTTTGAGCAATGAGTTAAAGAAATCTTCCAAGCTAATTGCCTCTTTGAGAGAAATTTTGTGCCTTTGAATGAATATGTTTTAACACATTAGTTTAAAACAAAGCAATACAAAAACAAAGAAGTCTTGTCAAAATCGCCAAACCTCCTACAAAGGTAACTGATAAAACATCAGTTCTTTCTCCTGCAGTTGATTCTGCAATTTTTTCTGCAGTTGCTTCTCCTTGCTTTCTCCAAAGGCCAGAGAGGGAAGGAGGTGTGGACAGACCTGCTGTCGACCAACTCTTTCCCTTTAACAATCTTGAGTTTTAAATAAAGGAAGGAAAAGAAAACAACCTTGGGAACGTATTACAAACGGTTCCTTCTAGATGCCACATATAGGAAAAAGCACGGAGGGGAGAGATAGGGAAAGAGAAGGAATGTTTGCTAAATGCCTACTACGTGCCAGGCTGGCTAAGCACCTACCCTGTGCTGTTCTAGACACTTAAAATGTGCAATTTATTTAATGTTCCCAACAAGTCTGCGAGGTAGGTATTTTCATTCCCATTTTACAGAGAGGTGAACTGAGATGCTGAGATGGGGCATTTTAGTAAGTCCCAGACCAGCTGGGAGTAGGGAGCCAGGATCAGACCACAGGCTGTTTGGATTCCAAGTTCATGCTTTGCAGGAATGTGCAACCCTCATGACTAAAGCTGACTGGGGGCTTACAAATCTGAGTCTGAACTCCCAAGAGCTGATGAAAGAGAAGCACTGTCAACGGCAGTGAGTGGAAAACACTGTGAGAGGAAAGGGCTTCTCCCCAAGCC
This sequence comes from Neomonachus schauinslandi, assembly GCF_002201575.2. Lineage (NCBI taxonomy): Eukaryota > Metazoa > Chordata > Mammalia > Carnivora > Phocidae > Neomonachus > Neomonachus schauinslandi. Next base: position 141,961,893 of record NC_058408.1, on the reverse strand, counting down.
CCACCTTATAAGACTTCTGCACTATTTTGTTGCCTCTCGAAATGGGGTTAAAAAAGACCTCAGCTATACCAGCACAATAGATCTAGGACATGTATCAGAAATTGCCTTATCTGTGGTTAAGGTTTTAGGCATCATGGCTTCTTGCAATAATCTGAAAAATAGCTATGGACTCTCTTTTTAAAAAAATGCACACATATGCATACAAATTAAGAAAGCCCCAGAACTGGGAAGTGGTCACGAAACCTGGTCTAGACACTAGACTCTTCAGTGACAATCTAGCTGTGTGTGTGTGTGTGTGTGTGTGTGTGTGTGAGATTATACATGGAGTGGAGAGTGAAGCCAGGAAGAAGTAGAAAGAAAAAAAGTTAACCACATTTTTCCTGAATCTATCCGATGGGTAGATTAGAACTACTTTCATGTGTATGTCCCTGTGGACTTCTGCCTCCTTGAAAATAGGTCCTCCCTGCCTGCAGCAATACTCTGCCTAGGGCCTTCCAACTTGCCGGGCTTTGGGTAGGTATTTGCTGGCCCAACCAGCCTTCCGGTGATTCTCCAACCCCTTCACCAGCCTTCTATTTAACCCATGGCAGAGTATACTGTATTAACATAGAGAGATTGCAATGTCATGACCTGGATCTGCTCCCCGCACGGCTGCTTCTTAGACTATATGACCTTGGTCAAGTCCCTTCTATTTTCTGAGCCTCGTTCATTCATTTGAATTGTACTCTTTTGATGCATCAGAGGCTGAGCTGGAAAGTCACTGGGATTACAAGATGAATGACGCAAGGTCTCCAACCTCAAGGATCTCTCAGTCTTGCAGAAGTCTTGAATATTTAAAAAAAACAAAAAAAAAGCAAGGGTGGTATTTAAAATGTTGGACAAGCAGAGAGACATGGGTGCTAAGCACTCAGCACACTCACACTGGGGCGTCCCAGCGGAGGACAGCCCCTTGAAGAAGCTCGGGACCAAAAGACCATTGCCAGAGTTAGACGTGAGATTCAGTGATGGCAGGAGAAGGAGCCCGAGGTCTCAGTTTCCACTTATGCCCAGAGAGGGGTTAGGTTGGAACCGAGGTCAGCCAGTGATGAGGGGCCTGTGGACCAAATGGGACCTGCTAGCTTCTTCTGTAAAGAAAGTTTCGTTGGAGCACGTCCTGTCCATTTGTTCACACGTTGTCTGTACCCGCGCTCATGCTACGACGGCAGAGGGAAGCCGTCGCCACCCGGATGGTATGGCCCACAAAACCCAAAATATGTACCATCGGGCCCTTCACAGAAAAGTTTGCAGACCCCAGACCGGATAAGCGCCAATATTCCTTCCATCAGGAAACCTCCGTGCCTTCCTGAGCAGGTAGAACACACAGTTTGCATTAAGTTTTCTAAGAACTCCCCAGCAGACCGCGAGTGTCATTCTCTGGGACAATGGAGAATGCAGACCGAGTCCTTGGAAGACAGAATGTAGGCTGGGCGCTGTCCTTTGGGGAAACTATTTTTTATTCTGTACGGAAAGTTCTGCTCATTGTCGTAATGAAGCCCATTGGGGAATTGCGGAATTGCTCGTGCGTACCGGTTGGCAAGCATGTACTTGCGACTGAAAACAACGAAGCTTCCAGGAAGCCACCGTTGACAAACGCACTCATTGTGGAAGAGGTGATCCGCATGCAGACTGAGGGGTCTAACTGGCCTGGTTGGACTAGCTTGGAAATCATCAACCCTGTGGGGGTTTTCCTTGCAAGAATGCGGGAGAAAGCAAGAATCAGGAGCTTGGAGCGAGCTGGCTCCACGAGAGGCTCTGATAACGGCAGACTTGAAATGTTTCCCGGCGGGTTGGAGAGAGTCTTGAGCAAGTAGAGAGATGGGTGGAGCTAGGCTGGACTGCTTTACACTCAGGTTGTGCACCCTTCCTTCTGGATGCCCTTCCTCCTCTCAGACCATCCCTTTGCTGTCTTTTCTCTTGAATCCTTAAAGGCAGGCTTTAAGTCAAGAAATTTCTTATTCATCTTTGAACCACTGTGGGGCATTTCTGGCCTAAATTCTTTATGCGTCCTGTATTCATCCTTTCCTAGTGACTTTGTAGTTCTTCCTCTATCTCCATGCAGAATGGCAGAATATCATTTCATGCTCCTTGAACTTGGGCTTGGCCACATGACTTGTTTGGTGAAATGATAGCATGTCAGCTCTGATCCTAAGCTCACGTTTCCACTCATCATTTGGTACATCTGCTTCACTATGAGAAAAATATGCCCACATTAGGCATAAGAGGCCAAAGGAGGATGGTCAAAGGAAGATGAGAGACATGGAGTGGAGATACCCCAACCAACCAACAGACCTGCCAAGATGTCTGAAGCAGAGCCCTTGGCTGAGCCCAGCCCAGGTCAGCTAAATCCTGGCAAAAGCACAGATGTGAGCAATATTAACTCTTTGATATTTTAAGCCACTGAGATTTGGGTGGTTTGATACGCAGTGGAGCTGATACCAACCTCCTGCAAGCTCTGTAAGAAAGTTTTTATCAGAAAGCAGGAAAACAGTTAAATGAAGGGGCCAGAGAGAGTCCATCTACTATGCTTAGAAGCAAACAGCAAACATTAATAGAGATCTTTATTCCTGGATAAGAAAGGAGGGGGAGGAGGAAGAGGAGAAAAGAAAGCGGAAAAGAGAGAGAGAGAATATGGGGCATTTGACTGAGAGAGAGAAAAACAGAGATGGGCTACAGCTTAGGAAGAGGAGAACATAGCCTAAAGTTGTACAAGAGCCTTATTTTGGAAAATATGTACCTAAGGAAACAAAGTTTTAAATAGCTTCCACTTGATACTTCTAATAAAACTCAAGAAAATATGGACTCTGAGAATAAGAAATTAAATGTAAGATAAGACAACAGTATTAACAATATGCACTCTCTTGGGTCACTTGCCAGTTGCCATGTTGTGAGGACACTCAAGCAGCCCTATGGAGACGCCTGTGGGGGGGTGGGGGGCCTGAGACCTCCCAGAAATGGCCAGCACCAATTTGTCAGCCATGTGACTAAGCCCCCTTGGAAGTGGTCCTCCAGCCTTTGGATGGTGGCTCTTTGACAAGGTGTGAGGTGCAGTGACTTTTATGACCTATCCTCAGAGGTCATGCTCCCCCATTTCCTCAATGTCCTGTTGGTCACACAGTCAGCCCTATTCAGTGTGGAAGGAACTATTGAGAATATGATTGCTGGGAGACTGGAATCATTGGGGGCTATCTTGGAGTGAGATACTTGCCCAGTGGAAGACTTCTTCTAGTAAACAATAGTCGCTAACATTTATCCTTGTACTTGTTAGGTTATGGACACTGTTGAACTGTGCTTTTCATGTATTAGCTCCTTTAATCTTCCCAACAACCCTTGCGGTAGGTACTATTATCCTCATTTTCTAGATGAGGAAACTGAGGCACTAAGGGTTTAAGTCATGTTCAAAGTGTCATTCGCTCAGTATGCAAACAACGCAGGATTAGAACTCAGGCAATCTGGCTTCAGAAGCCACACTCAGAAGCACTCTGCTTCTGCCCCTTGGTCATACTAAATTCTGCCATGGCTTGGTTTGCAGTTGTTTTGTGGGAGTGGAAAAGGAATATCAAGAATAGGAGGGGGCCAGGGAAATGGGGGTCACAGGTTTGCGGCTGTGCTAAGAATAGCAACTCAAGAATCCAGAAGGTCCTGGTCTGCTGGAAAGATCCTGGCCTGCACGATGACCCTCTCTGCCCATGCTGTCAGCGATGGCTGCCTCCTTGCCTCTCATCACTGCCCAGGAGCTCTCCGGACGCCTTCGTGTGGTGTGTGTACATGGCAACCAAACTACTAGGGCATCGTCACACCGCCTTGGAAAAGAATACAATGAACATTTCGCTTTAAATAAACTTCCCGAGTTGATCTATGAACAGTTATGTGCTCTCCGCTCCCCCCACCGGGGAGCGCAGGCAGGTGGGGAGCCTCTCACACACCTCTGTTTGGTGAGTGTCAGGCCGTAAATGATAAATGAAAAGTCAGCCTGCTCAGAATGGCCCTGCTTGTACATTTGACCCCAGGAGAATGTTAACTTCCACCACAAGAAAGCAACTGATGTCCCAGGGACAGCCCATGGCTACGTCTGTGGCCCCCAAAGCAGGGCTGGGCTGGGGTACACCTGTTGTTGATGGAGACACAGTTGAGGTTCTGCATGAGGTCACCTGCAAAGTCAGGGCCATCCCCTGCCCCTGGGGCCCCCGTCAGTTTCTGGTGTCTCAAAAGATGCTGCACAGCCCATGTTTGCAGGGAAAACCAACCAGGTTCGTCACAGAGAGTGTCAAGCGTGACTCGCCGCAGGGAGGCAGCTAGGCAGGGAACAACCTGGAGAGGACAGTAACTGGGTGCACTGCTATTTTTGCTGCTCTACCTTCATATTTCTTTTCTTTTTTCTCTTCTTTGGCTCAGGAGATGATCTAACATGTGGCTCACAGCTGACTCTCGTAGGGGCTCAGATAAACGAGGAGAAGACAAATACCACCTGGGCATGTTTACACCATTCTGTGTGGATAGTGGATGGAGCCAGACAGACTTTCCTCCGCCCTCTTTATTTATGGAAGGCCTCACGCACTTTCCAACAGGAGGAGAGAGGGTGGGAAGGGCACTGGGATGCTGTGTTCAGGGGGAGGAAACGGTATGTATGGGCAAAGGGGTTCTGGTAAACCGCTGAGGATGGGCATGGTCACTGGAGCCTGCCACCTCTCTCTTCCAAAAGCCCTTGGTGGGTGCGGTCCCATCAAGTGATAATAACAGGAAACACAACATCTACACGGAGCCAGGCACTCTTCTAAGTGCAGAACGTAGCAATCTTTTGAGGTAGGTGTGCTATTATTCCCGTTTTACAGATAAGGAAAGCGAGTCACAGGGAGATTAAGGAACCTGCCCAGATTGATCCAGGTGTAAGTGGCAGAACCGGGACTACAGACCCAGGCAGTCTGGCTCCAGAGCCTGTTAGTAACCACCCTTCTCCATTGATTTTCAAAGGCCATCTGGCTCAGGCTCTTCCTAACTTACTCACTCCTGAACCACCTTCAGGATCTTTGCAAAACCCGTGTCCCACCTCTATCTAATGTTATTGACTTGACGTTTTTCTTCTCATAATTCACGGGTTTAGTTAAATACATGTGTCTTGAATGAAATCTTGGTATTCCTATGAGAGATGAAAAATCAGCATCATTTGTCATACAAAAGAGAAAGGAAATGTCAAAATAAATTCAGTGAAAACAATGTTACTAAATTTTAGCCAGGTACTGCTGCCCCCAAGTCCAGAGCCCCCAGGGCCCAAGTTGAGGACTGAAAAGAGCAGAGGAAGGGGAATCACACTCATGGGACCTGCCCCAGGGATACGCCATGTTCCCTCCAGGACACTGAAGCCGCCTTGCTTGCCCCCTGCACTTGGAGAAAGCGGGTTCAGGACAATGCTCCTTCTCAACCCTGAGGAGGAGATGGAGGCTCAGGGAAGGGAACTGCTGTGCCCGAGACCAGCACTCGGGACCCCGGACTCCTGAGCGTGTGGCCCTCTACACTCATCTCTAGGCACATTTTCACACACCTCGCATCTACCAGGTTAATTCCTGAGTTGATTCGTGTAGTTTACATGTAGACGGTGGCTCTGCCACCAAAGTTTGTCCTCCAGTTCTCGTGTTTCTGAAGTAATTCCAAACCTTGACTGACTTGGCTATTCTGGAGGGAGCCCTGGGTCACATGGGAATTTGGAATCAGGACCTCTAGATCCAGGTGGTCTGCTGCCACTGTGGTGGGAGTCATTTAACTTCCTTCCATCCGCCAACCCATCTATACGTTGAGGCTAACAGCACTTTCTCTATGGACCTCAGAGGGTTGTGGTTAGGTTGCAAGCGAGGTCATGGATTGGGAAATGCTCTGGTGGCAAACACGGCCCTGAACGTGCACACTAGTGGTCACCCCCAGCCCTCACTCATCTGGCATCTGCAAACGATGAGAACCATGAAGAAGGGGCGGGCATTTGAATGGACAAAAGAGATATCACAGTTGACTCATGAATCTGTAGGACATCTACTGATCCTGCTGCCCAATGTGCCAGGTGCTGGCTGGGTATGAAAGAATTGGGACAGGCTACCACGTGGCCTGGACGTGAAGAGATTCAGAGTAAAAGGCAAGTAACACACAGTGTATGAAAGGGTTGGGATCCCTCGTGGTCCAAACCCTCAGCCTTCTTTAGGCCCACGACCAGCAGGTTGGGTCATCTGTTTTCCCAAATGACACAACTTCAGAGCTAACAGATGACAAGGGAGCAGGGCTATTTCCGGGGGCGAAACTGCCTAGCTGAAGAAGAGGGGCTGACTTGGAGGAAAAAGGTAAGAAAATGAAGCATTTGTGCATCAAAGTCTGAGGTTGCTTAGTGGAGGAGCGCAAACCCTACAAACTTCACAGACCCTGAGATTTGTTGTTTTGTAGGATATAGTAATGCATAGCCAGTATTCATAACAACCTCCTGAATCAAGGGCTTTGCATTTTCTTATCCCCTCTGCCTGGCATGCCCTTCCCCAGACCACTGCTGGCCTGACTCCTCACCTGCTTCAGGTCTCCGCTCCAATGTCCCCAACCTCAGTGAGGCCCACTCTGACCACCCTGTTCTCAATTACGTCCCATCCCAGCTTCTGGAACTTTCCTCTATTTGTTTCTGTAGTACTTACCAGCTTTGGACATAATATTTGTCATCTCTCATCTATCTATCTCTCATCTATCTATATCTATCTACCTATTTATCACCTATCTGCCATCTGTCTTTCATTGATTATGTCTTTTGTGTGACTCCACCTCTAGAATATAACTTGCATGGGTGCGACGGTGTTCGCTTTTTTCCCAGACAGGGCTTGTGGCCTGAGCAGTAAGTAGACACCCAATACATGTCGTCGGTAGACCTCCAAGTCTGAGTTATCAAGGAAAGGTCAAATTGTAGTTCATATATTTTGAAAATAGGGCTCTTGTTATGTGCTTTCACCCTCATCACCTGCTACATTATAAAGGTGTCTGAGGGTGCATCACTTCTGGTCCGGACGCACTGATCCTCACAGCCCGCAGCAAGCCTGGGTGGGCACACAGGAACCACAGTCCTTCTCTACCCAGCCTCCTCTCGCGGACTTCCCCTGAGGACTTCCCACGGAAGAGCTTCGACAGAGAAACAAGTTTTATTTTTATTTTTTTGCCATGTGCCCAATTTTCTTCCAAATTTCCATATTTCTTCCTATTCTTTAGAAGTCATTTAGAAGATATGTAAGCAGGGTCCCAATGGTATGACTGACATCAAGAGCAAAGACAATAAATACAGTAAGTATTGCAATTTACTCGTCCATACTCATCCACTTAAAAAAAATAATAATGAAAAAGTTTCAGATTAGCCAACCCGAAATGCCTCGCTTAACCTAAGTACTTTTTAGGACTACAGTTGCCATAGCAACTGGAAGCCGATCTTGGTGGTCACCGTACCCAATTCTATTGAAGCTAAAAATTACCTTAGCCTTGTGCATATGCTTGGCCAGCACAGTAAAGCCTGGGTTCCAGAAAATTAAAACTTTTTTAACCAGTGAAATTACTTCTACTAGAGCAAAAGAAACCTCTCAAATCTAAGTGTTTTTCTTCTTTAAAAAAAGGGCATAATTTGTTGGACATTAAAATAACAAAAGGGCTTTGAGAAAGGATTATGGGTTTCTGATGTTTCACCGCTAGAATAGATTTACCTTATATCCGACTGATGTTGTAATCTTGCGTTCTGAGGTAATGTTTTAGCTCTTTCTCTTCCCATAAATAAAGATCTCAATGATAGCACTTCATTCCTTCTCTAGAGCATTCCTTTAGATTTTTTGCTCTCGGTCTTGTAAACCATTTCACCAGGATGGCGTACAAATTGGATGCAGGACTTCTGTCGGGGGCAGGGAACTCATTACCAGAGGTTTTTATTGCTACAAGCTTCAAATGGAAAATGTTTCAAGTCTGGAGAGTTTCAGTGGAGATGCTCCACATCAGATGCTTTCCCTCGCTACGAGGAGAAGAAATGCAGTTCAAAGTTCTCTTCTTAACCCAAAAGGCGCCTGGCCCTGGGATCTCGCTGAGCCCCGGGCTGCAGATGAATACCCACTGGGGTAATTCTGAGTTCAGAAAGAAAGCGCCTGTTCACCGCCCTGGCCCGCCTGCTGATCACGTGCGCCTCCTTTCCCCCTCGCAACCCCGCCGGCCCACTGGCCTACAACTCTCCAGGGCAAAATCTCTTTAAAAATTCACAGATATATCCCTCTCCATGCAAATCAACTGCAGAAACTGCCCGGGCTTTGAATATCTTTTGAAACCGAAACAACTGTATGTAAATAAAGGGCTGTTATTTACCAACAAGGGGACAAAAGCCCCGGGCACCCCCTCAGCTCCAGGCCCCTGCAGGACTTCACTGCCGGGCAGCTTCATACTTATTAGTGTGATTGCCAACTTCGGTTTATTATTCACAAACTCACCCTGAGCCCGGCCTTTGAATGCGAAGAAAAAATGGTGTTTATGTTCCAGATTTTTTGCTTTATTCTCATGACTGAAGTAAATGATGAAGTATTTTCTGCCTCAGCAGAGCCAGCGGGGAAGGAACACTTGTTGTAATTATCTTAAATAAGCAGGCAATGGACACTGCTTCTAGGGCTGTGTGGTGGGGGCCCCCGGAAAAAGTGGGGGACACGGGGATGTCCCGCCACCCACACACTCAGCCTTGCCCGTGTCTGATGGCAGAGGTGGTCTGTACCCAATTTAGTGACAGAAATGCGCTCTCCAGCCGCTAAAACACATACTATTAATTGGGTATTACTTGGGTTTTTTTGAAAGATGAAAATTGATGAACACGTTTAAATGTTTTAAAAGAAAGGCATCGTATTTGAGCGACACGCAATGACAGGAGCAAACTGAAATTTTACTCAAAAAAAAAAAATTCCATTAAAAAGCCATCACTGACAATAAACTCTTACGAATCTGAAACAAATACCTTCAGGTAAAGCTTTTGATCAGGACAAACCAATCAGGCAATTATCAGAGTACAAATAGTAATCAATGTTAGGTCTCGGCAATAATCTCAAATTCCAGTGCGACTGATTTGGGATCTGGTTCCAAATACAGTCAACTTCTTCCATAATCAGCACAAAAGAACAAATCAACTATGTCTCCGTTTTACTCTCAAAAGCGTTTATTACTGAGGCTTAGGCTGAAAAGAAATATTTTTATTAAACAATCTTCTCTATTGTCCTCTCAGAGGTTGGGAGGGAAGCTGGTAACGGTAGGCCTGAGTGGCGCTCCCGGCGGGCACTGCGCGTCCCCTCCTCCCCATTGCTCCCTCTGGAGAGGGGCGGCAGATTTATTTCTCCTCGGTTCTCCTCTACCAAGTGTGTTCCCTGTTCCTTCTACTACTAATTAATGTGAGAATAGAGAATCAAAGAGGGTATCCCTCCAAAGAGTTGTTTTTGAAGAGTGACAAATTAATCCCCTTGGATATGCCTGGAGGCGGGCAAGATATCTTCTGTTTTGTTTTGCAAAATTCTGCAATTAGATGTGCAAAATTTCCATTTTTAGTAAAGATTTTGTTGACAAATTTCATCCACTTCAGAACACACACACACTCTCTCTCTCTCTCTCTCTGTGTCTCTCTCTCTCTCTCTCACACACACACACACACCCTGTTTCCGGGGAACTATTCTTCAGGGAATATCTTTTTTTGGACAATTGAAACATTCCTGTGCCAAGTTCCACTTTTTGCAGCTTTCCCCATCCCCCCCACCCCCACCCCCACCCCCAGCAGCACCTGGCAGAGTGCTCTGGGCTCCAAGATGGGGAGTGGGCTCAGAACCCCTCAGGGTGGAGGAGTTTGAAGCACAGAACTTGGACATCCCTTCCCTCATTCGAGCCCTAAAATCACCTTGGGACGTATTATTCTTTTTTTTTTTAAGATTTTATTTATTTATTTATTTATTTGACAGAGAGAGAGAGAGAGAGACAGGGAGAGAGGGAACACAAGCAGGGGGAGTGGGAGAGGGAGAAGCAGACTCCCGCCGAGCAGGGAGCCCGATGTGGGTCTCGACCCCAGGACCCTGGGATCATGACCTGAGCTGAAGGCAGACGCTTAACGACTGAGCCACCCAGGTGCCCCTGGACATATTACTCTTGCCCCCATTTTACAGGTGAAGAAATTAAAGCTCAGAGCAGTTAAATGATTTACTCAGGTCACACAGAGAGTCCGTCGGTACTGGGGCTGAGTTTCAAACCCGAATGGTTTTCCTCTAAATCCTGACCTCTTTCCTCCAGGTTCTCCTGACTTCCTGCAATCTTCATGGAAATGAGAATGGAATTGAACGTGTGTAGAACTGCCAGCTTTATTGCAACCCCAGTGAAATGAAGTCTGTGTCTCTCTTGCAACTCAAAGATCAATCTCTCAGGTGGAAGATAATTACAGATCGTGATTTAAAGTTTAGTATTTCATTTTCGCTTAATGCCCACAGAATTAGGACATTAGTTTCTCATAAATCAATGCCGTTCAATCAATTATGCTCTTAGTCATAAATACACTGTGGAGGTGAGCTACAATCTCATGGGCCAACCACTATCCACTGAAGTCTTTTGTTTTTTTCCCACTTAAAGCAGATGATTTACTTATGGAAATGTCACTGAGACTGGAACACCTTTTCCATTTCTTTTGACTGTACTTTGAGTCAATCACTCCTCCCTCTGCTCCCAGTTCAGAAATGGGTGCTCATGGTATATAATTTGCTTTGTCTTGTTTTGGGAGATCAGTTCTTTAAATCATTTGGCCAGACTGAATAAAATAACACCAAGATTTTTTTTTTTTTTCTTTTTGAATCTACAAGGTGACAGGAGAACTGACGTTTATTGAACCCTGGCTTCGCACCCCACACTGGTGCCTAGGGCACCCAATCTTCCCTGCCATGCTGGGCAGGAAGAACCGTGATTCTTGTTTCGCAGATGCACCAGCTGGGTCTCCTGGAGGCCGAGAACCTCATCAGCAAGGGCTGGAGGACTGCTGTGCCCTTCCAGCCCTCTTTGCCCTGATGGCAAATCAAGAAATTCATCCGTGAGGCACCTGATCAGAACATCCTTCTAGAAGCTTGGCTCTACCAGTTGTGGGAGATTGGCACTGTGAACAGTCACCAGTCCCTTCCTCAAGAGCATTCTGAAGGTGGGACATCAAGAAGGGAAATGCTTTACCCCAGGTCTCACTGTATTTACTTAGCAGTGGAGCCTGGATTCAAATCAAGATCCTGTTCTTTCCAATCCCAAGCTCTTTCCACTTAATATTGTATTTCTGTTAATATCATTTAAACCAGCTCAAGTTGGGTAGGTCGAAGAATAATGGGCTGATGGCTGAAGATGAACTCTCTGTCCTCTGCATCCAGTACCAACCTCTGAAAAGGGAGATGTTTGCAGATCTTCACCTGCTGCTGAACACTCAGTGTTAATTTTTTCTTGCCCCACGCATCCAGTGAACACTGGCTGCGTCCCCACTTGTCCCCAGGGCTCCGGGACTGTTGGCCGTTATGGATTTCTTCAAGTACGTAGTTAGGCCCAGTTCTCTAGTCTTCAGGTTTTTAGTGTTTGTGTTTGGACAGCACGTGAGAGGAAGCTGATGGGATATTTACCCAAAGACAAGACACTTTTCAAACTAAGATGCTGCTAGAAGCTCTACCAAGCCTGGACCTCCATGGACACAGGCAACAGGACCAGAGCATTTCAGTCATCCGACGGCCACTCCCTGCTATGTGCCGTTCAGGGAGGGGACAGTCAAATGAGGGACTATGGGATGGGGCCTGGCTGTCCCGGGGACCATGCCTGGGGGTGTTTGTGCCCCAGTTGGGCTCTCAGCTGGCTGTTGGTGCCAACAGAATGGAGTTTGCAAGACTGAGAAGTGATCCAAGTTTCTGTTTGAGGCCTCCCTCTGTGGGCTTTCTCAGAGCTCACTGGGGTCCCCATAACTGGCTGCCTGGCCATACTCCCGTTCTTTGTGGCCTGGCGCTCTTGGGCTGTGCAAATACCACATAGGATGGTTGAAAGAAAGAGCTCTGGACTATGACAAACCCAGATTTGATTCCTAGCCACTTCATTGCTGTGTGACCTTGGACACGTTACTTAACCTTTCTGCACCTTAGCTTTCTCATCTGTAAAATGAAGCTAATATTGCTGATCTGATAAGGATTATGTGAGATCATGTATATAAAGTACTCAGTGCCTGGCACATAATAAGTGCTCAGTAAATGGCAGATTATTATTTTTATTAGCTGTGTATTTTGAATATACAGCTTAAAGAACATTAGGCTTAATATCGTATAAAGCGTACAGACACTTGCTACAGCAAGGATGAAACTTGAGAACATTATGTTAAGTGAAAGACATCAGACACCAAAGGCCACACATTGTATGATTCCTTGAATATAAAATGTCCAGAATAAGTGAATCTATAGAGACAAAAAGTAGATTAGAGGTTTGCAGAGGCTAGGGGGAGAGGCGAGTGGGAAGTGACTGCTTAATGGGTAGGGGTTTCCTTTTTGGGTGGATGAAAATATTCTGCAACTAGACAGTGGTGATGGTTGCACTATATTGTGAATGTACTAAATGCCACTCAATTCTTTAAAATGGTTAAAATGGTAAATGGTATGTATATTTTCCCACAATTAAAAAAATCGTGTAAAGCAGACCCACTCCACACATCTCTGGATTCCGTTCATTGTTCTTTGAGATCATAGAGCCACCTGATGGTCACAGAGGCAGGATCAATCTGTGTAGTCACTCTTGTTTCAGAATCAAAGGCCTTCACTTTTTTAAAAAGACTTTTTATTTTATTTATTTTAGAGAGAGAGCGCGCGCGCGCCCAGGTGAGCATGAGCGGGGCAGGGGCAGAGGGAGATTGGGGGAGGGAGAGAGGGAGGGAGAGGGACAAGCAGACTCCACACTGAGCATGGAGCCTGCCAGGGGGGCTCGATCTCACGACCCTGAGATCATGACCTGAGCCAAAATCAAGAGTTGGAACGCTTAACCGACTGAGCCACCCAGGTGCCCCCAAATCCTTCAAATTTTGAATAGTGCTTTATAAGGTCCTCACATGAAACTACCTTCCTCAGCATCCTGTGAGGTCGGCAGCAAGAAACATCGGTCGCATTTTACAGGTAACAAACTCAAGGATCAGTGCAAGAGGATTAGTTGTGGTTGTCACATACGCTGTTAATCGTGGTGACACTTTCTGAGTTCACAGAGTGAACAGGTGGGTGTCGGAGGCTGGGCTCCAATCCTTGTCTTCTGGTTCCTGGATCTGGGCTTTCTAACCTCTCCATTTTGCATTACACATAGTTGTTGACAGTACATTTTATATTACACGTATTACTTTATTTTTATGTTTTTCATTTATAAATGGTCCTGGGTTCATGTTTATCCCTGGCTGACCCACAGGGAAGGGCAGATTGTGTCTTGGTGGAGAGTTTGCATTTGGGCTGGTGGCTTGCTTTATTTAACTGAAAATTACTGCCTTCACTCGGGGCCGTTAGCACATCAAAATGGTGTTTGTTGAGCGAGGAAAAGTGATACATTAGGCTTGCATTATTCTTTGGTCCCCAAAGACTAATTGTTGGTTTGTAGTTTTTAAACACCTTTCAAGTGCTAAGAGCCCCTAATGAGTTAAATTAAGAAACCATTAGGGTTAAGAATAGTGGTGTGCTGTGGGCACAGGGTTCCAGTTACCGGACACCAGGTGAGGAGAGTACGAAAGCACTACAAACCCCTCTGTGTCTGATGCTATGTGACACTTGACGAGTGCTTCCTTTTGTTAGTCAACCCATATGTCAATCCTTGACACGGGACACTAAAATGGCCATTTTGCAGATGAGGACTTTGAGGATTTAGAGAAGTGTAGTGGAATGCCAACTCAGAGCTTGTGAGGAGCATTTGGATGCGGGTTTTGGCACTCAGGGCTTCAGCATTATACCAGAGAGTTTTGCTGGTGAAGTCACACCCTTGGTTGGGTTTGGGGCATACACAACACTTGTTGCATTATTACAAACTGCTCAGAGCCCACCCCAGTACTAGTCTGAAGCCGACATCCCATGATTCCGCTTACAGATCTGACTTACCTGCAGAGGCTAATCTCTTCATGCAACTCAGTGACCCAAAGGAGGCTGGGATGAGCACCGTAGGAGGCTGTTAAAAGAGATGTTTGGGGGCGCCTGGGTGGCTCAGTCGTTAAGCGTCTGCCTTCGGCTCAGGTCATGATCCCAGGGTCCTGGGATCGAGCCCCGCATCGGGCTCCCTGTTCCGCGGGAAGCCTGCCTCTCCCTCTCCCATTCCCCCTGCTTGTATTCCCTCTCTTGCTGTGTCTCTCTCTGTCAAATAAACAAATAAAATCTTAAATAAAAAAAAAAAAGAGATGTTTGGGGCTGCCCCTAATATCTGTTGAGGTGTTCAGCTAATTTCTCTGACTGGATAGAAACCCAACCCTATTCCACAGAGAAAAACAGCGGCCATGATAGGGACACCTGGAGACATCCTCTGAGTGGATATGTTCCCAGGGGGCCTAGAATACCACTGTTTTGGGTTGATGTTGTTAATCTCAGTTATCACCAGCCTGTTAGCTTGCTTGGTATTGGGTGCTTAGCATGTCATGTATTTATGATACTGAATCGTTTTAACTGTCTTGTGGGTCAGTACTATTATTTTCCTATCTTGCAAAAGAAGGTATTGAAGCTCAAAAGAAGGTATTGAAGCTCAGAAGGTATTGAAGTTTCCTGAAGGTAGAGTGGCCACCGTTCATACTGTTTCCTGCCATACTAGCCTGAGATAGCCCAGCTCGCCTCCTCCCTTGGGCTGTTCTAGTATCCTTGCTTATTCTCATGAGTCTGCCCAATTGAGCTCCAGATGTAGTAGACTCATCACACCCTATCAAGCCAGGGCCAAAGCTAAGCTGAGATGGTCAGTGAGAATGAGTCAGAAGGAGTTTCAGGTCATTGACATGGCCTAAATCAAACCCGGGCAGCCCTTGTATTCCAGGGCACTGGGAGAAAGGGGCTAGGAATTGCTCAGAATCAAAAGCCTCCATACTGGGGTGTGTGTGTGTGTGTGTGTGTGTGTCCATTGTATTTAGCAAAATAAACCATCTGGCCCTGTTGGCAGTTTTCTAACCAAAGTCCAGCTCCCTAGATTCAACCTCAACCTCACCGATCGGCTATTTTGAGCAGTACACTATTAGTGGGGGATGCTTGGTGCTAGGGGAATTTGGCTTCTCATATATAATAATTGCCATTATTTTTCAATTACTTAACAAATAGCAAAGCACGGGGCCATGCTATTTCAAAAGAGTCTCCTAAGAGTAAGGCTGGATATCTCCAAATGTTACCCGGAATTAGCTGGGAGAGGGCAGCATTTTTAGCACATACCCTGGGGAAAATGCATACACCATGTACTAATCACTCAGGTGGCACCATGGCTGTTTGCCCTTTCACCTTAACCTCCCAATTCCGGCTAAGAGAGATCTAGTCAACCCGGAAGAGATTTCAGTCAGGTCCTTTCTGTTGCTCTCAATCTAGACCTAGACCTCAACCTAGACCTCAGACCTACCAAATAGCCTGGATGAAAGATGAAAAAAAAAGTGAGGAGAAAAAAAAATCAATAAACGAAGGAGCAGGGCACCCGGCTGGCTCAGTCAGTAGAGCCTGTGACTCTTGATCGCAGGGTCGTGAGTTTGAGCCCCACGTTGGGTACAGAGATTACTTAAAAATAAAATCTTAAAAAAAAAAAAATGAAGTAGTGAGGGGAAAGAAGTTAAATCGTTTGGTGTTGTGAAGACGCAAACAAATAAAACTGGATTGTAGGTCGCCTCTCTCCTCCCTTTGGAATCATGATAGTTACCTTCTATTTTGGGTTTGCCAATAAGCAAGTGTTGATAAAATTTTACGAAGAAGATGCTTTGGGCAAACTAAACATAGCCAATT
The DNA here is from genome assembly GCF_002201575.2 of Neomonachus schauinslandi. Taxonomy (NCBI): domain Eukaryota; kingdom Metazoa; phylum Chordata; class Mammalia; order Carnivora; family Phocidae; genus Neomonachus; species Neomonachus schauinslandi. The sequence continues at coordinate 141,945,883 of NC_058408.1, read as the reverse complement.
TTGTTGAGAAATACACTCTTTTCCAGTGTAATTTTCTAACATCTTAAACAAGCACCATTCCCTATGAGAAAGTAGGACCCCAAAAAGACCTTTTTGTTTTATATACAAGATTTGATTTGGATTTAATGTAGGATTGCAACTTTGAAAGGAACTTGGTTTTTCTGGTGGCATAAGAACTAAAATTAAATTTGGGTTTAACTAAAAATCCTCAACGCAAAATGAGGATTAAATGTTAGGGATCTGTCTGCCCATGCAACTTTTGATTTCATTTTAATTGGTATCTCGAACACTCAGGGTAGAAGGCACACTTTTTAATTTTCAGGAGCATGGAGATCTCAGGTACTCGGCTTGCTAGCTTTGCATGGGTCTTTATGCCGCCGAGTGAATAGTTGTGCACTTCTTGTAGAATCAAGGACTAAAGAAGGAAAGGGGAGAGGAGATTACACTTCCAGAACCCTGATTCCCGCTAAACCAAAGGCAAGTGCTTTGTAACTATTGATCAGGAAATAAACCCTCTTTATATTCCACAGAGAAACCTCTTCTTCCTCTGCTTTTCTACACCTCTTCCCACAGATACATGGTTTATACTGACCTTGCATTTCTTCTCACACACCTGTCAATTTGGAACTCTCTGGCCTTAATTGCTGAATTTTCCCCCCTCCTCAAAACAGGAAGTGAAAATACCCCAGCTGGCAAGTTAAACATTTCTGTCAAAAAAAAAAAAAAAAAGTTCCAAACCATTTGTCCTTTTCAATTCACCCAGTAAGAAAAAGAGTGAGATATGGCAAGACTGGCCAGCTTGTTGTCGCCCCCAATTTCTCACATTCAGTATCTTAGAACAATGTTTTTAATTCTGTTCAAGAGGTAACGATGTAAGTGCTTCAGATTTTTTAAATTAAAAATGAGAGATTATGACTCCAGACGGGTTCTAAACACTTTTGGAGGGACTACAATTTTTCTTATTAATGCCTCACACAGCAACACTCAACTTTGCTCAACTCTCAAGTCTTTGCCTTTGGTGGATGGTGATCAGCCGCTGCAGAGGTGGTGGAGGGAGGGAGTGATGATTAGCGCATATGTTTATGTTATTTTAGTAGAAAATCCATGTGCCATTGGTAATGAATCGAAGGTTAAGTGACAATTTTTCTTTACAACCACTCTTGTCGAATAGTCTGTGAACTGAAAACTGGATTAACCTTTAATTACCCTCAACGATCTCTCAGCCCCGAGACAACATTACCACTCCTACCAGTAGTATTTGCATATACAATTTAATGAGAGAAACATCTGTTTGCATATTCGCTATCATTAATACTATGCAGATGAATAGATATTCACAATGTGATAGGCATTCGTGCTAACGTCTCATTTTCTTCCTTCATTTCTAGTCTTTCTTCCTCCAGCCACAGCTTCAGCTGGACTTGGATTAATTAGAATTAAGGGCTGTCTAGAGCCAACAGCCTTGTACAGGATGCACAAACGCAATGTGATCTGAATGCCTACAAAGCCACATTTTATTCAACTGGGGAAAACACTGCTGGGTCCCACAGAATGCACACTGTATAGGACTGTGTGTGTTTATGTGTGTGTCTATGAACTTGAAACAAAACCATGTTTTTCCGTCTTTGATCTAAATAAGACAAACAAACAAACCTTGGTATGTCTATTTTTGGAAACCCTTGCCTTCATACACAGCTTTCCTCTCTGATGGCTGTATCAAGTCCTTCCTATATGGAGTTTGATGATTTTACTGCTGACAAAGCCCTCGGAGGCCAAGCCAATCAAACCTTTATTTTCCAGCCAGGCTGTGATTTGCCTGCAGTCACCTCAGTGGCTAGTGATAGAACTGAGTCTGGGGGAGCCGGCTGAGCCTCTGGACTTCAAGCCTAGTGCTTTTTTGACTGAATTGTGCTGCCTCTCTGTATGAATGAAGTTTCAAGACATAACCACCAGTAAACCCAGTTTATAGAGTTTCATAGAAATCCTCTGTGGTTGCCTCTTGAAGCCATTTTAAAGGTATCCATATATGTATTACGTATATAAAATGCATGCTCTAAATACAGTATTTCTCAACAAAACAAACATTGTATTTTGTACACATATGTGTTGATTCTTGCCTACTCAAGGCTTCGATTTTTGCATTGGTCCAAGGATAATGAAAGATCCCTCAAAGATTTTCAGGGCTTTAATTTCATGGTACATTTTTCAATATGTATTCCAATCTGGAAAATAAAAAGTGTTGCTTCTTTATGCTTTTTAAAGTAAAAATCTCTCAGTTCTAACTTAATTTCACCCCCTTCTGATCAGAAGCCTTGAGCCAGGCACTGTCACCTTTAGAACTTGCACTTCTCAGCATATGCCGTGGAAATTATTTTACAGAGCTACTCCCCATGACTGTATTGTCTCATCAGAATGAAGAAAATTCTTGGCTTTCATTAGTGAATCTATCCTCATTAATTCAAACTAAATGATGGTGGTGGTGAAGGGCCAGCCAGATTAACTAGCGAATACTTTGAACCATAGAAATTTTTTATGGGAATGTACTATTCTTACTTCCATGGATGTTCAGTAATTAAAGCTGGGCTGTGTCGCCAAAGGTCTTTAGGGCACATGATTAAATCAATTGGTTTGTGATTTCATATCCATTATTTGGAGGCAAAGGTGTATTATGAAACTATTGGAAGCAATTTGTTCTCTAAGCATTTCAACACTAAACCCTCCCTTAAACCCTCCCTCCTTATTTATATGCTATTCAGTAACACTGTCTATAAAATAGAACACATTTCTAGAAAAAAAAAAAGTAGAGCTAGTTCAGATAGCATCTGAGTTTCATTATTTCCAAATAAATAAGATTATTTTAAAATATATTCTCCAAGTAGAAATGGACATAGTGGGATAATTTGATTTAAAAAGGCATTTTGAACACCTGATGTGAAGAGAGCACTGATCGGGAGTAAGATTTCCATCTGAAGTACCGTCATTCTGTACAATCATTTTAGACATTCCGTCTCCTACTATTGTCTGGTCAGTAACATTTAAACATGAGGTGACATACATTCCTTCCCATTATCACTGTAAGTACTGTGTGTGAATGACTGACACAGCATAGATATTCAATACCAATAAACATTTGTTGGGTGGATGGATGGATGGTGTGACAATATGAAACATCTTAACTCTGTTAACCATTTCTAGAATCTAAAGGAGCACATTATTTTCAGTGACCTAAGTACCAATTCTAGTCCCAGGGCAAAGTTTTACATACAGAGTTGTCACTATGATTCATGGCTTCTAGTAGCATCTGCTCTATCATGTATCTTGTGGGCATCCGATATGGGCTCCTAATTACTCTAGAACTGCTTGGGTCGTAGTTAAAGTTAAGATGTGCTTATATGTGTGTAGTGGGGAGATTTGTAAAGAATCTCTGCAAATCTGCGCTTAACAGGTTATTTGAATTCACAAATTAGTTTCCAGCTCTGTGGTGGCCTATATATTTTTAAATTAATGCTGAAATTTATTTGTGTTATGATTTTATGTCAGATTTGACCTATGGGTGCTCTCATGTGTTTCTGGCTGTGTTCTAGACTCTAGGGTCTATAATACACGCTCTCGGGTGTGCTGAATGCATTGACTCCAAGACAGGAGGGTAAAGATGCTAGGAGGTGCAGGGCTAGGTTTCCCCCATGGGATGGTGAGGGCACATCTGTCCATCCATTGGTTGCACAGGCTCCTGATGTAATGGAAGTTCACCTTCTTCTGACCTAGTTAGCTCAGAACTCTTGGCAAGTGGTCAAGCTTCTGGTTGCGTTCAGAAGCAGAGGAACTTAGGCCTTACTCAGATGGACAGGAGGATCTCTGGGCAGGCCTTGGATTTCCATGGGCCCATCAACCTCGGGGCACTTGACACTGTCCACAGTCCATTGGGATGAGGAAAGAAAATACGAGATTAACATGTTTTGATCAAAAAGGTAAGAAAGAAAATAAGCATTACTAATACTTATATATGTATACTGGAGATGATCAAATCCTTTTTTTTAGGATTGGGGATACATGACCAAAAAAGTCTGGAGACCTCTAGTCTCGGAAAAGATGCAGCACATTTTGCAGGACAGCTGAGCGGGGCCCTTGCCTACTCCTTTCCATCCATTTTCCCACCTACCTCTCGGGTCTCTTAGTATGCTGTGCCGTTGTGTCCCTCTGGGCCTGCTCTCTTCTCAATGTCGGATTCTCTTTCCTTCTGCTTAGTCAATCTTTATTTTACTTTTGTAAGCAGTTTCCTGTGTTTGTTGGACTGCGTGATCTCTCTTTCTGAGGGTCCTACCCCGCCCCCCCCTTCTTAAATCTCTGTTACAGCTTCTCAAGTTCATTGCCCTTATTGTCTTCTGAGCAGCCTGAGGGCAGAGATCGTTTCTCAGACATTCCTGTGTAAATACTGGCCGAAGGAATGAATGAAGAATGAAGGGAAAGTCAACCTCGAGGATGACTAGCCGCACCCTGTGACTCCTCTAGGTCACCAGGAGGGGTCGCTGTTGGCACTTCCTGTGATGGCGAGAGCCTGGTTGCCTGATCTTTTCTCTGAAACGTTCTCTCCCAATTCGGCAGAGTCTGACTTCAGGACCTCCTTCCCCAACCCCTTCTCTTACCCACTCCCACGGGAAGGGGAGAGAAACTGAGCCAGAAGGCAAGCCGGAGCTTCTGGCTATGGTGGGATGTGTTTGTGCCTGGGATATCCAGGAAGGTAAAGACTGGGAACCTCGGGCCCAAGAGTCCGTCCTTGTTGGGTAGATTCACAAATACTCCCGGAGAAATTGTGGATGCTGCCTTGCTTCTTCTTCCAGACCAGAGAAGCTGTTCTGGAACAAGCAGCGGAATATAAAAGAGGCTATTGAAAACGACAGCGACTAAGAAACAGCAACCAACACCCATGAGCAGATTTTGTGAGGCATAAAATCACATTGCTGCTTCTGAATGCGGCCGGGCCAGGGGATTCATTTGGCTTCCCTTGGAAAATGGGATAGAAAAATGCACCGAACGAGGCAAAAGCTTTGTATTAACCATAATGTCAGAGAATGCATTGCCATTTGCCTTGACAACTCGAGTTTGTAAAAGACAAGTAATTACCAAGGAGTTGGTGAAAATAAAAAAAAGGGGGGTACAGAATGTCTCAGTCTCATCCTTTAAAATGGCTATTATTTTTTTTACTTTAATTCAAGGATAGTTTTATACCTTAGTAATAAATTAACATTTCAAAAGTACTTTTACCTGCTGAGATGGTTCATTCCGCTAATGTGGGTAGCTCTGTGGACTCGAATAATTAGTGTAAATTGCCTTTGAATAACACAGAGCTGGGAACAACTCTAACTTGCTAGGGCTTAATGCCCCTTGCCTACAGGATGAAGAGTCCTTAATGGGGCCTGGAAAAACAACTAATACCTACAAATCAAAGGAGAAAAGCCGTTTTTGATGCATTTGTCTGAGAGTGTGAGTTTTAAACTAAATTGTTAACACTTCCTCCCTGCTGAGGGTCATGGATTAGCTAGGCTGGGAGATTCTTTGAGAATCTTTCACACTGACCAGGGGAGGTAGGGGGTTCCAAATACAAGTGTTTTCTTAACCCTAATCCCTACCTCCCTGACCAGGACAGCTCTGCATTTCCCTCTAATTAGGTGAAGAATTAGGAGGTGGATAAATGTGTTCAGGGATGAGGATAAAGTGATTAGTTCACTCCAGGCCATGATCGCGATTTCTAGGCGCTACTTAGTTCCTTTCAAGATAATAACTTTTCTCTTTTTCACAAAAACGTATTCAAGCAAACCTCCAACATGTATTTATAAGCAATGATAATTATCTCTGGGCAAGCTTGGGGCAGCATATTGACAAACTATTTTTGCTCTGTGCATCTGCTTAATTTTCATAACATCATTATCCCGTCGAGGAACGTCCAGAGCAACTCCGAAACGGACCCAAGGAGTAGAATTATTTGTGCAATCTTAACAAGATTTAATAACCTAACCCCCCCAAAATGTGTTCACATTTAAATGATCCTTTCAGTGAAAGGGGAAAAGGACATGTTGCTTAGGAGCCATCTGCAGTAAAACCATTTTGACATTTTTTCTGCATATGAATAGATACTACGCTGTATGTATGCCTTTTTTTTTTTTTTTTTGGAAGATTTGTAGATATTCTTCACTGCAGTGTAATTTTAAACTTCTGGTTGAATAAAGCAGTTACTGAATAGCTCTGAACTTTGGTGGTATTAACAAGCTTCATCACTGTTGAATATCCGAGGGCCACCTAGACCTCCAAATCAGTTTCAACAACACAAAAAACCCAGACAGGGACCGACAAAAGAACATGTCATCTTTTATACTCAGACAATCAATTCCAGAACTGCATACACACCAACTTGTCCTCTGCTTTTGCCATTTGAGCTCACTTGGAGACTGGGCATCTTGCCCTTTTGTCTTACCTAATACGAGTCTTATGTGCTATGAACAGAACCTCAGGATGAAGAAAAGTGAGAGCAACAAATGAGAAAACATAATGTTCTAGCTCCTTTCCGAGGGCGTCGGAAGGCCTGAGGCAGTAGCCCCTGGGTCCTGTTTGAAGGCTGGTGAAAGGCAGTGATCTAATGGTGACCTTCTGGAACAAGTTCTCCCCGTTTCGTCCCTCTTCTTGGATGTTCATCTCTGAGGACTATAAATGTACCGGAGCAAAACAGAAGTGCCTGCCTCCCTGTCTCCAGGTTTGATTTCTGAGTTAGTCTCAGCTGATCAGGAGCAGACACTGCCCTGGCCTCTGGAAGGCACATGACATTATTATTATTATTTTAAGCCAAACTTCTTTTAAACTGCAATAAGCTTTCCTTTCCAGTCCTACAAATACCATGGCTGGTTTAAGGTATGATGTCTGCATCATGCCCAGTTACGCCATACAAGACAGATCACACTACATTAGCCAGGATTATGTTGCCTCTTGATCTTATCAGCTTTGTTTCCTAAACTACAAAAAGATCTAACACAGTGCTGGTTAGCAGTTTGGCTTAGCCGATCTCCCCAGCTATCCATCACTGTCACCGGGTAGCAGGAGACATTAGGCACAAATGTGTAGGGGACAGGATGCAGCTGACATGCTCTTCCCGAGCCAACTCTCTAATTTCACATTTAAACCAGCTCTTCCTATGCTTGTCCTTTCTTCCTACTGAGGCTTTCTTTTCCTTCGTAAGAGGAACTCTATACCGTTTGTTTTCTGAAATCTAATGCAGAATGTTACACATCTCAATCATTTGTTTGCTTGTTTTTAAATTCTTAACAACTGTAGACAAGACACAGAGCAAATGTATAAGGTAAAATGTACAATCCTGAGCTAAAGAGAGGGTAGTAAGTCAGGTGCCCGAGGGAGAAGAGGCTAATTAATAGATTCAATCTGACCAATCCCGTCTCCTGGATAAACTCTGGACCCACAGTGGGAATTCTCCGCAGAAAGGATACAGCCAGTCTAGCAACTGGGATTTAGCATCTTCTTTTTCATCAAATCTGGGATTATTCCCAACTTGTCCATTCCTGCTTTAAAGTCTGACTTTTTTAAATAGCCCCAGGAGTTAGCGAGGACATCTGGATTCTGACCCACTCTAATTTGGAGCAGAGAGCACATGCCCACTTACTCCAGTAAAGCGAGCATCATGGAGAGCCTCATCCGGAGATGTGAAACAGTAGGAGATTTGAAAACAGAATCCATTACCCTATTTGCAGTCAAAATCTGATAGGATCAAGTATTCACAGTAGAAATATCTATGTGTCAAGTAGTAAACTTGATAATCGTAAGAATACATTTAATGCAGCAGGAGAGAATGCCAAACCAGAAGATTAACATTTCTGTTACATAATTACGAGTTCAAGGAGTTCAGCCTCTTATCACTTTATAGTGAGTATCGAAAGTAGGAGTGATCCTCTTTAATTTGTAATTATTTAACTGAAAAGTGAGGTCCGGCGGCCTTATTCTTACCCTTCTGGGCTGGCCGACATTGGTATGCAGAATCCATGCGAGAAGTCACAGTACACTATCAGAGGGAGACATGTTTGATTATTCTTTAAAACCAACTAAGAGAAGTTAATCTCATTGAACTTCTTTTTATTCAACAAAAGAGTTGGATGTTTCCAAGTCTAATGTGACTATAATGTTCATTAAATGGACTTCTTTACACCTTTAAATGGATTAACGGCACATCTTCACAGTCTAATTATTATACATGTCATTCAAAAAAATCACAGATCTAATTCAGGGGATGATAAAGGCCTTTCTTTTACAACTATGGAAAAGACAGTGCAGCAAATGGATGTGATTTTCATCTGTGCCACTTTTTTTTTTTTTTTTTTTTTTAAGGGCACATGTTGCCCCAAGGAGGTGGGAGGGAGGGACGGCACTGAATGTGCTGTGTTTTTCTGCCCTAGTAATTTTAGTTTAGAGATTTAGGAGCTGCCCATGCTGATGCTTGCCCCTTCCAGACTTGCTGTACCAGGTACCTGAGAGGTTCCTTCCACCCAACCCCGCTCAGCTAATGACTTCAGTCTGTCCAAGACAGCTCTTAGTCAGATAAGCGATAAATTATGGACAGCCCCCTTTTAGTCTTCGGCCTTTGGGGCTTCTCCGAGTCCCTTTACTCAGAGCTTTCTTGAAAGCAAGAGAAACGCTCTCGCCACGCTCCTAGAAACAGCAGTTCGGTTAACACGTACACATTTGATACCAACTATCTTTGGGCCTGTACTTGTCTCCCTTTTTACTGGGGGAACATTGAACTTGGTACACTCTGGCAATTCGTTGGTGTCCTAAGGATGTCACAGGCCTGGCTTGGCTCAGGTGGGTACAGAATGTTCTAGAAGCTATCAGAAAGATGCAAGGACTTTTCTCTTTCGTTGGGGACGGGATCTACAGGGGATGGCCCCAGAAATCCACCGTGAGTGATTTCAGGCTTTTTTGGGCTTAAAACCGAAGAAGGACAGATTTGTCTTCCTTCACTCATTTCACCAATATTTACTGGGAAATTATTATAGGTCCACCAATGAGCGTGGCCTATCACATGCAGCACAAAGTTGAGCAGACCCAATTCTTATTCTCAGGGAGCATTCAACCTAAGAGACGTTCACCTATAATCTGGTAAATCGAGGGCGCCTGGGTGGCTCAGATGGTTAAGCGTCTGCCTTCGGCTCAGGTCATGATCCCAGGGTCCTGGGATCGAGTCCCGCATCGGGCTCCCTGCTCCTTGGGAGCCTGCTTCTCTCTCTCTGTCTCTCATGAATAAATAAATAAAAATCTAAAAAAAAAAAAAAGATTTAATTTGGTAAATCGAGGGAGTCTCCCAAGTTTTCCATATGAGAGGCGTTCGAGTTGGCAATCCGGTCAGACGTTGATTCTAGAGCTCTTGCCTTGAGGTTGTGCTTGCTCAGCAAGCTCTCGCACTGTTTTTATTTACGTTGTATTTTATATGGAGTCGTTTTGGAGTGGGGAACAGAGATGTGAGGGAAGAAATGAAGCACCTATCTTTCCCTGGGGGTCATCACTGCATGTCTTCCTCGGAGCCAGTCAGCTACATCCCCACTCCCAGTCCTGGCGCTGCCACTTCCAGAGATGTGAATGACAACAAGTTACTCACCTCTTGAAACCTCGATTTCCTTATCTGTAAACAGGGACAAGTATATCCATCTCACAATGTTCTTGTGGGTATTTAGAAACCATAAATGGATAAAGGGTCTAACACAGTGCCTGGCACATAGTAGGTGTTCAATAAAAACTGGTTTCCCCTTGTCCTTCCTTCTCAGCTGCCCCTTGCATCCTCCTCCCCCCACTCCCTTGCTCCATGCCCAATTATTAATTCTAATTAATCAATTAATCTTAGTGAGGTCTTACTTCCTAAATGAAGTATAACAGCTCAAAGCCTACCTGGATTAGAGGTCTTTGCCTTTTGAAAGGAAAATCCTGAAGCATTCAGAATCCCCAGGAGCAGCAGAGTGATAGCCAGTGGGGTTGGTGTTTGGGCTGATGGACGCTCTGTTGGTTTGTGTAGAACCCCATGACCATAGATTCTCACAGCCAGAAGCCCCATTTCAGGCTCCTTGGTCACACTCACAGCCTATACCAGAAACTCCATTCTGGGGTGCCCCATGTGTGACTTGCTTTGGATTGTGAGTGAGGCTGGTGTGGCTCAGGCTTAGCCTGCGCTGTCCCCAAGCCTGAGCTCAGACATGGCACTCCCACCCCCCAGCTCTGCCCGCCCTCTCTTCTCCTTTGTGTCTGGCATTCCACAGGATTTGACAGCAATAGGTGAGGATACTCTTAGAGATGCCTATGCTGAGACAGAAAACTCTTTCATGAATCGTTTCAGATCCATGTTGTACCAACATCAGTTATCAGAATTAATTGCCTCCTAAAACATAAGAAAATTGTACTGCAAAGAACTGACATTAGCTGGGGAACTGTGAGCCTCTCCTTCTCGTCTTCTGATGGAGCACGAACAGGTACCTTGATAAAGCAAACATTGGCCCTCCATTGTGTGTAGGTACTGTGTCCTTGTTTCCAAACTAATAAATACTGAATGAGTAAATAATTTTGTTTTCTCTTTGCGTTATAAAGATTCAGTTGTATTCGGCCAAGTAACTTCAGGGCATATCATTAAATACTTTTCAAATAATGCTTTCTCTAGGATATATTCTGCTCTTGGAAAATGTCTACATATCAATCTAGAATGCGGAGATGGAAGGAAGCAGAGGATGAACCCGACTCTCTGTAAGAGACCGTCCACTCCCAGGAGAATAATCAGCAGTGGGCGGCACCTAGGCACCTAGGTTCCCTCATTTGTCTTCTTGCTAATTCCAAATGGGCTGGGGATTCGATGGCGTACAATGAAATATCAAATTACAGGGGTTAAAATCTTATCCAAACAAATACATTTTATAAATAATAGAAAATCAGAAAACAATTTAAGTATAAAAACCTGACTTCGGGATAGCTAGAATAGAATTCTAATTTTTATTATATATGTATAGAGTGTATATATGAATATCATATTTATTGCACGAATGCGTGATTTTATATATATAAATAATATGCATGTTACATATGGGATGATGTTAACTCCAAAGGTCTATACTCATTAGCCAGCAAACATAGATTATTACTTCAAGATTTTTCTCTACCCGGGCATTCTGTGATGATTCTATTTCCATCTTAGATTTATTTCATCTGTGAGATAAGAAAAGTTAAACAACCTCATCATATTGTGTGTTAATTGTGTCCTAGGCTTATCCGGTAATAGAAAACATGCTTTGATTTGTACTTATTCAGAGACCTGACACCAGCTTCAGTGCTTGGGAGGGAAAGGATCTTTGTTCAGGAAGTTATTTACTGGACAACTAACATGTGGAAACTATACCAATCAGTGTGTGAAAATGCTATATTCATGTTGAATTTCCAAAGGGTGGAGGCTCGTTCTTAGGAGACCATGACAACTTTGCTGATGCGATAAATGGGATCATTACATTTCAGTCTCCAGGTAATTATCAGAAATGAAGCATTGTGAATTCTTTCCTAATGGGGCCACCTGTCACCCTTCAGTCTTTGTATAGAATGGCATTTTGTTTCTGAAGACCTGGGCCCCAGTTTAGCTCTTCCAAAGTGTTAGGGACCGTGTCCCGGCTTCCCCTTGTCTTACTATGGTGGATAGATACGTTTTCGGCGGGTTACCCACCCTCCGCCCAACAGGGGATTCCGCGTGTCTGGAAAGCCTGGTGGCGGGTGTGTAAGACCATAGCGAAGTCAGGTGTTCTCCCATCGCTGTTTGCTCATGGGCAGACTGATTGCTGAGACACCCGTGTGGGGGTGTGTGTGGGGGGGTGGGCGCTGGACGGTGGTTTACTCACCACGGCCACCACCCGGCCTGCCCCGTTCCCTTCCCTGCCCCGTCCCCTGTTCCCAGCTGCTCTGGGCTTGTGGAGCCTGCAGCAGGCTGTTGCAGAAGCTCCGGGGACCGGAGCTCCTGGAGCCTTGCTTGGGGTGTCTGCCAGAATGCCCGCCCCACATCTTTTCTATGGACAGCCGGGCTCCGTGGGCTCACGGCTTCTCCTCTGAGGCTGGACAGGGAATACAACTTGGCTCCGAGGTCACTTGTGTGACCCGTGGGCACGTAGGCGTACAGCTGTCCGTGGATCTCTGGTCGACGATTCAAGACTTCTCTCTTCCAGGGCATTCTGTGATAGCTGTATTGTCACCGCGGATCTGTTTGATCGGTCAGATAGGAAGAGCTAACCAACCTCCTCCTGGGTTGTGTTGATGTTGTCTTAGGCTTATCAGGAAATAGAAAACATGCTTTGATTTGCCCCGATGCAGAGCCCTTTGCACAGCACATTACTTCCTGGACAATTAACATGTGGAAGCTATACCAAGCAGTATGTGAAAATGGTAAGTTCACATTGAATTTCCAAAGGGCAGAGTCTCGTTCTTCTTGTTCGCACAGGAGCGGGCATTGTTTGGTTTGGTAATAGCTTCGAATGGCAGACGTTCTTCCAGAGCGTGGGGGCCTCCCGTGGTGCGGGAGTCATGACTGGGGGTGCGTTGTCATTACTGGGGGTCCCCTTCAGAGGCACAGGTGTGTGGGCAGAGGACCAGGTGGGTCCATGTACATGTGGATTTGTTGTTTTATGACTACAGTAGAGTACTGTCGATGTATTTTCTCTTATGATTTCGTCATAACATTTTCTTTTCTCTAGCTTACTTATATATATACTTGTATACATAATAAATATAACATACAAAATACATGTCAATTGACTATGTTATTTGTAAGACTTCCAGTCAACAGTTGGTCGTTAGTCGTTAAGTTTTTGGGGAAGCAAAAGCTATAGATGGATTTTCCACTGCTCGGAGGGTAGGGTCAGTGCCCCCAAACCCCACATTGTCCAAGGGCCAACTGTACTTCCATTAGGTCTTGCCTTGTGTTTGGTTGTCTAAGACAAGGGGAAATAACCTTGAAAGTCTTTTACATTTGCTGTTGATGCTTTCTCATTTGAATGAGAAGTGCCTTTAGGGCTTGGGAGTGAGGGTGGAAATTACCATTTGAGTCCAGGTGTGGGCCATCAAGGGTGCCTGGACGATCCAAATGCTTTCCTTACCTCGGGAATTATAGTCCTATAGGTCTGTATGGGTCAGGGACCACAACACTACGGGGAAATATAATTTCACGCTAATTAGGACTTCTTACAACCCACTTCCTGATGCAAATTGTGATCAGTAATCAAAAGCGTTCACTCCTAATGGAGAAAGATCTTCAATCCTTACTTCTATAACCAAAAGACTTCCCTGCTGCAAGCTGGATGTAGAGCCAGGGGGTGCCAAATTGACATCTTAACCTATTTAAGTGTTAAATTCTCTTGCAAGTGATGGTTCTTCAGAAACATTCCCAACCTTCCCTTCCCTTCCCCCAGCTGGACGAGACACCGTCACGCCAGCCCCTGGGTGGCTGAACTGCCATCCTCCTTCAGCAGGTGGTGTGATTTTGACCACAGCCTCCAAGTTGACACCTGTTGAAATAATATTGGAACCACATTTGTAACTAATCGCAACCAAGATGTCAACTCAATCTGACAACAGGACAGCCCAGGAGACTCTGTTCAGACCCAGGCTGATGCTTCCAGTCAAGTCCAGGCTTGTTGTCTATTATCTAACAAGCCCAGGACAAAATTAACACTAAATACAAGGTAATTTAATTAACTCCTCCTATCCCAGCAGGCAGGTCCCAGGACCCTGGGTGCCCCAGGCCTTCTAGTGAGCAGGAGAGTGTTGCACCCCCAGCGAGTAAACACTTAGTTTGTGCTTTCATTATTTTAAGTGGGTGATTTGCAACTAAGGATCTTCATGAAATTCCTTAGAGCACTAAAGCCAAAGCATAGTCTTTTCTTATCCTTCAGAACATGGCAATAAATTGTATGAAAATCATTTGCAGGAAAACTTACCTTGTAAGAGCCAGGATTCTTCAAGGAATGCATGTGCTTCCTGGAGACAGGAGAGAAAGAGAGACAGAGACAGAAGAGAGCTGAAGACCCTGCTTTAAAAGGAACAACAAGAAGAAGACAGTCTGAAAGGATAAAAAAAAAAGAAGCTATAATAAATATAAGAAAAAATACACAAATATAAGAAAAAGTAAATATAAGAAAAATTGTTTTAGGGGCGCCTGGGTGGCTCAGTCGTTAAGTGTCTGCCTTCGGCTCAGGTCGTGATCCCAGGGTCCTGGGACCGAGCCCCGCATCGGGCTCCCTGCTCGGCGGGAAGCCTGCTTCTCCCTCTCCCACTCCCCCTGCTTGTGTTCCCTCTCTCGCTGTGTCTCTCTCTGTCAAATAAATAAATAAAATCTTTAAAAAAAAAAAAAGAAAAATTGTTTTATTATAAAGACCTTCCTTGGGGACATAAAGGCCTCTTTTATTTCCTAATTTCAGCAAAGCTGACCCTTGACTTCCTCATCCCCAGTGAACTGAACATCAATCTATTTAATTATTCTTCCCATTTTCCTGCTCTCTAATATTAAGCCGACACAAAGGACATGAAGCAACAGGTTATGGGCATTATGAAAGCAAATCACGACTCTTCAGTCTGTAAAGGTGAAGTAGGCAAGTTGAAAAGGCGAGTGGGGAAAATGAGGCATCTTATGGCTGTCAATGGGAGCAAGCTGAGCCCATAACTTGTAAACAGATTGCCCCTGGAGGTGGTGGAGAGAATGTGGGCTTTTCATGGATGGCCGTGGAGTATGGGGCAGTTTGCTGGAAACCAAGCCCGCGTTCTCACCTGGGCCTCCTGGTGCTGACAACCCGTGCTGAAGGCTGCATGGGGCTCTGTTGTGTGGCTTTTCTCCACATGAAGCCAATTAGATTAGGCACCAAAGCGATAAGGAGGCTGATGCACATATTCAAATGCAGATGAAAAAAGGTATCTGGGTCAGGGATACCAGGTCAATAAAAGCCTGCAGACTTCATTAAAAGGCAAATCAGCAGGAAGGACTGAAATCATTAAATATGTTAATTTGCAACAAGGAAATGAAAACTTTGGGAGAAGCCAGTGGCTGGGTTTTCGTCTTGGCGGCTTGGGTTCTCTGCCTGGGCATCCAGGTGCCAGCTTCCTGGTCTCTTTTGTCAGGGAGTTGGAGTGCATGATCTATAGTTCACCTTGGTGCCATTTACTTGGTAACTCAGGACTCTGGAAACATTAAGCAGGGGCTTCTCAGCCAGAGCTGCACATTAAAATTACCTAGGGACCTTTTAAATATCCCAGTGCTCAGGCCTGTTCCAGACCAATTCAATCAAAATCTCGGGGGGAATCCAGGAATCAGCATTTGTGAAAGACCTCCAGGGGACTCCAGTTATGTGGTGAAGACCGAAGACCACCAAACTCTCATTTTTTCTAATAAATAGGAACTAGAGACACCTGAACAACTCCCTCTTACCCCAACTCCACCATCTGTGAGAAGAGCTAGCGTGTTCAGATGGGAAGGGATCAAACCAGTTGCTCAGCTTCACATCTCACTTTCCATTTCCTGGCAAACGGCTCAGGGGAAAAATTTGAATCGGTGACAGATGATGGGTATAGCTAACAATACGTTACAAGGGCCCTACAGCTGCCCCTTGGCTTTCTGATGGACAGAGCTGGAGACAGCAGCCTGGGTCATCCCAGCTGGTGAGTAAGGCATGGGCTGTTGGAGGACATAGGGCTACCTCTCTTTACTTCTCAGACTGGCACTCCCAGCCCTTATTGAAGCATGGGCTGTTCTTACCAGCCTCATGTCCTTTGCAAAACCACAATCATGGTGTACGTTGGCCCTTGACCTCCCTCCAGGAGGATGAGAAAATTGTGGCCCATGAAAAACACTCACCATGGAAAGCGGGTGAAGATGAGCTACGCTTTTAGGCAAAGCACAGTATACTGAGTAGAGTTCCCCTTAAAGGTCATAACCTTCCAGGAACCTGAGAATATGACCTTAGTTGGAAGTAGTGTTGTTACAAAGGTAATTAGTTAAGAGGAGGTCATACTGGAGTAGGATGGGCCCTTAATCCAGTGTAACTAGGGTCCTTATGAGAAGAGGAGCAGAGAGACACACGGGGATAAAGCCATGTGTGTGAGTCTGATGGGGCTGCCATAGCAAAATATCGGAGACTGGGGGCTCAAACAACAGAAATTTGTTTCCTCACAATTCTGGAAGCTGGAAGTCCAAGATCAAGGTGTTGGCGGATTTAATTTCTTAGGCCTCTCTTCTTGGCTTGCAGATGGCTGCCTCCTTGCTGTGCCCTCATATGGTCATCTTTGTCTGTTATTTTTGGGTTCTCATCTCCTTTTCTGGGCATATTAGACCAGGGCTCACCCCAATGGCCCCATTTTTACTTGATTGCCTTTTGACAGGCTCCATCTCCAAGTATAATCACATTTTGAGGTACTGGAGGATAGGGCCTCAACATATGAATTTCGGAGGGACACAGCTCAGCCCATATCTCCATGTGACAGCAGAGGCAGAGATCAGAATGACATGTCTAGAAGCCAAGGAACTCTGAGGATTGCCAGGAACCACCAGAGGCTGGGAATGGGCAAGGGAGGATCCTCGGGTAGAGCATTCAAAGGGGGCATGGACCTGCTCACACACTGAAGTTGGACTTTCAGTCTCTGGAACTGGGATGGACAATACATTTCTGTTGTTTCAAGCCCCCCAGTTTGTGATCATTTGTTACAGCAGCCCCAGAAAACATAGACCGCTTCTCTTATGCTTTTTCCTCTAAGTGTCTACAACGGGATTTGAATGTCTAGACACAGTGAAAACTCATGGCATCCCAGTAAGTCTGTGCTGTCGCGGTAGGCCCCAGCACAGGGCCCCAGGAGACTCTCCTGCTGCTGGGTCACTCTCACTGCCGAACTCTCTGCACTTCCCAGAGGGGCGCCTGGGGAAGGACAGAGGTGGGAGGAGCAGGGCTAAGGGGGGGTTCTGGCGAGGAGCTAGGTCGCCTATCAGTTCTCACTTTTTCCTGAGGAGCGGACCTCTGAGCACAGTGCTGGCTGCAAATCACCCAGGAAGCCTTGCCTGGGTTCTGCCCTCATCCTGGGACCAGGGCGACTGTAATGAAGATCTGTGGCTAATTCATTGCCCTCAGGAGCTAGCCCAACCCAAGCTCCTGTGGGAGGAGTGACCATGGTTAGCAAGGCCCTGTGTGGGCAGAAAGCGCTCGGGCCAGGCAGCAGCAGGGCCGAAAAGGGACAGGTCAGCCTGTGGATCCACATGATGCAGCAGGTTAATTTATAGAGGGAGCTTGGTGTACTCCCCTCCTTCCGGCTCCCATGGTGGAGCCCAGCTGACCGACTTCGGACAACCTTGGCAGGTTTCTGGTCATACAAGGCACTGGGGAGGGGCTCACAAAGACCACACAGGGAACACGTCTCAAGAAGGAACTTGAGCTGCACCCCACAGGGTGCAGTGAGAACCACGAAGTGGTTCGATCTCTCCTGTGGGGCTTTCAAGGAGCTGAAGGCTGTGCCTCTGGGGCTCTAACTTAAAATACATCTCTGTAGCTCTGGGTTTGTCTGCTGTGGACAAGCTGCCCATCACCTGCTGAATGAACAAAGGAATGAACGGGTTTTAACCGGGAGGCGAAGACACCGAAAAGCAGTTCCTATGAGGCATTTTGCACGTAGGAAGTCAGCAGCCCTGGGTTCTACCCCTGGCTGTGTCCAGCCACTGTGGGGCTTTGGAGCGGTCACCTCCCCTCTGGGTCTCAGGGAAGGGAAGGAATTAGGGTGCAGGCCCTCCAATAGTCTAGGGCTTGGTCACTTTTCTTTATTCAGTGAAGGTAGCAGGAGGATGCCTTTCTTCTCTTGCTTGCTTTTGGCTCCCGACATGTGGAAATTAGGCCCTTGAAGCCTCTTTGCAAGGAAGTGGGGCCCAAAGGGGGAGAATGGGCAGCCCCAGCATTCACTCCTCTAGGTATCTGCAAATAACGAGGAGACAGAAGGTTGTACAGAGCCCAGGGCCCTGGGACTGGGTTTAAGAATGATTTGTAAACACAGGAAGAAGGGAGAGAGGGAACAGAGGAGGGGAGGGGAGGGGAGGGGCCCCAAAGTGGAGAGCCGCTCCAATTAGATCAGCAACAGGCAGCCTCTCTCCGTGGCAGAAAGCAACCCGGCAAGTGATGAGTGACAAGAAGCCTCGGAGAGGTGCTCACTTTTTCAAAGGGAAAATGCAATTTGTAAACAATCAACATCTTAACAAGCTATAAACAACCAGCCCCGACTTCCAGCAGATTTACTGATGCTTGAGTGACTAAAATTCACAATGCTTCTCCAAACCAGCTTCTTTCAGTTGTGGCCTGGTATTCACTAGGACAACAGGTCCCCACGGAGACTGCTTCCCCTGGGCTTCTAACCTAAGGGTGTGGGGCTGGGGTCCAAGCACTTGCCCCTAATGGGTGCGGGCCCAGAGCCGGTCCATCTCGTCTCCTTCCCTTCCTCACCACGGCTGGCCTCGAAACTCGTAGGATAGGATATATTTGTTTTGTTTTAAAATTCTAGTCTTTCAAAAATCACCCATCGTTTATCACTCATCTTAGATGAGCAATTGTAGGTCCGCAGGGCTGGAGGCTTTCCTCCAAACTCCTCCTCCCGGTCCCTCCCCCGCCCTCCCCACCGCTCCCCCTACCCCCCCTCCGGGGAAATCAAGAAAAACAAGATTCTACTTGTCCAGGCCCTCGGAGACTCCTCAGAATTGCTGGAATCGTCACAATAAGTGGTAGTAATAGAACCATATACAGGACTGTAAATACAAACTGCTCGCTGGAGTGGTAAAAAATAATGAAGTAATTAGGTGAACTATGATCAGCAGCTGTGACTGATTGGTACCAGCACATTTCTGGCTTTATTATATTATTATTTCTCAGGAACAATAAGCCGATTCTGACGTGGTCTCACTTCTGGCCCCGCACCCGGCTTCCGCGCCCCAAGGGCCCCGCTCACCCCAAGGTGCGAGCCCACCATGGGGAGACGTCTGCGCGGCATGTGCAAGCCCATGGTGCGGAAACGAGAGTCCTGCTTCCCAGCCCATTAGGGGTAATGCCACCTTCATTAGCCACTGATGTGACTCCTAACAGGTGCTATTTAATGCGCCGTTTCCAGGCTGAGCGTGCGTCCTGCGGACAGACAGACCCGAACCCGCGTGGGAGACTTTCTCCACAGCCCACTGCTGACTCTAAATGGAAGTGGCCGTTCAAATGCTCCACCTGTCACCTCATACCTGGCAGGCTGCCCTTCCTCCTAGTTGGGATTTCTGCACAGAAGGGCCCACTTGCCAGTAATGATAATAATCTGGGGATGATAAGAATTAACACTTAAGAGTGTTACTATATGTCAGTCCCTTTCTAAGCATTGTATATTTATTTACTTACTTAGTCCTCATAGCAACCCAGTGAGATAGATGCTGTTACCCCCCCTTGTTTTACAGGTGGGGAAACTGAGGCATAGGGAAGTTGAGTGACTCAGCCAAGGTCACAGAGCCAAGACTCCAAGCCGGGGAGTTTGGCGGCAAAGTACATACCCCCTTTTTTTTTTTTTTTTAAGATTTTATTTATTTATCTGTCAGAGAGAGAGCGCATAAGCAGGGAGAGTGGCAGGCAGAGGGAGAAGCAGACTCCTGCTGATACAGGACTCAATCCCAGGACCCTGGGATCATGACCTGAGCCGAAGGCAGACGCTTAACCAACTGAGCCACCCAGGTGTCCCCAAAGTACTCACTCTTTTTTTTTTAAATGTTTTTTTTTTTTTTTTTTTTTTTCATGAGAGTCAGAGAGAGAGAGAGAGAGGCAGAGGCAGAGCGAGAAGCAGGCTCCCCGCCTAGCAGGGAGCCCAGTGCGGGACTCAATCCCAGGACCCTGGGATCATGACCTGAGCCGAAGGCAGACGCCCAACCATCTGAGCCACACAGGTGCCCCCCCCAAAGTACTCACTCTTAATCTTCTGTCCACTGCTCTTGCTCAGAGGATTCCTTACAGGACTATGGACCACGGGATGCCCACCAGCGTGTCTGGTTTGGGCTGGGCACAGAGGGGGGGTGGAAAGTGGGAAAAGGGTCCTGCTGAAAACCAAGGCAAGAAAGCAGTTTCTCACAGACTGGCCAACAGACTTGGGAGAAACCACCGCCTTCCGTTAGCAGGGGAGGTAGACGTCCAGGTCCAACCGTCATGCATCGAGAGGCACGGATCAGACCTCCCATCATCAGCTAGAGAAGCGTGTGATGTTTGCAGGATGAATCCCTTCTCTGAGAGCCACAGAGGCACTCAGGCTTCTCCCAGGCTTCCTGCCACCCACAACCTCTTGGGGTCTGCAACACTGGACTGGCTTGTTATCTTAAGGATTTAATTCTTAAGCCGGTTGAATTTGTTGAATTGCTAGCCAGGTGGTTCCGTTTTGCAGGTTTCGCTCTGGCAGGAGGCGGAGTCATTTGCCCTGACCACCCAGTGCCAATTACCATTCTGGCAGAAGAAAGTTGAGTGGTGGACCTGGCTGGGTGACCTCAGACGAGTTACCCAACCTGCTTCAACCTCAACTTTCTGATCTGTAAAATGGGAATAATGATCCCACCTTCCTCATAGCCTGACTGTAGGGATTAAATGAGTTAATAAATGTTAATCACTGATTACTATTATCACGTGCAAAGGCAGATTGACCGTGAGGCTAAGGAATCTTAAGCTTTGGGCCCCTTGTCTTGCACATTCTCTCCCACACACTACGATATTCTGTATTCATCATTATATTTATTTTTCTTAAGGAGGGTCCCAGACTGTATAAGCTTTAAGCTCCTCCAAACCTGGATCCACCCTGTGAAAGGAAGCATTTGGTTTGGAAAGTAGCTACAGTCTGGCTATCTCAAAAATGTGAAGCATCTAGGTCTTGCCCATGAAAATATGGGTGAAGGACCTGCCTTTGTGGACTGGGACAGAAATTTCTAAGAAGACAAGAAGCCATAGAAGACGGCAGATGCTAGGCTCACTATAGAATGACCAACTTGGCCCAGTTTGCCAAGGACTGTACCAATTTTAATGCCTAAAGCACCAAGTCCCAGAAACCCCCTCGGTCCTGGGCAGATCGGGATGCTTGGTCACATTCCTTGCTGAGGACAGAAGCATGTCGCTGTCATTCACTACAGAGCTGCCAGGCAGCTGAGTGCCGGGCGCCTGGTAGGTGCCCAGTTACTATTTGTTGGATACGTGGTGGTCTGATGGGCTCGAGGAGGAAGAGTGCATGGTGATCTGGGGCAGGCAGGTAGATTTCATGGAAATCCAGTGTAAACACCAAATCTGTGGTGGGGGAGTTGGATCGGGAAACTACCATTACAGGGGGAGAGGGTTGCGGAATGTGACATGTGTTCGGACCTCAGAGAGTTTCTGTTCCCTTCTGTGTACCCGCTAACAAACAGCAGTGCTTCCATTTACAATCTCCACCTCATTGTGTTCTCAGCTCAGGATCAATGCCTGTGTCCGGGCAGAAGCCCGACTACAAGCTGGATCTGGCCGGGGGTAAATGGTGCCCCAAGCCAGTCTGCAGCGGGCTCTGGGCATGCGGGCGAGCTGCTCAGGCCCCGATTCCACATGCTGTGTAGAGTCTTCCAATTACGCCAGGACTTAGAGATCAAACAGCCCAACTGTGCTTCACAATGAAAAGAGGAGGTCTTAATTTTACTTCGTGCCAGACCGTGCAAAACAATGCATTGCATTGATGTCCTCCGGAGCCCCAAACCTTCCTGAAATCGTCTGCGTCTATCCCAGCAACATCTCCTTAAAGTGGACAGGGGAGAGAGTCAGATACTTTAAAGAATCAGATGATTCCCATTGGACTGCTCAGGACATCATGGCAACCACAGATGGCTTTAACCACCAACTCCAACCTTGCCACAGACAGAGAATTTTCAAATTCTTATTTATTTTTATTTTCAGGTATACTTAGAGGTGTAGTGTTGGCATGTGAGGAAAATTGTTTGCCTCGGCCCTTCGCTGAGCTGTGGCATAACCACAGGAGACTTGAATGAAAACAGGGAAGCCAGCAAAACACCAAAGGCTAGAATTTTGCAAATTTTATTTTTCTGCTCCCTCATGATGCAGTTAGGAATTATAGTGAGGCACAGCACAGCCAAAAATTAGACTGATTTCCTTTTAAGTGATAATGTCGGTTAATAGGTAAATATTCCAGAAAATGCAATCACTTTGAACATTTAAGATTAAGGAAAGCAGAAAGGTTTGGGGGAAAAAATTCTTTGTAGACATCGAAATACGTAGGCAACAATAGAGACCTAAGCCCACAAATCTGATTTGTTTTTACATATCAGTAGTTTTTTTTCCTCATACTTTTAGCTTTCAGACAATAGATTTTTAAAAGTAAGGATAGTGCACTAAAGTGATGAAAAATTGCAGAATTTTTTGATTGGTGATTTCATCTGTATAATAATCAGGTTCTTCATGTTGCTACTTGTTCACAGCCTTTCCTAAAAATAAATGATAGATACCTTAAATTGATCAATGTTTCCCTTAAAATAAATAGCCCTTTGACAAAGAAAGGGAAAAATAAATGTTTGAGATGTAGCTGAAGCTTTATCACAACGTAGAGATCAGGATGATAGTTCAAAAGGCAAATGCAAATACCTTTTAGGCTGAGCACTGTATACCGAAAGCATATATTTATAATGGAAATGGATCTTGACACGAAGGGGAAATGATCTTGTAGGATTTTCTATTTTGGAACTAATATGCTAAATCATTTCTTATTTGATGGTCTCAAAAAGCAGTTCACATTACTTTGAAAGTAGCATTTTTCAAGCACTGTAAACATGCTAGGGTAGAAAACTAGAAAGAAGCAAAATTACTTGGTCTGGGAGATTCCTAAACAATTTGTCTTAGTTGTTTACTCTCAAATATCAAATGTTCTTCCAACCATTCCCCTGTACCCATACACTGCTTATTTAATGATGTGTGTGTGTGAGTGTGTGAAATTTACACCTAAATGATTTATTGTCTCACTCTGACTTGTCTTGAGGACATCTGAAGTTGATACACTGGAAGAAGAACTCAAAGTGTTCATTCACTCAATTTTGGACTACTTGACACTGCAAATTTAAAACTGGAGACACTTATCTTCCACTACTAATTTTGGATTTCTTAATTTCTTTTATGATAATAACCCTAAATTAGAAAGTTGAATATCAGATTGTTGGCAGTTGTGAAATGTGACATCGCAACCCAGTGCAAAACATCACGATTATGCACATGTGTAAGAATTAAGATGTCTTATGAATTAGCACCGAATGCTGGATAAAATTAGACACCTGCCACAGAATCTTCCCCCTGGGCAAATTTGGCAGTGTTAAGCAAGTACTCCGGGTTGAAGTCATGGCCAGATCGTGGATTTCTGTACACAGTGAAAGTTCCTGTGGGGAAAATGTAGCGGGGAATGTTATGCTACTTACCTTGCTTTATACCACATTTGTTGCGAAGTTTTCTCCAATTGCTTTCCAGTTTTGCTTATCAGGATCCAGAAAGAAAGAGTTTCCCCGACTAGTTACTTCTTAGTTGTTCCTTAGGACACAGAGATTTTGGAAGATAATTTAGCATGCTTTCTTCAGTGTTTCCTTCCAGTTTAAAGCCTTAAAGATGGACAGATGTACATTGACGGCGCGACAGGCAGTGAAATTTAGAGCCGACAAGCTTGCTCCAAAAGCCTTTCCTATGGAATGAGCACAGTTTCACATATCGCCACTAGATGGCGTATGACAACCATTTCTATCAGCCACACTCCGCTTCCCATCTGTCAATAACGTACCAAATGCGTCCTAAAACAATTCCTCCAAGACAACTTCACTATGAGATTATTATGATCATTTCAACCTTTACATAGAAATTTAAAATGGTTCTGATTTATGTTTTGGAAGTAGAAGAAATCCTCACTGGAAGAGAATATATCAGAAAGTGTACTGTTGCATTTGCTATGCATCAACGTTAATAAACATTGGTGCTTACAGCTGAATTAAGACACAAATGTTAAATGTCAATGTGTATCCTACTCATTTATCTACCAATGCTTCGACACACACTTATTAAATGTCTGTTGTATGCAAAATGTTACTTGTGCTTCTAAAATATTGAGAGAACATTTTATTACCAGAAATTAATACAAGTATCAGGAAACCATAAGAGCATTTTGTAAATTCTCTTCCCCCCTTATAGCAAAACATAATCCCCCTTGCCTTAATAAATTGTAAACTCCTGTAAAGAAAATAAATTAATAAAATATACAAGCCCTGCAGTGGGGTCAGTTGTCTCTTTTGTGTCCTTTGTCTCCAAGTATAGGAACAAGACACTTCACGGCATAATTTTTTTTTTTTAGTCTGTTTGCTGATGGGCTTTAATAATAACACTGGCTTTATTGCAAAGTGTTCAGGGCGGACGTGAGAAGACCCCTTCAAAAGTTAGCTCCACACCTGTGGAGATAATCAAGGAATCTCTAAGATCCTCTCCACTTTTAAGAAGCAATGATTTAAAAAAAAAAAAAATGAGCATTTGAATTCTTTCAAACCCTCCAAACTAGGTGTGATATTGCTTCTAAGCCAGCCTCTAACCAAAAGAAAAGAATGGTCTCATTTTAGAGTTACTGGCTGTTTGTTTGAACTGAAGAATTAGTTGCATTTCACAATAAAGACATGCCTAATGAAATGATTAAAACATACAGAGCATTAAATTATAAGCAGATGGGAGTTGGGCGGGGGGGAGGTGAGTTTGCTAGAGAGCTGAGACCAGGAAACCTGACAGCTTTGGGTTTTTCTCAATACAGAAGATGATTGTTTAAGCAACAGAAGATAAGAACGCAACCCCTGAAAGATAAATCTCTTTCTTCTTTCTTTCTTTTTTCTTTCTTTCTTTCTCTTTCTTTCTTTCTTTCTTTCTTTCTTTCCTTTCTTTTTCTTTCTTTCCTTCTCTCTCTCTCTTTCTTTTTTTTTTTTGATAGACAACAACACACAAGAAGAGCCAGAAAGTAAGTCCATGTGTATTATGAGCGTTCAAAGAGATGGCCACTGTGGAAGGGAGGGAGATATTCACAGGGAGGCCTGGAAAAGGAACCGGGAAATTTGCAAGTGTATCAAAGTAGCGAGAGGTCCTAGGAGATCGAAGAGGATCAGACAGGCCCAGAGTAAGTCACGGTTCAGGGTCTGGATTCTTCTTAAGAAAGTCAGACATGTCCCCCGGCTGTTGTCTGGTCCCAGTTATTCATGAAACACCTTCTCTCTTCCCTCCTCCCTGAAATTTATCATTTTAAATGCTGCTCTGTATAGTTAAAAGATACTAGTTTGATGAGATGGAGTTTAGAACAGCTAAAAAAGAAGTTCAGCGAATAGGAGCAGTTCATAGGCTGTGCAAATTGTCTGTTAAGTGGCACTTTATGATTCAGCCAAATCGATGAGAATTTTATCTCGAATTTCTATCAGGCAGCATTCAGCAAGAGCTGGTTCCCTGGAAACGGGCATTTAAAAAAAAGAAAGGAAAATCTGTGTTGTGTCTCTATCTTTCCTGGATATACAATGGCAGTTTCGACCCATTTGAGCTACCTTCCCAAACAGAGGCACTGATTGTCTTCGACTGTGGGTTAATGGATGTAGGTCTAGAGATAAAGGAAATAAACCCTCTAAGATTTTGTCTAATTTTTAAAAGGCATCTCACCTTCCTAAGTTGTGTGTCTTCTTTGTCCTGGAAGTCTACAGGGGAGAGGACAGCCCTGCGTGGCCACCGTGGCTCGCACCTGGGGCCATGGCCAGGCTCCGAGGGAGGGCGCAAGGGCATCTTCAGAATTGAAATCAGTTCTTGCTTTAATTGCAGAAAGAACACCCCGAAGATGAGTGTGGTACACCCGCACACACAGACACTCTCTCCAGGGAGGCATGTGCTGTCCTCGTTCTGTTCCAGGTAAGACCCTGTCCGCCATCCCCACGAGCTGCCCGTGTGGGTCCACAGCCCTTCTGTATCTGGCCTCAGGGCAAAGAGCACCGCTCTGCAGAATGACTGATTATAGGGGAATCTTGTTTCTCCAGCACCATCTGCTGACGCTGAGCCTCACTAGGACCTAAAGTTGGAGGTGCAAGCTATCGATTTCACTCTGCCTCATGCCTTATTAAATCTCTCCGTACCACCTCTGCCAGGGGACAATAGCTATGTGTTCAGGAATTGAGGGAGTAGGTCTGCTCCCCAAATAGTTTGTCCCGCTTACCGGGAAGGTTGGGGTTCAGTGGAATGCTTAGTGATACCAGCCACGTTGGCCTGGCTAAGGAGTAGTGACCCCCCTCCAACCACCGCGCCCCCCCCCCCGCCAGAGTAAAATTTTACTCTTTTCTCTTTAATTTTGAAAGTTCTGTTCAATGTGTCCTATAGGAAGCCTCATCCTGTCCTTGGAAAGTAATGGACCATAAATGTATAAAGTTAACATTTATATATTCAAATATGTAAGTAGTATCTCCCGGAATTCTACCTATAGAGATGCCCCCTGTGGAACTTTGACATTGTTCCCATTCCTCTATGAGAAAATAACATTCTTGAGGAGATTAACACCTCTTACCTTTATTAACTACTGGCCAGTGGAGGGCGGAGGGCCCAGGAGCTGGGGGGGGGGGGGGGGGGGGGAACTCATTGGCAGCTGGGGGAGGAAATGAGCCGGAACTGACCAGCCTGGGGGACAGGTGTGGGGAGAGTTGCGCTCCTGGTGGGGACAGATGTGACGTGAGCTGCTTCTTCCACCTGTGTGCACGTGGCCCTGCCCACCTCTTCCTGCTCCCTGCAATGTCCTACGGGGGCAAAGGGATGACAGCGCCCCTGCAGCCAGACTGGGAGGAACCCCCGTCCTGATCTGAGGCTCTGGCTCCGTCCACCAGGCACACCCGTGTGAAGACCTCGAATTATGCCCTCTAAAAACTCAGGTGAGTGGTTGTCCTCATCGTTGCCCTCCTCCTTCTCCTCTTCATCATCTTCACCATCACAGCAGTAGTCGACGCTAACGTAGGGAGAGCTTACCACAATCAAGGTGCTGTTCTAAGCACTTCATGTGCACCATGCCCTTTACAGCTCCCCATCACCCTGTGAGGTAAGTGCCGTGTTCACCCCAAGTCCTGGGCAGAATAGCGCTGGCCCCCAAGAAGAGTTCAGGGAAGGATGGTCAGGGCCAGTATCCTGTATGAAGCACTTGCATGGAGCCGTCCTTTGAAAGACGACGGAGGTCCCGAAGGCTGATTCATCCACCTGTGCAGTGTCCTTGTGGAAAGTGCTCGGCTGCTCGCTCTGCACCTGGCGTGTTACATCGGGCATATAAAGTTTGGCTGACTCAGTTTGTAGGGGATTCAGAGACATGGGTGGGCTACCCCTTGCCCTGGAGACCTCATCTTAGGATGAGGGGAGGAGACGCAGAGTGACGGACAGATAGAAGGTAAAGCCGAAGACTATACCTCTCCGCTCCAAGCAGTGGTTCCGGCCCAAGGGGCACCTGAGGAGGTGATTAAAGATGCAGATGCCTGGGCACCATCCCCAGAGATGCTGATGTGCTGTGGCTGGAGTGGGCTGGGGAATTTGCATTTTTGCCCCATTTCTAGGTGCTCCTGATGCTGGGCTCCATGGACCTCACACCGAGAAACAAAGACCTAGAGGAGATAGGTCAGAGTGGACTAGGGTTGTGTTGGGGGGGGAGGGTGTCCTCCCAAAGGAAGGGGAGGCTTTGCGTGGGCCCTGATCTTTATCACCACTGAGATCACTTATCTCAACTCTTCACCTGATTAAAAATGGGATTGCAATCAATTGAAATGGGGGCCCCATATTTTCCAAAAACATAAAGCACATTCTTCAGGCCTGGGTGCCTGGAAGGGCCAGCAGAGACGAGACGAAGTCACGCCTCCTGCCCTGGGAGCTGATGATGGTGGGGAAGATGAAACAGGGCTCGGATTAGCTCTGAGGTCCCCGGGGTGCAGTTCCGGGCTCTGACCAGCCAGGAGGAGGCTGAGGGGCGCCTCGCTCAGCCTGTCCTCCAGCTGCCTGGATGGGAACAGCTGAACTTCAAAAGAAGCATGGGGTTTACCCAAGGGCAGCTGTGGATGTGTGGGTGGGTGTGTGGGTGGGGCACCCAGGGGAGCTGAGCTGAGGGCTGGAGAACAGGAAGGGGAGAGAGAAAGACAGATTCGGAGCGGAAATGAGCAGCCTCAGGTTTGGGCCTTAATTATGAAGGAAGTGGGCACACTTGGAAATGTCTTTCCCATTCATGTTTTAATCAACACCAAATTGTAAGATCATCTTGATAATCCCTCGAATATCCATGCAGGGAAATTGTTTCATGATAATTCCACCCGAAATCGTTTCCTGCGCACACACTTTAAGGGCTTCCACGGAAATGTCCTGAGAGCCCAAGGCCAAGAACCTGGGGCATCCCTGTCACTCCCCGCAAAGGCTTTTGTGAGTTCTTGTTTAAAAGCTGCAGCAACGTTAGAGAGGTTGGCTTAAGGAGCGGAGAAAACCCCAAACCAACAAAAGAAAGGCGCTCCGGATTTGGAAGACAGAACTGTGCGAGCCTGACCCGGTGTTCTGTCTTAGGAAGACAAGGGGAGACAGGGCCCCTAGCACTTTCACAATAGGTGAGAAGATGTTATCAGGAATCGCTTCCCATGGCTTGAGTTACAGGAGGGAAAACATGGGTTCAGAGCTTGAAGAAGTAAAAAAAACCCCCCCCCCCCAAAAAAAAACCCAAAACAAAACCACAGGGATTGCACAGAACAAGAGAACAAGAAAAGAGGGAATGAACTGCCAAAGAAAGTGGAATTTCCATCCCTGGAGCTATTCTGCGCAAGAGGAGGGACCTCTTTATTACAGGTTGTTTAGAGTAATGAACGTGATCCCACCGCGGTGCATGGGAACGGGCTCGATGACCCCAGCGAAGTTCCTTCCAGTCAGCAACTCCGTAATTATTGACCCAGGTGGCCAAGGTTCGTCTCAGAGGAGAACGAGTCCGTTTTCAACGGACTTGCAAGGGCTTTGTTGCCAACAGTGCTTTGTCATTGACTGGATCATTTTCAAGTCATTTTGTGCAGCAGAAACTCCAGTGGGGAGGCCTGCTCAGCAGCCGGGTGAGCATTTGCTGATGGCCAGGAGGGCTCAAGCCTTTCTGGCCAAATTGCATTCCCAATTGCCTCGTGCAGGTTTAGGAGAGGTCCAGAGGTCTCCTGAACAATCCTGCAGGTCCCAGGAGAAAGGGAGGCAGCTAATACGCTCCATGTTTTCTCTTGCTAGAAAGCTCCTTTGATTGGGCCTCTAAGGCTGGTTGATGGAGGTTCTCCTGGAGGACTGTGGAGCAGAATCTACATCCATCCTGTTTTCAGTCACTTAGCTGTGAGTTCGAAATTACTCTGGCTCTCTGGTCTACATTTTTGCTGTGTTTTCTCATGAGGATGTCCCACCCTAAAAAAAAAAAAAAAAAATCAAAAGAGGTTCCCAGCTGGTTTTAAGTCTCCATATCTCCCTTTGTCTACCTGTCTCAGGGAGACCATTCTAAAAGGAGTTTTAGGAAACCAGTTTCAAAGTTTCACAATATACATTACATTATGCATTTTGCAATACACATAATACACTAAATATTTTGTGATGATAATTTCATAAAAGAAAAGGGTTGGCCCTGGTTTTCTTAGGCTTCACCAGCGGAACGGGTAAATGACCCCACCTTAATGAATAAACCACACATCCTGGCTCTTCCCCCACCTACATAATACATAATATGGAGGGCCCCGTGAAGCAGAGCTCCCTCTGGTAATCCCCGGAAGGTTCTTGAATGACGCCTCCCAAAGAGAGAGTCCCTCCTGCCTCTTCCCCAGGAAGCCACACGGAAAGGACAATTCACCACCATCCCTGCTGCCAGGACCTTCGGGGAGGGACAAA
The DNA here is from genome assembly GCF_002201575.2 of Neomonachus schauinslandi. NCBI lineage: Eukaryota > Metazoa > Chordata > Mammalia > Carnivora > Phocidae > Neomonachus > Neomonachus schauinslandi. Next base: position 141,915,884 of record NC_058408.1, on the reverse strand, counting down.
ATGGATTCCCTGGCCAGAATGCCGGCTCCATATGGCTCCAAAGACAAGGCCAGGGGCCCCAGCGGTGCTATGCTCCTCGTAATGCTCTGCAAGCTGAAGACACAAGTTCAAATCCTGCTGAAACACAGGAAGGCCCCTCTCAGCCCCAACTCTCAACCCTGTCTCTGTGTTTCTTAAGTGAGATGCACACACCAGTTACTCAGCTTGGACAAGGTATTAACACCCGGGAGAGAGAAACCCTGCTGGTTGTTCTCCCCACCCAAGAAGCAAGAGTAAAATGTCCTACTGCGTTGAGCTCCCAGGGGCTCCCTGCACCATCAGATACGGCTCGTTGGGTCTGGATCCAGCTGTGGTTCTTGCTGGCATTTCCCAAGTCCAAGATCATCGCACTTTTTCTTATGTCCTTTTTTTTTTTTTAGGGAAATAATTAAATACAGAAAAGCTGTTATGTGCAAGATGTGTACTGAAGCATCGTTTACAGGCGTGAGGAAGCAGAAATCACTGAATGTTTGATCATTAAAGAATGGTTGGGTAAATTATGGACTGTCCCCCGGAAAGAAATAGTCCATAGCCAATAAAAATGATGCCTACAGGGGCTTTGTAGCGATGGTTTGTAAGTGTTTGTAAGATAAAGGGAAAAAACAATCAGAATGCAAAGTTTGGTATTTAAATTATTATCAGGGTATAAAATAAAACAGAAAGCATGCATAAGAAGTCGGGAAGGATATAGAAATAAGTATTTACCCCAAATTTGTCTTCCGGTAATAGAATACTGGGTGGTTTAAAAAGTATGTTTCTTTCTACTTTTCTGAATATATCAAATTTCACCAAATGAGGGTAGTTCGCAAATTGATGAAAAAATACACAATAAGAAAAAGGGCACCTGGGTGGTTCAGTTGGTTAAGTGTCTGACTCTTGGTTTTGGCTCAGGTCAGGATCTCAGGGTTGTGAGATCGAGCCCCACATTGGGGTCTGTGCTGGGTGTGGGTTCTCGCTCTCCCTCTCCCTTTGCCCCTCTCCCTCGACACACTCTCTCTCTCTAAAATAAATAAATAAATCTTAAAAAAAAAAAGAAAAGGCTCCCCCATCCACATCTCCATCCAGGTGAAAATGAAGTGGGGATCAGCTGGTGACACAAGGGTTCGGCGTCCCCACTGGGCATCTGGCAGTTCCCTCCTAAGTCAGCATGGCAGGGTCTAAATGCCACACCAGAAAAATCTCTGATCAGGAATGGGGTCCCCCTGTCAATTCCACAAATATTTATTGAGTACCTATTATATGTCCAGTGTTAACTCACTGAAAAAGACAGAAAACAGACATAAATTCAGACCTGTTTAGGGCGTCTTTAGCATCCCAGAACTAATTACTACCTCTGGCCTCTGCCTCTGCTCTTCCATGTTCATCTTGGGACGCTGGGGCTGGGTTGTGCGGAGCCCATCACTGATTTGTCAGCGCTCCTTCTGAGGCTCTGCCAGCAGGGCAAGCTCCACGCGGACGGAGCAGGGAGGCGAGGTGTGCCCCTTCCTCCGTGCTCCTTCCTCTGGCTTCCTGTTTCTGTCAGCTTCCCCAAACCTCACTGCCTCCCCTCAGCAACTGCATGTCCTTTCTGAGGCAGTGGCTGAATCAAATTTATAATTTTCCCAACGTTTACAGAACTAGCCTCATGCTGCCCCCCTTAGACACACCCAGAGGTCTGGGCCCCACCCCACCTGTCCCTCGTGGAAGCTTCCAAAGGTTCATCATCTAACCTCTTCCCTTGGTTCCATCAGCTGTAGGGGTGGTTATTGCCTTCTTGCCTTCTGCAGTAGCTACCTCTGTGATGTCTTTTTTTTTTTTTTTAAAGATTTTATTTATTGGAGAGAGAGAAAGAGAGAGCAAGCAGGGGGAGGGGCAGAAGGAGAGGGAGAGAGAGAATCTCAAGCAGATTGTGCTTTGAGATCATGACCTGAGCCGAAATCAAGAGTCGGACGCTTAACCAACTGAGCCACCCAGGCGCCCCATCACTGTGATGTCTTAAGTTGTTCTTTTAAGCCTTTCAGTTACTAAATTGATAACTTAATTATTTTATTAACAATTCTTTACAGTAAATCAGCTGTTCAAAGAGCTTCTGTGTCCTGACAGTACCAGAAGGGAAAAGTCACTTGGCTGGGATTGCAAATTCCCAACAGCAAATACCCCTAAACTCTCAGTACCACACTCCCTCCTGCTTCACAGAGAGAATGGACACCTTCAGCTGAGAATCCCCACATTGCTCACACTCCACACAAACAAACCTGTTCTCTATGCTCGCTTCCCCTCCTGTTTAAGGCCGAATCCTACACACCTGCTCCCCATCCCATCTCCCTCCTGACCTCTCAGGAATCTTCCCCCCCATTAGTCAACTGTCTGTCCCCTCCCACATGGTCGACATTTCTCAAATGGATCTCTCCTACTGGCTTTTAAATCTGCTCAACTCTCACAGACGTAAAGAACCTTTCCTTGATCCCCAACCCCCTGCCCAGAGACCATCCTCTGTCTTTCTCATGATCTCAGTCACTAACTTCTTGGGCTTAATTCATTTCTATTTCCACCATTTGTACTTTTTCCTCGTTTCTCCCAATCTGGCTTCTGGTCCCACCAGTCTGCTTTGCTAACGTCACCCATGAGTGTTAGGTTCATAATCAAAAGGACATCTTTTCAGCCCTCATTTTATAGGACCACTCAGTTGTACTTAACACTGTCACACACCTTTGTTTGAAAGTGAATGCTGAGGCAGGTCTAACCCTGCCGTTGTTCCTTTGTCCTCCAGGAGGGCACACTTTTCTAGTTTGCTTCCTACCTCTCCAAATACTCTTCTCACTGCAGAGCCCTCTCCCCTCCCAGAATGTGAAATGCTGACATTGTGGAGGACTCAGCCTTGGGTCTTCTCCCTTCTCACTGCTGCTCAGATCATCTCATCCACACCAGTCACTGCCGTGGGCCAAGTATTTGCACGCTTACATCTTTGGCTCGGGAGTTCCCTCTGAACTCCGAGCCCATACATACCCATCACTCCTTGATCTCTGCACTTGAGGTCTCCTACTTGTTGAGTTAGCTCAACAGGAATAAGACAAAACTCAAGCTCTTTCTCCAAAACAGGTCATCTTCCAGGGTCCCCTATCTTAGCCAAAAATACAACCTTCCATCTATGGCACAGCCCAAAAACCCAAGAGTTACCTTCCATGCTCCCCTCTACTTCTATTTCCAATATGCTACCAAACTTGTCCATTTTACTTTACACATATTTCTTGAAAACATCTCTCTTGTTGCCATACTACCATATTCTTTATCTGCTGTGGTGGCCTCTGAACTGATCTTCTCTTTCCACTTTTCCCTCTCCCAGGGTGTTCACTGTACTATAGCCAGGGCAATCCTCTTACAAGGAGAATCTGAGCATGTCACCCCTCTACTTAGAACGTGTCGGTGGTTTCTTCTTTCTCTTAGAAAAGTCTGAAGTCCTTTCCAAGGCCTCCAAGGCATTGGCCACCCACCAGCCTTGCCTGTTACCCTTCTCTTTCCCATTTTCTGTTCTTTGGCTTCCTGAACTTCTCCTGCTCCCTCCTGTCCCAGGACCTTTGCACATGCTGGTCTTATTGTCTGGAATGTGTATTCATTTTTCATACCTCAGTGTGATGGCCATTTCTGAGGGAGGCCTTCTCTGAATCCCCCTCCCACTTCCCCTAACTTGGTAAAGGCCCTTGCAGAGCAGAGTGTATCTCTCCTTGGAGGCCTTTCTACAGCTGTGATTTCACATTTACTCATGTAAATGGCTGGTATTGATCTCCCCACCGGTTGCATGTTCCAGGAGATAGGGGACCGTATCTGCCTTGCTATGCTCTTGAACTCTCAGGGTCTGGTCCAGGGTCTGGCTCCTTCTCACAATAGATGAGTATTTGTTGAACGAATGAATGAGTTTGGATTGGGGACTGCGGACCTCAGGACATTGCTCTCTCAATGCGTTTATGCCATGGGATCTTTCCATGTTTTTGAGTGGAAAATGTTGCACGAATATTGACATGCTGTTTCAAACTGAAAGACTACAGGTTAAACCACTACCACCTGAAAAGGGAAATCCATGATAGAAGTCAATATTTTCCTAATTTAAAACCAAAAGAAATTTCTCTTAGTTCATGTTTTGTCATCAGAAATATATTTTCAGACAGGAAGAAGGCAGATCTGTGTTTTGTTTATTATCGAAAGCAGCAAAGTTAGACATGTTATTATAATGGAAGTGAAACCTTTGGTGAGAAACACAACTTTAGTAAAATTGGCTCCCTGAATCCAGGAGAGACAACTGGCCGATACGAGCAGAGAGCAATTTCTGTTCATAAACAGTAAGAGTAAAAGTGTTTATTTTTATGAGTCTTTATTGAGCACCTACTGTTTTATAGTTGAAGAAACTAAGCCTTGTGGGGTTTAACTTGCTTAAGATTATACAACTAGTAGAAGACAGATACTAGTTTCAAACCCTGTCTGCCTGATGCCAAAATTTAGCATATTAATCACCCTGAGGAAATTCTAGTTAATGCTCACTATCTGGGTATATTGGTGTTGCAGTTATCTGTTGCTGTATAATAAACCACCCCAAATTCATGAATTAAACAACAACCATTTTATTAGGTTCGTTATTTGGGGGGTTAGGCTGCGGTAAAGATGGCTCATTTTTGCTCGGAATGACTCCAGTGCTTAAAGATAACCGGCGTGGCTCACTGGGATCATCTGCCAGGAGCCCTGGTTCTGGCTCTTGCCTGGGTTCCTTGGTTCTTCTCCGGGTCACGGTCTTTGGCCTGGAGCGTCCTCATTTCACTTACGTGTCTGGCTCTGGGCTGGGATTGCTGGAAGAGCTGGGGCATCTTGCTTTCCACACAGCTCGCTGGGGCATCCTCATGGCATGGTGGTCTCCGGGGAAGTTGATCAGATATGCAGCCGGCTTCATTCCTTCAGAATGAGCCTGCAAAAGACAGGAGCTAGAAGTCGACCGTGTCTCAAGTCCTGGGCTGGGAATTGGCACACTATCACCTCTTTGCTGTCAAAGCAATCACAGAAGCCATCTAGCTTCAAAGGAGGGCGACACAGACCCCACTTCTGAATGGGAGGAGTATCAAAAAATGTGGCCACTTCAATTCTTCATAATCAGATACATCAGCATTTCTCTCCTTAAATGCTTTGGAATAATAAAGATATATTTTTTACCCTAGACTCCACTTCTATTTAGGGTAAATACTGCTTCTACAGTCAATGTTCTCACTGCATTGTGTGAGTCCTCAGGTTCTTACAATGATAACTATGTATTGAATAACTCAGGAATGTCCACTGTGATCACAGCAGGCCATCAGGGTAGAAGGTAAAGTAAATAGACCAGTGGAAGTAGCAATATTCTGTCATTTATGAACCTTGACATCTAAGAAGCACTGAAATGGGATGTGACTCAGTGTTTCTATCGCCTCTGTTTTCATGATTTCTTCTCTTAATGCTTACCTTTAAAAAAAAAATTGAGGTTTTTTTTTTTATCGTTTTCACTTTACTCCTCAAAATATCATTGTTCTGTCTTACAGCTTTCTAAGCCCTTGTCTGGATTTTTTTTTTTAAATTAACTTTTTAAAATTTTGAGGTAATTATGGATTCAAACAGAGTTGCAAAAAATAATGCAGACTTCTTGTACCCTTTAGCCTGTTTCTCCCAATGACAACATCTTGTAAAACTATAGTACAATATCACAAACAGGAAATTGCCATTGATAAAGTCAAGATACAAGACCTTTTTATCACCACAAGGACCCCTCACACTGGGCTTTTATAACCATATCCACTTCCCTGTCATCCTGATCCCTCCTTAACCCATGGTAACCACTGATCTCTTCTCCATTTTTGTAATTTTATCATTCAGGAATGTAACATAAATGGAAAGCTGTATGTATGTAATCTTCTGGGACTGGATTTTTTTATTCAGCACAATTCTCTAAAGATTCATTCAGATAGTTGTGTATATTAGGAGTTCCTTCCCTTTTACCTCTGAATAACATCCCATAATATGGATGGACGAGAGCTTCATCATTCACCTGTTGAGGAACATCCAGGTGGTTTCTGGTTTGGGCTATTACAAATAAAGCTGTTATAAAGATGAACTTACAGGTTTTCTGTCAACATAAATTTTTTATTTCTCCAAGATAAATGCCCAGGAGCATAATTGCTGGGTGCTACAGTAATTGCATGTTTAACTTTTTAAGAAACTGACAGTTTTTCAGAGTGGCTGTACAATCTTATATTCTCATTAGCAATACACATATGACCCAGTTTTTTCCATATCATCTCCAACATTTGGTGTTGTTACTATTTTAATTTTACCCATTCGGATAGGTATTCGGAGTTTCAGTTTGAATTTCTTAAATGGTAATGACATTGAACATCTTTTCATATACTTATTTGCCATCTAGTATATTCTTTTCAGCGAAGTGTTTGTTTTTTACCCATTTTTCAATTCGATTGATTGCTTTCCCACTGTTGAGTTTTGAGAGTATGTTGTATATTCTAGATATAAGTCCTTTGTCAGGTATGTGGTTTGAAAATATTTTCTCCCACTCTGCAGCTTGTCTTGTCTGATCCTCTTGATGAGGTCACTTACATAGCAAAAGTTTTAAACTTCTGTGACGTGTAATTTATCAAAATTTCTTCTGTGGTATGTGATTTTTGTTATCAAATCTAACTCTTTTGACTAGCCCTAGTTTCTGAAGATTTTCTCTTTTTTTTTCCCTGGAAGTTTTAGTTATACCTTTTACATTTAAGTTAGTGATCTATTTTGAATTAATTCTTGAATTAAAGTGTGAGACTTAGGTCGAGATTAATTTTCCCCACTATGGATGTCAATTGCTACAGCCCCATTTGTTGAAAAGGCTATCTTTCACCCACTGAATTGTTTTTGCAAAACATCTGTTGTGTATATTTGTGTGGGTCTATTCCTGGGTTTTCCATTCTGTTCCCCTGGTCTGTAGTCTATTTCTCTGCCACTACCACATAGTCTTGATTACTATAGATTACTATACAATAAATCTTGAAATCAGGTAGACTGATCCTTCCTATTATTTTTTTCTTTTTGAAATTTGTTTGCACTATCGATGTCCCTTTGCCTCTAAATTTTAGAATTATCTTGTGTATACCAACCAAAAAATTGCTGAAATTTGGATGTGAATTATGTTAAACTTACCCATAAATTTGGGTGGAATTGGCATTCTTACTATTGTGAGTCTTCCAATCTATGAATAAAGTAGAATGAAAATATTCATTTATTTAGACCTTAATTGGTTTCTTTCATCAGTATTGTATAGTTTCTAGCTTACAAGTCCTGTACATATTTTGTTAGATTTACACTTAAGGGTTTTATTTTTTGCAACAGTAATAGATAAATAAATGGTATTGTATTTTTAATTTTGGTGTTGTGTTCATTACTAGTGTATAGAAATACAGTTGATTTTTGCGTATTTATCTTGTATCCTTGTAACTTTACTGAACTCATTTATTTAGTCCTGAGAGGTTTGTGTTTTGTTTTGTTTTTTTATTTTTTGTGGTTTGGTTTTGGTTCTTTTAGATTTCTTTGAATTTTCTACATAGACCTTCATATCATCTAGTAAATAAGGGTAATTTTATTTCTTTCTTTCCAATCTGTATGTCTTTTATTTCCTCTTCTTGCCTTATTACACTGACTAGAAATTCCAGTACTATGTTGTGTAAGAGCAGTGAGACTGAACATCCTTGCCTTGTTCCTGATTTTAAGGGGAAAGCATTTAGTCTTTTACCATTAAATATAATGTTAGCTGTAGGTTTTTGGTAGATGCTCTTTATCAAATTGAGAACATTTCCTTTATTCTTATTTTTACGAAAGTTTTTTTTTAAATCATGAGTGGGTGTTGAATTTTGTCAAATGTTTTTTCTGCATCAGTTGACGTGGTCAAATGAGTTGTCTTCTTTAGTCTGTCATTATTTCACTTTAGCCAATCATTATTACATTGATTGATTTTCAAATACTGAACCAGTCTTGCATCCCTAAAATAAGCTCCATTTGGTAATGGTGAAATCTACATGCCAATATTTTGTTAAAGACTTTTGTATCTCTACTTATAAAGAATATTTGGTTATAGTTTTTCTTTTCTTTTCTTTTTTTTTTTGGTACTGTCTTTATCTGGTTTTAGTTTCAAGGTAATATTAAGTTTATAAAATAAAAAAATAAATTGGGAAATGTCCCTACTCTTCTATTATTTAGAACAGATTGTGTAGAATTCATGTTAATTTTGAAATTTTTGGTAGAATTCTCCAGTAAAACCATCTGGGCCTGGAGATTTCTTTTGAGGGAATTTTAAAATTATAAACTCAATTTTCTTAATATTTATAGGGCTATTTAAATTATCTATTTTGGGGCATCTGGGTGGCACAGTCAGTTAAGAGTCCAACTCTTGATTTTGGCTCAGGTCATGATCTCAGGGTTGTGAGATTGAGCCCCATGTTGGGCTCTGTGCTCGGTGTGGAAACTGCTTAAGATTCTCTCTCTCTCTCTACCCCTTACCCCACTCCCTCTCTAAAATAAATAAATAAATAAATAAATTATTTATTTATTTCATATTGGGTTAATTTTGGTAATTTTCTTTCTTCCCCCCAAGTAATTGCTACATTTCATCTAAATTGTTAAATTTATGTATATAGAATTTTTCAAAGTATTGCTTTATTATTTTTTTGATGTTTTCAGTGTCTATAGAGATACTCCATGTTTCACTCCTGATATCGGTCATTTGTGTCTTTTCTTTTTCAGTCTTGTTTGCCAGAGGTTTGTCCATTTTATTTATTTCTTAAACCACCAGGTCTTAGTTTCATTGATTTTCCTCATTATTTTTCTGTTTTCATTTTAATTTATTTATGCTCTTATCTTTATTATTTGCTTTCTTTCAGTTTATTTTGCTCTTCTTCTAGGTCCTAGAGGTGGGAGCTTAGATTATTGATTTGAAACTTTTCTGTTTCCTAATACATGCATTTAGTACTATAAATTGCCCTCTCAAGACTACTTTGTCTGTGCCCCACAAATTTTGATATGCTGTATTTTCATTTTTATTTAGTTTTTATTTCATTTTCTTGACCTATGAGTTATTTAGAAGTATGTTGTTTGGTTTCTCAGTGTTTGGAGATTTTTCTCTTATCTTTTTGTTGATTTGATTTCTAGTTTGAATTCATCGTGGTCACAGGATGCCCTTTGTTTGATTCAAATCTTTTTAAATTTGTTGAGGTTTGTTTTTGGCCTAGGATATGGCCTATCTTGGTATATATTATATGGGCACTTGAAAAGAATGGGTGTTCTGCTGTTGTTGGGTGGAATCTTTTCTAAATATTGATTAGACTCTAATTGATAATGTCATTGAGTTCTTTCATAGCCTTGCTGGGTTTTAGTCTTGTCGTTCTATCAATTATTTTTTTCTAATTTTTAAAATCATTTATATATGCGCACACACACACACACATTTAGAGTGGGGGGAGGGGCAGAGGGAGAAGGAGAGAAATAATCCCAAGCAGGCTCCACACCCAGTGGAAAGCCCAATGCAGGACTTGATCTCACAACCCTGAAATCATGACCTGAGCTGAAATCAGGAGTCAGACGCTTACCTGACTGAGCCACCCAGGCACCCCCGTTTTATCAATTACTGACAAAGATGCTTATATCCAACTATAATTGTGGATTTGTCTATTTCTTTTTTCAGTTCTATCAGTTTTTGCTTCATATATTTTATTGCTCTGCTTTACAGTGCGTATATGTTTAGCATTGCTGTGTCTTTTTTGTGGATTGACCCTTTCATCATTACATAATGTCTGTCTTTGTCATTGGTAATTTTTTTCACTCTGAAGTCCTGCTTTTCTTTGATTAATATTTGCAAAAATGTCTTTTTCCATCTTTTTATTTTTACCTTGCCTTTCTTTTTTAATTTGAAGTGAGTTTCTTGTAGACAGACTATACTTGGATCATGTTTTTTAATCCACTTTGCCATTCTCTGTGTTTTAATTGAGTATTTAAATCATTTACATTTAAAATTATTATTGATATGTTAGATTTTAAGTTTGTCACTTTCTTTTTCTTTGCTTGTGCTGTGTTTTCATTTCTCTGTTTTATTTTTCCTGACTTCCTTGATTCATCATCAAAAAATGATTCACTTAAACATTTTTTTAGAATTCAATTTTGATTTATTTATGGTGTTTTGAAAGTATCTCTTTCTAGAGATTTTTTAAGTGGTTGCTCCAGGTATTACAATATATATACATAATTTGTCAGTCTCCTGGTATTGTCATTTTACCAGTTTGAGGGAAGTTTTCTTTCTTGCTAGACTATCCGTTCCTTGACCTTTGGCTAGAGAGAGCAGGCTTTTTCTTGGGGCTTTTTAGTCTGCATCTGTTGATATTTCCAGGTTACTAGCTTCTCCAGCAACTCATCTGGGATATATGAAGCAAAAAAGAAATTCAGAGGACTCATCACTGTGCTGTTCTTCACATCGTGTGACCCCCAGTGCATCTGCCTTCTTCTCTCTGCCATTCAGAGTTGCCTTATGCTTGTTTTATATATAATATCCAAGATTTTTAGCTGTATTTAGAGGGAAGGATAGGGAAAAGTACCTCCACTTCATCCTCCCAGAAGATAAGTTCTCACTTATCTTTATTTTTAAAGAAAATAAATATTGTCATTAAAAAATAATAATTTAAAAAGTATAGATTGCAAAGTAGGTAAACAAAGCAAACTTAGATGTAAAACCTAGAGATAAGTACTCAACAAGTTCTTTTAAAAAAATCTTCACTTATTAAGACTATCCAAAACCCTAAACGAATAAAAACAATGCTCCCTTATATTTAGTTCTTTATACACTTACAGTACTTTCTTATCTTTTATCTTATTTGATCCTACTGGGAACCCTATAAAGGGGGATAAGGCAAATACTATTATCCCAGTTTTAAAGAAAGGGAAATGGCATTATAAAAATCAGAAAAAACACAGGATCCTCCAAAGATGTATACAAAACAATTGGCATTATTTGTTTCCCTCTGTGAAATAAAGAATTCTCTTCTATAGAAAATTATGTGAACTAATCTTTTCAGAAGGCTTTCTTCCCTATCATCTAAAAGGAGAATATTTTACCTGCTATAATGTTTCCAGGTTCCAACCATGAGAAGACTTATTTGGAATCAATGAGAGAATGGGAATTTACTACTTCTCCGCCCCCTTAAAAAATCCCACGCCATAACTCCTCCAACTCATGAATCATCTTTTGAAAGTCTTGAGTTATATTCTGAATCCTCATCTGGACCCAAGCTGGAGAAATGGCATCTTCTTTGAATTTCAGATTCCTTCTGTGCAATGGAGGCCAAATCCCGCAGTGTTTCTTCTACCTGACTTTGCATGTGCCACACTCTGAAACATGGAACTGTTTTGAGGACCATGTAATGACGAAAAGAGATGGTACCCATGCTGACCCCAAATTACTGACAAACTACACTGTAGCTGAATTTTTCTCGGGCACCCAAGAATCTTACAGGATGGAAACATTTTTCAAGACTGAATCTCTACCATCTGCCTACACAGTTCTGCAAGAGGCAGGAAGCATAGAGGAAGTGGTCATGGAGGGTCTCTTGGGGATACAGCATAAGGAATTTCTCTGTTGAATCTGCTGTGTGCAGATTTAAGAGATTCAAATATAGACTCCATTGAAGAGGAGAGTGAAATAAAACAATACAATAAAATACAAGATATCTTTTATAAAAATCATAATAAGAGAGAAAGTGTTTGAGAGTAAGGAATTGAGAGCTGGCAGAAGGTAGCACTCAGTTTATGGAGATACTCAGTAATGGTTCACTAATAGATCCAAGGCATTATGATGAGGAGAAACCATTTACCTAAGTAGGCCAGGGTCTGGCTCTTCCTGTTTACTGTCAAGAACTATCTGTTGCCTATTACCTCTGTCTGAGGCAATCTCTAGGGGCGAGAAGACTCAGTTTCTATCCTCAGGGAGTTCCCTATCTGACTGAGGAGACCAGCCCTAGAGGTAAGAAGACGAGGAGGTGCTAAGTGATATAGACATGTAACTGCTTCTGTTGTTTTTGGACTGGGTTGGCCCTGGAAAGTAAGCTTAAGATAGAAGGGGAAGAGATTTCCGCCAAAGAAGAGAAAGAAGGAAAGGCCCAAGCGCGGGTCTCTGCCTCTGCCTCTTCTTGAGGGGCAATGAACAGACATGCTTTCAGGACCTCTGCCAAAGGGTGTTTATAAAGGGATATGGTGGGAAAAGGGGCCCAAGAAGTGGGGCAGGTGAGACCGGGACTTTCTTTGGCCAGGAAGGAGAGCTCGGAAAGGTCAGTGGGGAAAGAGTGACACGCAGAAGGAAACACATTAGGAGGATGGAGCCCATGGTGGAGCATAAGATGGATTGCAAAGGAGAGACCTGGGTAAAGTGGTGACAGGTCATTTATTTAGAAAGAAATGTTCCTTTTTGGTTTAAACAACAAACCTCCACAAGGGAATAATTAATTTGCATCCTCTTGATCTGTTTACAATTAATATGGTCAAGTAAATGTTCAAAATCCAAATTCAGCCAAGTTCGAGTTTTGTCAGCCCCGGGGAGTCCCTAATGCAATCACAAAGCCATTATTTAACATTTTCTGAACATCCTCTGAGTCCCTGTGTTGAATTCTGCTCCTACATCCAATTTATGATGTAGAACTAAAACTATCATTTTTTCCATTCCAAAGAAAAGGGAAATATATCACAATTCAAGTGCTACATTTACTCAAAACTATAAAATTTTGCTACATGTGCATGTTTGGTGCATCAGCCGCCTGCCCTTGAGGGAGAAAAGGAAAAAAAATTCAAATGTTTAAAAAAAAACAAGCCCAACTGCAAAGTCTACACAAGAGGACAAAGAGGTTGGTGAGGTTTGTCTCAGGATTCAGAACTAGGAATGCCCTTTGAGACCAGATGTTGCAAATCTTTCACTTCAGAGGTCAGGCTGTGAAGACCAGAGGGGTTTCAGGGCCTGCCACCTGTCTGGTTGGTGGCCAGGCAGGACTGTGCTGGATCCACCCCAAAGCTCCACCTTCTGATGCTCCCTGGGATGAGGGCTCACATGCCTGGCTGTCCAGGTCCTAGCTGGGCCCCTCAGACCACAGGTTTAAGAATCAGTTCCTGGTCTGGGGTCCAATGGACAGTATCTAAGATCACTTCCAGAGTGAGGTCCATGAGGAGATCTTTCTGGCTCTCAGTTGTGTCTTCTTTAGAATGGAGTAATATCTGCTTCACTTATTTTACAGAGCGTTGCTTAAGATCAGAGGAGACTGTGTATGTGAACTTGCTTGAAGAATGGTTAACTCATGTTATGAATATTTCCATATTAACTAATTTATCCTCCAATCAATTATAGATAGGTTTGATATAAAAAAATTCAAAGAATTTTTATCCAATTTCTCTGGGGGAAAAAACCCCCCAAATTGTGGATTGGTTTGATATAAGCAGTTGGGTAATAACATTTTTTTTTTTTTTAAGATTTTATTTAAGATAGAGAGTGTGAGTGTACAAGTGGGGGGGCAGGGCAGAGGGAGAGGGACAAGCAGACTCCCCAGTGGGCAGGAAACCCTATGTGGGACTCCATCCCAGGACCCTGGGATCATGACCTGAGCTGAAGGCAGACACTTAACCGACTGAGCCACCCAGGCGCCCCAGGTAAATAACATTTTTAAGGCATTTGGTTAAATGTTAGTATTCATACAGAAAGCTTTGATCAGACTTACGGTGGCCCACAGGGTATTAGAAGACCGTGATAATTATTCTAAATGGCTTCCATCTCAAATACATTAAGTATTTGTCAGGACAGAGGGAGTGTCTTTCTTTCTTACTCTCAAAAATTTGATTCAACAAACTTTACTCAGAGACTGCTCTGTAGGAAGAATCATCCTAAGTGCTGAAGAGGTACGTAACAAAGGTACAGCTGCTCAGAGAAAACTCACGACCCAGAAAAGGGAGGAGAACAAGTATGGAGTTTATAAATCCCGGGCTGCGAGTCAGACGTGAGCGAACCACTAACCCCAGCTGGTAAACACACAGGAGAGCACAGGTGGGCTTGCCCTTCTGAGAAGCCACCGCTTGACACAACAGCCCGGACTGGGAGGCAGCTACGCCTATAACTATCAGCTTAGGGCTATTTGAAACCATTGTCTGTTCTTAAAACGCACGTCATACTACTCCCCATCAGCAAGCGCACTGGCCTCCTGTGGCACCCAGTTTGGGCTACTGTGTCCCACCCCAGGCTTTTCTAGAGTGGTTGGCACACACATCCTCCATATTTTAAGTCAGAAATTCCTCAGTTGAGTGAAAGATCTCTTTAGCCAATTTCTTTAAATCTGTTGCAGAAATTTAATTTTATTTACACAAATTTTCATCCAATTTCTTTGGGAAAAAAAAAGAAACGAAGATTAAGTCACCTAACCATGACCCGTTGGGATAACAAAGTTAAAAAGTGAGTGTGCGAGTTTCCTAGGACTGCCATAACCAAATGTCACACACAACAGACATTGATTCTCTCACAGCTAGAGAGGCCAGTGGATGTCAGAGATGAGGGGGCGGCCGAGCTACATGCCCTCTGAAGTTCCCAGAGGAATCGCTCCCTGCCCCTGCCTAGCTTCCGGGGGCTCCAAACCATTAGCCTGCGTCGCACTGTAGCTGTATCAAGTCTCTGCCTCCATTGTCATGTGGAATTTTCCCTGGTCTCACTCTGTGTCCTCTCTTAGAAAGACATCAATCACTAGATTCAGGGACTACTTCCTGATCTAGTATGATTTCATCTTAGTTTAACTCATTATATCTGCAAACACCCTTTTTCTAGATAGGATCACATTCTGAGGTTCTAGATGGACATGAATATCGTGGCGGGGGGGTGGGCACGATTTGGCCCACTACAGAAAGCAAGAGAGAAAATCAGCAATGGGGCGGAGGAAAACAGCTTGCCAGATACAAGGAAAGGTAAGGTTGATACGCAGATATCCGCCCAGAGTATTCCTCGCTTCGTTGGAAGACAGACTGAAAATGCGTCATTGAAATTCCTCACGTGGGAAAGTTACTTTGATTAGAGCTTGAGCTCAGGAGTCTGACCAGCAGTGTTTGAATTCTGGCTGATTTCACTGACGAGCTTGGGGAGAAATTACTTAAGATCCCGGTGCTTCACTTTCTTTATCTCTAAAATGGGATTAATGGCTGTTGGGGAGAATATATTAAATAATGCATGTAAAGGATTTTCATGTTTGGAGAGATGGGTGAGCAGATGCTCCATCCAGCAGTCAAGAAAGCATAGGATTGGGGGGAAACAGGGGCAAGTCCAGGTTGGTTTGAGCGCAGAAAATAAGAGAGGAGGTGTGTAGGACTGATGGGGGAGATGGGCTGGGCCCACCCTGGACGTCAGGGTGAAGAGGCTGACCTGACCCGCACAAGTGGTCCTTGTTCCACCTGCCCAAGTTCTGACATCCGCGCTGGCGCAGGCTCCCCTGTGGAGAGCCAGGATGGAGGGCATTCCTTGGTCTGCAGGAGCCTCTGTCAGTCTCTACCCTGTATCTCTGTGTCCCCACTGCTGTTCCTTGTCATATCCATTGGGTTTTCAACTCCGCTGTAAATTTTGTGGCTCTGCTTTGATATACCTCAAACCTTTCCTTGTCTCTCCCTTTTGGTAGAATCAGAACTGCCCTCCGATGTTTTCTTCCAAACTCCTCGTTTTACAACCCTGTAGCCTATGTCTCTCCACCCCCTCACTTCTTTATCTATAAGCAGGGTTATATATGTGGCTCTGTGTCTGGTCCACTGTGACCCCTGGATCGTTTCCAGCCTGTCTCTGTGATCTGCAGGCATTCTCAGTCTTCTCCTGGCCTCATTTGCTTCTTCCTTCTCTGCAGGGCACTGGGACGCACTTGCACGCCCCTGCTCTATATCAGGGTTGTGGCAGGCTGCTCTCCCCCAGCAACAAACCATAAAATTCAGAATGGCAAGACTCTCTTGATTAATTTCATTTGCCTGTCTTTAAAATCATTAAAGAAAATGCCTCTTTAAATCATTCTTTTGCAAGTGTATTTGTAAATAATACTTAAAAAAACACCTCATCTAATTGTTGTTGCCACAGCTGAATGTTAGCAGATCGAAGATGAGA
Source organism: Neomonachus schauinslandi (assembly GCF_002201575.2). Classification (NCBI taxonomy): domain Eukaryota; kingdom Metazoa; phylum Chordata; class Mammalia; order Carnivora; family Phocidae; genus Neomonachus; species Neomonachus schauinslandi. Next base: position 141,899,674 of record NC_058408.1, on the reverse strand, counting down.
TTTATGTTTAGACAATTAAGGTACTAATTCTTCCTCCACAATAGACGCTGCAACTGACAAAATTAAACGGAAAATGTCGACCAACAAAAATTAATTCTCACTAGGCTTAATAGTTTCTCTAAGGAAATCCAGTCTCTCCTCAGCTGCCTAAGAAAAGCCATAAAAATTTCTGAGAAGAATCTGGAGTTTGGGATTCCACACTAATTGCTTCCCCTCCCCTTTTAGCTCATCCCCTTTTCTTGTTCATCTCGACTGCAGAGGGACATGCAGTTTCCTTATCCAAAATGCCTTTGGCTCTGCTGGGGTAAGGAAGTCGGGGGTGGGGGGAGGGGGCAGGCCAGGGAACCACATAAATAAATGGGAATTTCTACATGGACATGAGGATTTTCGTTTTCATTTTTTAAAAATGAGAATAAGGCACGAGTATAAATTCCAAAAAGAGCAATTTATTTAAGTCTATCATTTTTTGGCAACACAATAGAACGCACATTGGGGTGAACAGTCACAAATCACGTCCCTTCCCACTGTCTGTTTTCTCCACCATATGTTGTGGAGAATACAATTCACATGCTGAAACTCTGCCTCGTCTCAATGTGAGAAAGCATATTGTGATATCAGCAGCCTGGTCACCGAGCCAATGGTTTTTGGAGCAGTGGGGGTGGGAAGAAAGAGGCAGCAGGAAATACAACTAACCCTTCAGTCAGAATATTTTTTAAAGCCTGGGGAACCTTATAGTTTACTCGCCAGTGTATGGGTTGGACTGAGCTTGCCTGGGCACTTCCCAGAGTGTCTTTCATGGACTCCCAGAACTGCTGGGCAGAAGAGAACTTGAGGGACCACCCGTGCTAACACGGGGCCTTCATGTCCTCTCAATTTTTATTTTTTTCAAGTTGCCATTTTATATACAGGGATAGCTCTCCTTCCCCAGATCCAGTGAGATGTGTGAGTTAACGTATTTACTCGGTAGGCAGGTTACGATATTCTCTCACGCCCACCATGGACTCACCTGGTCCTCCATGACTGATCAAAAAGAGGGATGGCATTTGTTGGTGAAATAGAGAAAAGGTAACCCTGCAGCACACTCACAGCCCCAACCTCATTAGTACTTTGCTGTAACCCAATGAGCTGACGTACCCACAATGCATGTGCACGCCCAGAGACAGACCAGAGCTGTGGATGATCCTTCAATGCCAGTCTCCGCTCATCATGAAAATGGCTGTTGGATGTTCTTTGTATTAGAGCTTTCGAAGTCTCCCTTCCTTCCGGGTACAGGGCACAGATGGCCCTGCTGAAATGAGGCTTTCTGGAGACATTCTAAGCCGACTCAGTATGAGGTCAAATATTTTATTAAGCCCTGCTCTTTCAGTTGTTTAAGGAAAAAAAAAAAAAAAAAAAAGAAAAGCTTGTGTTTTCATTTACAGCATGACAATGTTCGAAACAATATTTTAGAAGAGTTTTAATCGATTGCAAAATGCCAGTTAACCTATACGAAACTTCATGGAAAACAGGGAAAATCATTTTTTGAGAATTACAAGAATCACAGGTAAAAAGTGAGTTTGATTCCCTAAATTGTGCATCAAACTTCTTGTCTAAATTAAACTGAACAGATGTGGAAAAATGAGTCAGGGGCTCCCCATATAATTCGAAATGAGCTTTCAGGTTCCGCTTCCTATGGCCGATTTCAGCTTAAGCTGCCTTATTGCCTAAAATCTGCAACTTGATACTAAAAGCTTGTCAAAATTAAGTGCATGCTTTATAAGTTTACATTTTTACAGTCTAACTGTTTTTCTTTGATATTTGACAGGGACATAGGTTCCCATGTCATCTGGCCTTGAAGTACTTTTAGAACTTTCTCCTGGACCAATTTGAGGGAGCTCAAGGTTGCAGTGAATTATGGGCCTTTAAGCTGCCTGCCCAGCAGCCAGCCGTTGGGCCCACACTTGAGGGCTAACACCTGTTGGCTGGACAGAGCAATTAATTTTTTTTTTTAAATGCAGTAAGCCGCCAAAAATCAAAGCTAAAGGATAAAAATATAATTTTACCTCTTGAGCTTCTAGGGGCGACCTTTGATCTCATCCAAAGTCTGTGTAGCAGGAGGCACCCATTTTACATTTTCTTCCCCAAGAAGCACCTTTGAAAGTCACGAGCTGAGTGCTGCCTGAACGTTTCTATCTTCTGTCATATCACTGGTGCATGATGACTCACACAGAGACCTGATGGAGATAGTCACTCACAACAAAAAGGCAAGTCTACCAAATGTCCCCCTCTTCAAGAAAATTATAATTGGAAGCTTTTAAGTTATACTGCAGTCTACTCCTTGTACGATCAAATGTTATTTCTCTAAGAGGCGACAGTTGGGTTTTTCAATTGATGATTATACAATGTGGTATTTGTTTCTGTACATTAAATAGATAACTGTGAACTTCAAAGCGCTAAATACCAGTCATGGGCTGGGGCATGGCCACACGTACAGCCTCCCTCCTTCTCCGAACCCTTTGGTAGCCAAGACAAGGTCACTGATCAGGGTAATTTGCAGGAAAAGTCAATTTCTCAAGTACCGAAGCAGGTGTTGTGGCGCTCTATGACAATTTACTGAATCTAAATTGAGGAAGTTGAAAAAAGCAAAGGTCATGATCCACAGGAAGAAAGGAGGAAAGGAAATCTCTTTGACTGTATTTTTAACTCCTTTTCAACCAAGACATACTCACCAACTGAGACGATTAACGCTAAAAATAAATAAATGAAAATCAGAATATCTCGCTCCAATCAGTAACTTATCTGATTTCTTTAACTAAGGAGAGAGGAATTCAATTTTGCTTGCATTCACAAGGAAATCAGCCCAATTTATAGGAGCTAAAGAGCAGGTCTTTCTGCTCATGAGTGTTTGGAAACAAAAATCAAACCAAGATGTCTGAACTTTCCATCTTTAAAAAGCTCAAATATATAATATATACTGCTTAGCATAGAGTACAAAGTATAGTTTAGAGTGTAAGATGTCATAAACATAAAATGTATAACCCGGGGTATTTTCTTCTAGATTAGCACATTCCTCCCTTCCCCAGCCCTGGGGAAAGAGAACACAGCCGAAATGGGAAATGCTTTTAGGAAGAGAAATGGAGCATGAGTTTCAGAATCTGTAATGTTATTGGGGTAGCAAGGAGAGCATGGGATAAGGAGTTAGAAGATGTGAACTTGAATTTTAGCTAATCACTAATTACCTGTGTAATTAGAGCAAATCGGTTAACCTCTTTAAATTTGTATTTTTTTCATTTGTAAAATTGGCTGTGTAAGGATTAAGTGAGCTAATGTGGGGACTTTTGACAAACTATAAATATTAATTACCATCACTAACCTTTAGGGCATTGTTACCCTGAAGGATGATATGCATACCCCTGGTATGCATGGGGTTATTGTAAGCATTTAAGATTTAAAAAAAAAAAATGAATCAGAAGAAAAAAATGTTAAGTAAATAATAGTACAGGTGGAAAAATATTGAAGGTGGCATGTGAAAGTCTGGCATTTTAGTGACTTTTCAAGATTTCGTTAAATTCTTCTTGGGAGGAAAAAAAAAATTCTTCTTGGGAGGTAGAGCGAAGAAATGGAGCTAACAAACCCTCTAATGATGTTTCCAGTACGAGAAATCTTTTTTTTTCTAAATGTAGATGAAAAGTAGAAAAATGAGTTATTTTTAGTTCACTCAAGCACTCAACCTAAGAAGAAAATACATTTGCTTGCATGTCAATTTCTCTCATTAGAAAGAAAATTCTCATTAAAACAACGCTATTAACATAACCCAAAGACTTCTGAGTTCTAGCTGGTAGCTCAACATTTTCGAGCAAATATTAAATGTAATAAAATTCCTGTCCAGTATAATCTGAATGCTGGATCTTATGTCCTCCGTCTAACAAGGTAAGCTCATCGGTGTTGCAGGCCAGTGTCTGATAGCCACAAGTTATCACAAATGTCATGTACACTGACCTCCTCATTTTATAGATGGAGACACGGAGGGCCAGAGAAGGGTGGCAGGCTGGGGACTCTGCATAGGTCCCGGATCCAGGACTGCAATGGGCTTTGGATCCACTAAGTCCAGGGCTCTTCCTAGATTCTAAATGTCAAGTGCTTAATGTCCCGGCTAAGTCAGGAGGGACGATGAAGATGCCAGTGTTATTTGTAATACGTTGACATTTGTATCTCCTCCAATCATTTTTTTTTTTTTTTAATTTATAGTGCTAGTTAAAATCCTCAATCAAACATGGAGGGCAACCTGAAAAAGCATCAAGCACTCAACACATTAAGAATTGAAATACAGGTTGAATATTACTTTTTCCAGACTCATATTCTCACCTGCTCTTAAATTTTATGGTTCTTTTATACTCCTAGTTTAGTTCTGAAGTTACTTTCCATGTGTATGTTGCCTCCCCTTGGGTATAAAATACACTTTCACAAAGATGCTTCTTAATCTTAGCCAAGGTGTTGGTGTTCCTCCTACATTTATTGGAACATTTTAATATTTGGTACTGAAAATTGAAAATTCAGCACACAGAAACATTTGTCTATGAGGAAGACAATAATATAATTGTGGATACATATTATTATACTTGGAGCAGTTAATCTGAAAACTGTGCTTTTTAATGTTGGTATGCATTGTTTGGTGAGACATTTTCTGGTGGCCAAATAAATGGCTGGGAAATGGATCCTATTTTAGCTGTCAGGATTCTAAGGCCATTTTGGCTTCCAGAAACCAGCTCCAGACATGTGGAGAGAAACCTTTCCTGCAGTGATCTGTCTCAGAACACTCCAGCATTTTACTTACACTCCCGTCATTGTGCCCTCCGGAACTGGATGTCTGGTCTCAAGGCTCACTTCTTTTACTGTTTCTATTTTTATTACATTTTAAAGTTTGAAATAATTTTATATATATGGGAGAGTTACAAAAATAGGACAAAGAGTTCCCTATATCCTTCATCCAGATTGCCAAAATGTCCACATTTACCACAGTTGCTTTATTGTTCTCGATGGATCGATGGATGGATAGGTGATAGAGATATATTTATTTTTTCCTGGACCATTAGAGAATAAATTGAAGTCATGATATCCCTTTACTCCTAAATACGTCAATGTTTATTTCCCCTGTGTAAAATAGTCACAGTATCATAATCAAAATCAGGAACTTAGCATCGATACAGTACAGTACTGTTATCTAATCTACAGACCTTATTCAAATTTCTTGAGCTGTTCTATGAATTCGGTCTATAATACTGTCAATAGTTCACGTTGTCTTCTACACGCTTTGCTCTGCTCTACGTATGGTCAGCTCTATAAACCAGAGGCTCCTGAAAGAATTAGTTTAGCTATTTAAAATAAATTAATTATAAAAATCGTTTAGATTAAAGGAATACCCTAGGCTGAGCACCTTCCAGCGATTTGGTGTGAGTTATGTGATCTTGTCTCCAAAGTGTGTTTTGTGCTACAATTGTGAACTTGCCTGAGGGCTTGCGCTTTGCAGGGATGGGTTCCCTAAACATAGAAAGTTAACCACACACCCGAGGCTAAGTGCCCCATAGAAAGACTGCGGCACTCTTTTTTTTTTTTTTTTTATTCTTATGTTAATCCCCATACATTACATCATTAGTTTTAGATGAAGTGTTCCATAATTCATTGTTTGTGCATATCACCCAGTGCTCCATGCAGAATGTGCCCTCCTCAGTACCCATCACCAGGCGAACCCATCCTCCCACCCCCCTCCCCTCTAGAACCCTCAGTTTGTTTTTCAGAGTCCATCGTCTCTCATGGTTCGTCTACCCCTCCGATTTCCCCCCCTTCATTCTTCCCCTCCTGCTACCTTCTTCTTATTCTTCTTTTTTTTTTCCCTTAACATATATTGCATTATTTGTTTCAGAGGTACAGATCTGAGATTCAACAGTCTTGCACAATTCACAGCGCTTACCAGAGCACATACCCTCCCCAGTGTCTATCACCCAGCCACCCCATCCCTCCCACCCCCGACCACTCCAGCAACCCTCAGTTTGTTTCCTGAGGTTAAGAATTCCTCATATCAGTGAGATCATATGATACATGTCTTTCTCTGATTGACTTATTTCGCTCAGCATAATACCCTCCAGTTCCATCCACGTCGTTGCAAATGGCAAGATCTCATTCCTTTTGATGGCTGCATAATATTCCATTGTATATATATATACCACATCTTCTTTATCCATTCATCTGTCGATGGACATCTTGGCTCTTTCCACAGTTTGGCTATTGTGGACATTGCTGCTATAAACATTGGGGTGCAAGTACCCTTTCGGATCCCTACTTTTGTATCTTTGGGGTAAATACCCAGTAGTAAGACTGCGGCACTCTTGATGGCAACTTCTCCACTGACTCTGTGGGCGCTTGGGCAGGTTACTCTTAGAGCCTTGATTTCCTCCTTTGGTCAATGGGACACATGAGATCTTCTTTCCATCTTCATTATGTGAATTACATGAGATAAATAACACATTAGGACCGGGTTGGCCCATTAGGTGACCAGTCACTGATACACATCATTGATTTTAATATTAAAATTAACAGCAAAATACACTTTGTTTTGCATGAAATAGGAAATAACTTATCTCCAATTCAATCTGAAAATTCAAAGTAATTGACACATTCATTTCCCACAACTTTGCTAATCAAGCTAAAGGAATCCTACCTAGTCTTAGAACTTTTTAAGTTAAGGGAATATATTAAACTAAGAGCACAGAGCAGGGGTAGGGGCTATTTCTTTACTGCAGTGGATACTTTGCCTATAACATGTTAAACAAAACAACTACATACTTTCTAAGTGATGGCCAAATCATCTCTCTCTTCTTTGTCTAAGAGGTCTTAAAATAAGATGATTAATGTAGAAACTAAAGAAAATTAGAAGTCTTTCTTTCCTTCCTTCCTTCCTTCTTTCTTTTATGAAGGAACAAAGAAGGGACACATCTAGCTTGGGAATGTGATCCCAAGCTGATCAGCCAGGCAAATAAATAAATACAGTAGAATACACAAATAAAGGTCGCCCCACCTGCAGACATGCGAGTGGGGTGAGACAGGCTTGGTCCTGGGAGGACCACGCTGGCCCCCTTTCCACCACCACTGACCATCCCTCAAGTGCAGCTGTGACACCACGTGGCCTCCAGCAAGGTCAGAGCACGGGGAATGGGAACAGAGGCAGCATTGTCTCCACGTTCCCACGGAACACCGTCAAATGTGCTCCGATCTGCAGCTGCAACATGGCTTCCCCCATGGAGGCCGCACCAGGGTCTCCCTGGAAAGCCATCTGCCATCACCTATTAGCCACCTTTCCTCCATGAACTTGCCTTCCACAGACTGCCTTAGGTTCGCTTTTAAAACACGTTTCAATCCTTTGGTGAATGTGAGAACTCCAACCTTTCCCATTTGTACAAATTACCTATAAATGAGAAGTTACTTGGCTGGTGGTGGGCACTGTCACCTGGAGCCAAAAAGCTCAACGAAAGCTATGATTAATGAATTATAAAGCCAATTCATCGAACCATGACATTAGTACAGCACTGTCGTAAGCAGGCACTAATTATATATAGAAATAATCATTCAACCTGAGAAAAGCATTTCCTATCTTTTAGAAAATACTATGAAGAGATAATACTTAAAAAAAAAAAGCTTCCTATACTATTGGCCAAAAGAAAGGATTATTCCATCTTTACAATGAATTTGTTGAGATACCTTAATTCTGAATTTTGGCTTAGTTAAAGGTTTTTGCTTTTTTAAAAGTAAAAGTGCTACTTGATTTCTTGATTATAAGCAATTTAGTACATGACTAGTTCTTAAAAAATAAATATATGTCTTTAAATGAAAAATTCTCAATTTGTATTTCATTACTGAAAGGCTCCATAGGAGGGGGGAAATGTTTTAAAGACTATAATACAAGTTTAGGGAAAAATTTGGGGCATTATTGTTTATTTATTTTCCTTATTGAGCTAATTTAATTATCATAGAGACACAAACATTAGCTCCAGTACTGGGCTTCTCACATCTGTTAGTAAAGATTTGATTAGGGCTACACAAATGTGCTAGATTAAACTATCTAGTTGGTGAAATTCAAGCCACCTGGATATTTTAGCAACATCAATAAGAATAATTCTCTTTTTCAAAATCAGTAAATCCAAGCTATATTAAAAAGAATTAATTAATGAGTGCCAGATAGGCAAAACAAACATTTGACAATGAATCATATTATCAAAGGTTTTGAGGGAGATCCCTCTCAGCTTATGTTTAGATGTCAAATTATATTACCAAAACTAAACAATCTGTTAAAATGATGTCTTAATGCAATAAGTCTCCTGTGCCATACGGGTTTTTTTTTTTTTTTTTAACTTCTTCAACACTTTTAGCAGAAAAAAAAGATATGCTCTATTTACCAGTGATAATCATATCATAAGACATTTGCCCCCAAATATTGCCTTGGATATGTCCAAGAGCTGTTAATATAATTTAAATCCTATAAGAAAAAGAAACTATTACAAAGTTTGATTAATGTATTATACGTATCTTTTGAAGCATCACAGGGCATACTTCATAGGAGAAGCTCAGTAAATATATAGTGATTGAAAAGATTAATATATAAGAATTAGGTGTTTTAGAGAAATACATAAAGAATTCTAGGCTTGGAAAAGACCCAAAAATTGTCTCGTCCAGAGCTGGCAAACTTACTCTATTAATGGGCAGATAGTAAATATTTTAGGCTTTGTCCACCAGGTAGTCTCTATCACAACTGCCCGACTCTGCCCTTGCAACCACAGACAATAGTCAACTAGTGAGCATGACTGTGTTTCAATAAAATTTTATTTACAAAAGCAGGCGGAAGACTGGATTTGGCCCGAGAGTAGTATTCTGGTGAACTCTTCCTGAGCTCCACTTTCATATTTTTGAAGATCAGACATCTTGGGCCTTCTGTGGGAAAGTAACTTACCCAAAGCTAAACAACAGGTTGCACAAGTGGCTTGGCTGGAGCTGAAATAGGCTCCACCAGCTTGTAGGCAAGTGCTCACACTGGGCTGAATTAATTGTAATGACGTGTGGACGGGTGGCCATGTCTAAATGGAAGGTCTGCCTCTGTGTTAAAGCACATCCAAATGCTTCATGCATTTGAAGTCTATAGAATTGTGATGTGTAGATGATTCCTGAAGTCTCCAGAGAATAAGTTGCTTTTCAGAGACCTAAGCAGAGTCACAAAGAATATTTTTTGGGAAAGGAACATGAACATACTGACAGTTAGCCAAGCATGAAAATGCTTGACTGAAAAGCCACACATGGCTTGCTTCATTAAAGACCATTTCAGTCCTGGAAAACTGCATTTCTATTGAATATTTATAACAAATATGATTGAATAAGAAGAATTTAAAGTGGAAAAAAACCCTGTGTGTTGTGATTCCAAATTAAATCTTATTTTCATGGTTGACAGTGTTTTATATTCCTGACGTTTGCATTGTATAAAAAAACCATCTTGTTACAATGCCCGTTTCCAGCACCGAATAAGAAGAATTTGGAGATTAACACTTGAGTCCCCAACATCCACTTCCCAGTGGGGTTTCCATCATTCACATAACTCATTCTTTCCATTTGGAGGGAAGTGGGTCCCTAGAAAATCCTAAATGGAGAAGTGGATCCGGGTCTATCTCTGAGAATGTCTGTGGGTGTCTGTGTGGAAAGGGTGTTGGTAATCATTGCTCTGAATCTGACAATCCAGGAAGACATGATTGATGAAAGAGAATTGGATGTTTGAGACAAAATGGACCGTCATTAACTAACTGAACCAAGTAAACGAAACGGAGTTTCCAAGGGGCAGTGGGGCACATTCTTCTGGAAAACATGGGCCCAATGTTCAGGCTGTGTTTCACCGAAGGGGGTGGGGGAGCAGAGTGAGCCATTACTTAATGGCTCCCAGCTTGCAAAGGTGAAATAACCCACACTATATTTTTTTTTTCTTCAGCAGTTCTGTATTGATGCTGATTTGCACATTTCTCACCGAACAGATGAAGGTGCATCTTCTCATGTGTCATGCATAATCTGGTCCTGAAATCACAATAAAACTTTCCATACTAATAAACACAAATAAAATTCTGCTACTTGTAATCATTTCCTAGCGCAGGCATTTCAAACCAGGTTAGAAGTAAATTAAGGTGTATTATTTGCTACTTTTGCTTACAGGGGCAGATGAAATTGTATACATGCAAAAAATAAAATGACGCCTTTATGTGTAATCCTATTTTTATATATAAATCTCTTTTGATCAAAATAACAGATATTTATAAACTTTATTTATTTTACCATACTTCATATTAGAACTTAGCTTATAAGTAATATGCAGTTTTATAACACAATAAAATCCATACAATTATTGAAATATTGGAGCATGTGTGATTTTTTTACATTTTCAAGTATGAAGTTGGACCACCCCCCCCCGGAAAAAAAATGTACCAGATTTCTTTAGGTCAAGGATAACAAAAGCATGAATGATTCAGATGAACACCTTTTGAACTTTCCTCAGGAAGACTTGAGTGGTAGGGTAACTTAAAGTCTTAACCAGAATGCATGCAGGTGGCCATTTCTTGACTTGAAACATCTTGAAGCAGTTTCCGTGCCTAGCAAGGAGCCTTCTTGTGTCAGAGTGTGGCTTGCTCAAGAGAGAGGGAAAGGGAGTATGCAAATGAGTGCATATGTATTAGTTCAAGAGCAAGACTGGGCACCTTAAAGGTTAGGAGCTCAGAATCTCATTACCCTCCTCTCAGAATCTGGCCGAAGTACATAAAGTGACCAAAAATGAATTTTCCATTATGTTTCATTAACGGAAGGAATTTCTGTTTTGGTTTCTACAATAGACTATTAAGGAATACAGGATGCCCTGTAATACATTATTTTGCAAGGATAAACAATTAGCAAACTACTGAACTCAAGTGGATTTACTATGGCGGATGTTTAAACAAGAGTCTGTGCACTGATTTTCATTGGCTGATCTATCTGAGCTATCCCTGCTTATAAAATTGAACCTGAGGCAAGTGTATGAGACTTTGTTGTACACATTTTTGTATGAGCTTCATTCCTTGCTCCATGTTATGTCCTTATTTTGTTTTTCTCTGAATTTATGCTATCTTGAAGTATTTTATGTATCTTTAGAAATATGTTAGGTCTTTTTAGAAGCAGAAAGTTATACATATAGTGTGAATTTTAGACAATAATAGGAATTTGAAGTGGTAATCATTCATTTATAGGCACAAATTATTATAAGAAAAGCTCAAGTCATTAGCCCAAATAAAGGATTAGAGTTAACAATGGAATTGAACCTAGAGTATAATTAATGAATTCTCTAATTGTTCTTCCTGTGTTAGTTCATTAAGCCTGACTACCGAGTGGATATTTGGGCATCTGTCTCCAACATCTGTCATCTCACTGTTCCCTGGGTTGACTCCATCAATGCCTGAGGAGAAGTATGCTTTCCTTCCTTTACTCTTTTCTGTGTTTTCCTCCAAAACCTGAGCCTGCTGTAAAAACAATAACCGTTCTTTAATAAGATGGTATGACAAAGAACCACCTTGAAGAAGGTTTCACTAATATAAGACTTACATGAAAAGATTGGAGTTGATGTTAAATAGTATCAGAATGTAGTTCACCAAATGAAAAGTAAATGATTTTCCCAAGAAACCTGTTTTGTGTTCACAGTAGCTGAATTCAATGACAATCAAAAGCACATATTGAGCATCTACTTTGCACAAAATGTTCTTGGTTAATGACAGCTCTCATCAGTTAAGCACTTACCTTGTTCCAGACATACTTTATCAAGTTTAATTTACTCTGGCTCTGAGGACAAGAATTGTTGTTTCCATTTAGAGATGAGTAAACTGAGGCTCAGGGTATTTACATGACTTGCCCAGTTTTAACCAGTAAATGATGAAGTGAATCCCCCAACCTGTATGGGCATGCTTCCAGTACTGAGCTTTTTATCCAGTACCCTGGGCATAAAAATCTTCCCTCCAGAAAGGTGTTTGCAGAATGTCTTAGTCTGTTCGGGTTGCTATAACAAAAATACCACAGGCTGGGTGACTTAAACAACAAACATTCACTTCTCACAGTTCCAGAGACTGGGAAGTTCAAGATCAAGGTGCCAGCACATTCAGTGTCTGATGGGGGCGACTTCCTCATTCAAGAAAGATCTCTGGGGTTTCTTTTATAAGGGCACTAATTCCCTTCATGAGGGCTCTACCTTCATGACCTATTCACCTCCCAAAGGCCTTGCCTTCTAATACCATCACCTTTTGGCTTAGAATTTCAACATATGAGCTTGGTGGGAATCACAAATGTTTAGTCCATAACACAGAAGAACTGCAGAATATTTTTCTCTCTTCTTTAATGGTCCAGGAGTAAAAATGTGAATAAAGAGTTGGGATATCAGAGCCAAGAAACAAAAACTTATCACTTGCTACTGATGGCCTGTGTCAGGGAGAGAAAAAGACATTTCTAGAGATGTGTCCAATTTATTAGGCTCATTTCCACCTTTGCTTATGTAGGTCATACATTGTTCATGGCATGGCAGGCCCTGACCATGCCTCATCTTTAGGCTCAGAGTTTTACCGGTGATGAGATAGTAGATGGGCACATGTCTGCTCCAACAGATGACTGTTCCCCAGTGCCATGGACTCGTTTTTCAGGGACAAGAAGTTCATGGCAAGTGTGTGGGCTGCACCACATGATCTCTCCAAGCAGGAAGCCTCAAAATAGTCTAGCTGTGTTCAGAGACTAACAGTGTAGAGAAGAAGTAAGCTTATCTCATTCTTGTTTTATGATGACCTCTATTGGACTGGTGTTCTAGATAACATACTCATTAAGAATTGGAGGAGCAGAAAGACCTAGAAGAAAGCAGAGGCACAGAAAGAAGCAAAAGATGTCTCTATCATTTAATCAGCTTGTTAAGTTCCAGGACTTTACATTAAAAAAAAGAATAGTTGCTTAGGCTATTATTAAAAAGGAACAATAAAACTTTAGCTGAAGAATGGTTGGTTAGCAAAAGCAATTCCAGGATAAGTTAAAAGTTGGGGGCAGCATGCTGGGTGAAAATACTTTCCCTGCAAATAAAGCTCACTGCTACTTTTCAAATAGTTGGGCTTCAGCTTGCACCTGCAGATGGTTGTATGTATAAATATTTGCTCATGGCCATTACTATTATTAATGTATAACATTTGGGATGTTTCAGCATTCCAGTTGCATGGATTTATTAGGATATGCTCTCCTGTATGGAAGATGTGCATTGCTACAGTTTTTCCCTTTTGCAGAAAAGCAAGTCCAGCAAACCAGTGGCACTGTTACAGCCAGAAATTATTTATGGCACTCCATTTCCCCAGGCTATATTTCAAATTGGTCTAGGAATGGGGGACAGTATGGAAGTTGGGGGCTGGAGAGAGCACAAGATAGAAAATCAGGAGGTTTTGTTTCTAGTCCAGGTTCTGCCACCAAATAGCATGGTGACCTCAACAAGTCTTATCCTTGTTTCATCTCTGCAGAAAAAAAGGGGCGAACTCATTGATTTCTAAAGTTCCCTTCCAATTCTGACTTAGGACATTGTGTCTTTTTCCCCTCTGGAGAAACAAAGCTTATTTCACATGGTGGTGGACCCAGAAATCACTCTCAGTGAGTAAATTACCCTCTACTCCCTGCTGTGGGAAACACAGTCTCCCTACAATTAAAGTTGATAATGTTTTTGCATGATAAAACTACCAACATAAACAGAACACTTACCAAGAGCCAACAGAGTGATCAATCAACACATAAGATCCCATTTTATTATCTTATATGTAAATGATTCATTGATTCATTCACTCATTGATTCATTCACTCATTGATTCATTCATGTAACAAATATTAAGTACCCACTGGTCCTGCCACAATAAAGGGAATAAAGCAAAGAAGCAAACTACAAAGAGTAGCCCCTGCCATCCTAGAGCTTACAATTGAATGGAGGACACATATTGTTAAAAAATAAATCATTACAATTAAGTGGAAGAAACAAAAATGATAAGGAGCTACAAGAAGCTATGGGAATATTTGTCAGGGGAAGTCCAGTGAAATCTAAGGATTAGGAAAGGTGCTCCTGGAGAAGCTGTCATTTAAGCAGAGCCCTGAAGGATGGAGCATAGCTAGTGAGCCGAGGGGACGTGTGGTGGGAGCACAGAGGGTGAAAGTCATTTATCCAAGTGTGTAAATCACCTGAGGGGTAAAGGCATCTGCCACAAGTAACAGGATCTTAATGGGCAGTTCAAAGGGAAGAAGGAGAACATTTGAAACAGGAAAAGTTGGGAAGTCTGATTCTGCCCTTTGGAGAGACTGATGGATTCAAACAGGATGCATCAGACAAGTTCTTAGTTGCTAAGCAATAGACCTTGACTCTAGAAGATCTATAGAACAAAAGATACTCACTCAAAAGGGTAGTGGGCAGGGACTTTCTTTTGCAGTCAAAATGGAATAAGAGAAACTGAATTTACTCTCCTGAAGCAAGCAAAAAACTAACAAAATATATTAAAGAATAGTTTTCAAAACACTGAATATCAGGCACTGAATAACAATGATCCCTGGGAGACAGGTGAGTCCTATGACTGCCCGAGCTTACTGTCTGGAGAGAGTTTCCAGGCTGTGGCACAGGGAGAGACAACCTGCTAGAGTCTAGTGGACTCCTGAGTTGAAGAGATATATTTGAAAGTTTGTGGAGACTGAAGAAACTAGCATTCATTGGACAGAATGTCAGGGAACAGAGAGCAGTGCACAAGGAAAATTCCAGAAACCTAAAGAGGGTCCCTTGCAAATATTTAGCTGATTAGTGATCATTGTATATGTATGAAGAAACTATTCAAATGCCCCCATCCCCTCTCCCCCCCCAAAAAAAGCCATTTGAAAGAATTAAAGGTGACAGTACCCAGTATACATTCAGGGTTGGGGAAAGTGTCCATTTCTACCAGTCAGACTGGAGAACATCTTGCTTTACAGGGCCTTAAGTGTCTTACATCAGTTCTGGAAAATAAACATCTCTGGATTATGTACATCTCTGGTCCCACCTGACAAATGTTAAAATCAAGATCTGACAGGACCAAATTATTTTGGGGTAACTTAACTGTGTCAGAGAACAAAGCTCAAGAATACTTACAGGAATATATACAGGAAAAATATCAAGCACCCATGAAGGTGAAATGTGTAGTGTCTGGCATTCAAGCAAAAATAACCAGGCATGCAAAGAAGCAGGAAAATATGGCCTGTAATGAATAAGCAGTCAATCAAAACCAACTCAGGGTTGACACAGATGTTAGAATTAGGAGATAAGAATATCAAAACAGTTGTTATATGTATTCCATATGTTTAAAAATTAAGTAAAGATGTACATGGGAGTTATAAAAATGACTCAGATTGAACTCCAAAAAGGAAAACTACCATGTATGAGATGAAAATACTTTGGATGAGATTAGATCTTGCAGAAGAAAGGATTCGTGAACTTGAAGATACCAATAGAAATTTTAAAAGTGAAGCACTAAAGGAAAAATTACTATTTTTTTCTTAAATGAAGAAAGTATTTGTGAGCTGTGGAAAAACTTTAGAGACTGAGTATAACAGAAACTGGAATCCCCAAAGGAGAGGAAAAGTGGGGAAAAGAGAAACATATTGGAAGAAATGATGTCTGAAAAATTTCCCAATTTCATGAAAAGTGTAAATCCAGAGACCCAAGAAGTTCAACAAAACCCAAGCACACAGAGCTTAAAGAAAACCACACCAAAGCACATCATAATCAAATTGCTCAAAAGTTAAAAAAGATTTTTTAAGTAAAAAAATCTTAAAAGTGGTTAGAGAAAAACATCACATTTTCTACAAAGGAAGAAAGGTATGAATCATTGCAGATTTCTTGTCAGAAGCCATGTAAGTGACAAGAGAGTAGAACAACATCTTTATAGAGCTGAAAGAAGAAAAAAATCTGTCAACCTAAAGTTCTATGCCATAAAAAATGTCTTTCCCAAACAAAGGTGAAATCTGAAAATGTCAGAGATACAAATGTGGAAAGAATTAATCAGCAGCAGACATTCACTACAAAAAAAATATTAAAAGAAGTTCTTTGGGCAGAAAGAAAGGATACCAGATGAAAATGTGGATCTTGACAAGGGAATGAAGAGCATGGAAAATTGTAACGAGGTGGTTAAATAAGGTTTTTTTTCCATGGAATTTAAAAGTCTTTAAACAGTAATTGACTAAACAAAACAATAACAATTTAGTGTGAGGCTTGTGACATGTGTGAAAGTAAAACGTATGACAGTCAGTGCCCGGGAAGGAAGAAATAGAAGCATACTATTGAAAAAAATCTTGTAACATCAGTGAAGTAGTATAATACCACTTGAAGGAAAATTGCAATGAATTAAAGATGGTTGATATGAACTCTAAATAAACCATTAAAATAACAGCAAAAAGTTAGGACTAATAAACCAAGAAAGGAGATAAAATGAAATAACAAAAATAGTTCATCTAAAAATGAGGGCAGAAAAGTAGAGGAAAAGCGGGGAGCAAGGAATAGAAAGCAAATAACAAGATGATGGACTCAAATCTAACCGCATCCTTAAGTACATTAAACGTAAATGATGTAAACACACCAATTAAAAGCGGGAAGTGTCAGATTGGATATCCTGTCTACAAGAAATGTACTTTATATACAAATACACAAAGGGGTTAAAGGTGAAAGGATAGAAGAGATATACTATGCTGACACCAATGGGAAGAAAGTTGGAATGGCTAAGTCAATATCGGACAAAGCAGATTTCAGGGCAAAGAATGCCATGAGAAATAAAGGTCATTTCCTAATAAAAAAAAAAAAAGGCCATTCCATTAAGGGACATAATGATCCTAGCTGTCTAGTTACCTAATAACAAAACTTCAAATCGCATGAGCAGAACTGATGGAACTTCAAGGAGCAACTGAGAAATCCACACTGAGAGAGTTTTGAGTACCCTTCTGTCAACAATTGACCAAAGAAGTAAACAGAAAATCACTAAAGGGAGGGAAGACCTAAATAACACTGTTAACCAACTTGATCTTATTGACACTTAGGGAAGACCCCACCCAACAACAGCAGAATGCGTATTATTTTTTAAGGACCCATATTACATTTTCTAAGGACCGTATTCTGGGCCATAGGAAATTCTCGATAAATTTAAACCGAGACAAGTCACACAAAGTATGTTCTTTGACCAAAATGGAATTAAATTAGAAAAAAAAAAATGACAGGATGATATCTGGAGAATCACCAAATATTTAGAAACTAAATAACAGACTTCTCTATAAATTAATGGTTAAAAAGAAATCAGAAGGGAAATTAGGAAAATGTTTCAACCAAATGAAAATCTAAATGCAGCCTATTAAACCGTGGAAGATACCATTAAACAGTACTTAGGGATAAATGTACAGCACTGAACACCTATATTGGAGAAGGAAGGTCTCAAACCAATGACCTCATCTTTCACCTTAGAAAACCAACACAAAAGAGTAAATGAAAGCCATTATAAGAAAAAGAAAGGAAGTATATGGAATGATGTCAAAAGATGGCAGGATAGGAGGTCTGGCCCTCATCCTCCGTCACTACCCCCGGTCCCGGAAAAACATCTGTTTCGGCAACCACCACCCAATGGGAATGCTTTTGTAGGGGATTCTGGAGTTTAGCTGAGATTCCAGCACCCTGGTGGTGCAAAAAATCTCAGTGGACGCAATGAAGAGTGCAAGAAGAATAAAGAACATATTTACCCAATGTCACCCCTCCCCAAAGTAGCACGTCTTAGTGCCAAAAAACGCCCCCTCAGCCTGTGATTTCTCCCATGGGGAAAAATGAGAGCAAAGTGAGCACCTGGCCTCCCCACCCTTGCAGGATGATGCCCAGGAGGCCCATTTCAGTTCTGTCCCATGGAGAACACTGAGGGGATCAGCACGGCTGCATCATCTGGGGGCAGTCGGGAATAGCCAGGAGCAGAGAGAAAGCCGCCAGGCTGTGGATCTCAACAGTTGGCCCAGATCCTCCCAACTGACTTTGCGTACTCTAAGAGGCTTATCCACGAATGCTGTGGGATCCCTTGCCTGTGGACCTCCCAGCCAGCCAGTGCATACCCCCGGCCCCCTATAAGCCCCCGTGCATGGCGCTCTCACGTCTCTGCAGATCCTGCATGTAAGCCCCCACAGACAGCACATAGATCTCACTAGCAAGGAAGGATCTTACAGCCAAATGGACTCTGCCGGACTGGACTGGAACAAGGTGCAACTTTGAACACCTCAGGGCACTGCCCTACGGAAAATAAACAGTGGGTTCCCAGCACCCAACCTGGCTTTGTGGGATCAAGAGAAGGCACACAATCCTGAGACATTTTCCCACAAGTGGGAACAAGGGGGAGTAGAGCTGGCACCATCCATAGAGACGATGTAAGAACAGGTGGATTTCCATGAGCTAGCATCAGGCATGGGGCTGGTGTCTGAGTGAACAAGCATACAGTGGTCTCTCTCACTGAAAGGTGAGAACAGCCCTCAGATCAACAGATAAATATGCACGTTTCTCCCAGGGGGTGTATCCATTTTGAAGCCAAAAGGACAACAAAGTTCAGAGAAAAACTGAAAAGACCAGACACAGATAAAGTCTAACATTTCTTTGAGCCCAGGTAATGCTTCCCAGCAGCTCAGAGGCATTCGAGGAGCTCTGGACGCTATGAACTTCTGATGTGTTTATAACCAAGTTTAATTGAACGGGAAGACTGAGGGTTTTAGAAGAACTCAGGAGGGCAGTCCTGAACGGGTCCCGGCTTTACTCTCAGGGGAAGATTATGTTGCTCCAGCAAACATATTGACCCCAGAGCATGTCCTCACTACCTCAGACATCCCGCCTTTCTTTTCCATCCAGGCTTTTTTAGGTTGATGACTCCAGAGAAAGCCCTCTGCTTCAGGCATTCATCCGGAAAAAAGGTGCCAGCCGCCTTTAGCCCAGATCAACATTATGCTTCTGATTTAAGCCTAAGAGAGTCTGTTTTGACTTTTTTCTTTAAGTAAAAAGTGATCATTTGATGATGGTTCCTTGTGCAATTGGAAAAGAAAATTATTAGATGTATGTAGGCAAGCTCCAACTTGTCATGTCAGTTTCTGCAAAGATGTAGAATGTATCAGAAAATAAATTGCCAGGAATTTTCTGTTTGTTTTTAGTATCTAATGTGCACTGGGTTTGTGGGAGGTGAGGGTGTATATATGTGTGTTTCCATGTAGGGAGAAAGTGCAAAGTTATTAACATTTTCATCTGCAGCAGCTGATTGAAATTGTGTTCATTGACTCACAAGTAAGCTCCATTACAGGGCACTGGTTGGCAACGTCTTTGGAAAAGCAGGTCGTGAATAAGTTGTCTTGCTGGGGTGGCGGGGCAGTGGTGGGCATTTCTGAGACAAGGGTTTCGAGGGCTGCTTTTAATAGGGGCTTGGCTCGAATTGGAGGACCCTCCAGGCTCTGGCGAAGGGTTTGACAACAGTTAATAGGTCACACTCTGGCTTGTCACATCCTCAGGAAAAGCTGATCTGTTTTCTAAGTCCACGAGTGACAGGATTATTGTGTAAGTGCTTCCGAAACGCTTTCATCTTGACTGTTTTCGTCTGAAGCTGTTGGAAGGAGCTTTGCCAAGAAAAGCAGAGAAGAAAATCGAAACATGCTCCCGTGCAAATGTCCTCTCGTTCACGAGGGCGGCACCAGGGACTTCAACTCTAACCCGGGTGACCTTGAGAGGTTCTGAAACTGGCTTGGAAGCACACACAGCTGAAGGGGACAGAGGGTGCTAACCACTTTTCTTCACCCCAGGCACAGCCGGCCTGCCTGGAGATTTTCCACTCCAGCCAGGAGTGTCAGGATCTCTGCAGTGACAAACTCATCCTGAGGGCACCTGCTGGGCTGGGGCAGCGACCCAGTTTGGTGCATGACCCATGGGATAAGTGCATTTTGTTTACCATCCCTCCTCTCTGGGGGCCCGAGGCTTTCCGGGTATTCCTCTCTCGATCATAACACTGACTCCAAGTGTTTTCTCAGTGTGGCCGTGGCCCCCTGCACCAACGTGATAGGAACAGGCATTGATAGTGAACATTCTGGGTGGAGGGGACCCAGTTTTCTTAAGCACACTGAGGTTGGGGGACCCCGAGAAGACTGAGAGGTGTGTTTTGGTTTCCTTTCCTAATCCTGCCATTTGTTCTCCTCCTCTGGCCCCCAAACTGGAAACTGGGACACAGAGGGGGGTAGGGGGGGGACAAGAACATAGGACCCCTTCACATCTAACCATCTCCTGGGACTCAGAGTAAGCACTTTTATGAATGTCTTTGGTAATCAAAGATGGCCTCCTTATCATGCTGCCCACCTCAGCTCCTGTCCATTCTGTCCTGGGGTGCTTTTATAGAATTCTTTCCCACTTACCCCCTGCCCTACACAGCGGGACCCACGGCGGGACCAAGAGTACTCCTCTTTTGTTGTAAACAGACTCACGTCTGTCATTGACATTTTCTTTGGACGTTGCTCTTTTTTTTTTTTTTTTTAAAGATCTATTTACTTATTTTAGAAAGAGAGCGAGCATGAGTGGGGGGAGGGGCAGAGGGAGAAGGGGAGAGAGAGGGAGAGAAGCAGACTCGCCACCGAGTGCGGAGCTCAACACGGGGCTCTATCCCACGACCCAAGCCAACCACCCAGGCGCCCCTGGACATTCCTCTTTCTGGTCCTTGTGATAATTTCTATTCCAGCCAGGAATGTCAGCATCTCTGCAGTGACAAATCCGTCCACAAAGTACATCCTGGCCAGGGCCCACCCACGGACGGCAAGGTATGTGGGATGTTTGCCTGCCGCATCTCGCTCCCTCCTCTCTGACACTTGTCCTGTATCCTCACTCAGCATTGTTGCTGCAGCAGAGCAGGGTACTTGGGACACTTGCTGCCCTCCTTGAAACGTATACAGCCCGGGTGCCAAGCCCTCAGGGCCCTCTCAGGAGCTAAATGTCAAGTAGAACAGTGTATAAACCATTTGTGTAGAACCTTCTCCCCGGACACTTGGGAATTTCCACAGGGGCTCTCAGCGCTTTGAGTTAAAGGCTGGGAGCAATGTGGGCCTCTTAGGTTCCTAGGAGACCAGAAGGGGAGAGCATTTGGAACCCTGGAAGGAATATAAGGACTGCTACCCAGTGTCTTTTACATCGTGTTTTGAGGGGGCTCTCCAGATTGCAGTAAGTCCAGGACACTTGGCACAATTTCTAAGAAAACCGTGCGGCTCTTAGAATGCTCAAGAATTAGCCTCAGCCCCAAAGTATGTGTGTGTGTGTGTGTGTGTTAGGTCACTGCGCACGGTTGTGTAGGTTGCAAACTGCAGAAGGGCCATGTATAAGGAGGTACATTCATGCAGCAAACATTGATGTATGTATTTATTGTCACAATCTGCCAGCAGATGTGTCTGATTCTATCAAAATCAGTATATTGCGATAATGCATTAAAGATGGAAGTCAAGTGTCTTGAGGCAGAGGCCTATTTCTAATTTGGAGATGAGAGAGGCCAGCACAGCTTTCAGTGAGAGGCAGAGGCAGCTTCCAACTTGTTCCTTTGGACTCTTTCCAACTTTGTGTCCATCATTCCTTCCTGATCTCCTGTCCTGGACCTTCAGACTCAGCCGATGCAGAAACAGGCATCTCGAGTCTGTTTCACCAGCTTGTGAGCTTGCTTGCTCTTCCCCATTCCTCCTGAGGTCCCGCTTGTCTGATGGAAGCTGACTGACACGCCTCCCATCTGGGCTGGCCCCACGGCCTCCAGCCTCCCTGCAAGCCAGACCCTCCAGTCCTGTTTCAATTCCTGGGAAGTGCCCCTCGGCTCCTTGCTGCCAGCATTGGTTATGGTCCTTGCTAACTACCCAAGAATGCTCCCTGATAGCCCTGTCCTGCTTTTCTTTTCTATTTTTGTAAAGATTTTATTTATTTATTTGACAGAGAGAGAGTACGAGCGAGGGGTAGAGGGAGAAAGAGAAGCAGATTCCCCGCTGAGTGGGGAGCCTGACGTGGGCTTCAATCCCAGGACCCTGAGATCATGACCTGGGCTGAAATCAAGAGTTAGTCTTTTAGCCCACTGAGCCACCCAGGTGCCCTGTCCTGCTTTTCTATATTTCCAAATTCCACCCAAGTTTCAAGACCCTGTGCACATACCCCTTCTTCCATGAAGTCTTCCGAGATCCTCTTTCCCTCATCCCAGCCAAAAGGAATTATCCTTCTTGCCTCTGCTGTGCCATAGCCCTTTGTCTATTTTTCCCTTACATGATAGATCAGTGGGTACCTTGTGTTGGTTCTGAACCCGAACCAACTCTCCAGTTCTTCAGAACAGGGATAAAGTCTTCACTTATTTGTGGCTCCCAAAGGGCCATGCACAGTGTCTTACACACAGCAGGTTCTTAGCAAGGTCTTGGCAGATGAATACTCAATTCACTGGGGTAGTTGGGAGTAGACTATGTTCTCTCTGGCTCCTTGACTAACTGTGCACGTGTGGTTATATTTTCTTGTTTCCTTTACTGTGAAGAAACTGAGGCGTTCCCTACAGGTTAGCTACCTGAGAGAACTCTGCTCCATAATATCACACGGGCCTACTTTTATCTTGTAAGCAGCTAAAAGCATGATGGTTGTATTAGTGTGGGTTCTCCAGAGAAGCAGAGCCAAAAGGATAGATACAGATGTGTTCTAAGGGATTGGTTCACACGATTATGGAGGCTGGGAAGTCCCACCATCTGCTGTCTGCTAGCTGGAGGCCTGGGGAAGTCTGAGGTGTAGATCTAGTTCAAGCCCCAAGGCCAGAGAACCGAGGGACCTAATGGTGTTAAGTCCTGGTCTGACTTCGAAGGCCCAAGAATCAGGCATGCCAGTGTTTGAGGACAGAAGATTGATATCCCGGCTCAAGCAGAGAGCAAATTTTTATTCCATCTGGGCCCTCAGCAGACGAGATGAGGCCCACCCGCACTGAGGAGGACCATCTTCTTTACTCAGCGTATCGATCCAAATCCTAATCTCTTCCAGAAACGCCCTCACAGACACATCCAGAAAGAATGTTTTACTACCTATCTGGGCATCTCTTAGACCAGGCCAGCTGACACATAAAATTAGCCATCACCATGACTTTAGGGGATAAAAATAAACTGATGACACAGAAATGTTATGTGGCTCAATTACTTCCTTCAGCATAATGAAATTTGGATAAATCTGAGTTCTAGTTAGTGATGCCAACGCATTTGTGGGCCTCCATTTTCAGGACGACATGCCGGGGGAGGCTCAGAGCCCCACACTTCTCCCCGTGTCTCTGTGACGCTGGGCAAGATAGAACAGCAGAAACACAGTGATGCTCCTGGGTCGCCACCCAGCTTTGTGGAGCTGGAGAAAGAAGAGGGGAAGAACACTGCACGAGCCAAGACTTCGAGATGAAATGTTGAGGGAAACTGAACAAACAACAGGGTGGATTTTTGTCCAGACCCTTAATATTCTTACAGGACTATTACAAGAGACATGGAAAATTTGAAGCATGCGTTGCGCTGATGAATGGTATCATGTCAGCTGATGCAAGAGCTGCAGAGTTATTGATAATTTTCTTTCTAGCTCATGAAATCAGCTGGCTCTGTGTTATGTCTTCATTAAAGAGGAGTGGAATGTCTGAGTTATCTGGGGAGAGGCCAGAAAATCACCCTGCTTTGGCCATCTCCTCTCACCTTGCACCGTGCCTCAATTGTCACAGAACGTTCTATTTGGAAAGAAACTTAAAAATTCTCTTATGTGTCAGCAACTATTTTAGTAAGCAAATGGCTTTTTTTTTTTTTTTCCAAACTGCAAACCTCATTTCCTTTCAAGGGCATTTCAACTTGGAGTTAGCATTGGCCACTCATGTGTGCAGTGCCACGGAACACCTTGGGTGTGGTGGCAAATCAGTGGAATATACAATGGCCCAACTTTCCATGACACATTAGAGAAGTTGATGCAGCACAAAGAAGCTAGGTCCTAGGTGATTTCTGGGAAGAATGTCTCAGAGTCTTTACAAAAGCTTGAAGAACAGTTTCTTCCAGATTATCTACCTTATATTGTCTGTTTGGGGCACTAAACTGACCCTTTAATGAGAGCTCATCTCATTGATGGACCTAATTAGAAATTCAGAGAGAACTTTCAGACCAGGAGGGACCCTCCTGATCACCTTTCCTCACTTCTGTCTGTCACTCTCAAACCTGCTCATCTTCCGACGTCTCCAGCTCTGGAAATGACTTGCTTTCACCCTGTTGCACCCTTCTCTCCCTCAACCAGCAACTGTGCAAACACCAAGTCCAAGTAAATCCTGCGTCCACTTCTCCCTTTACACTCTCATCCTCATAGTCTGAGCACCCCAATCACCACCATCTGCATCCTCGGTTATGGCCACAGCCTCCCAGTTGCTTTCCCCGTTTCTTCTTGTCTTCTCCCCGCTCCCCATCCATTCTCCATGCAGGAGCAAGGATGACAGTCCAAGACACCAACCTGAATGTATCTTACACCTGCTTAAAGCCCTTCAGTGGGTTCCTCCGTGACACTTTAGCATTGCCTCCAAGACCCAACATCGTGTGGCCCCACCCCCACTCGGACTGTATCACTTTTCAAGCACATCACCCTCACTGCATCCTAGCCATGTAGACTTTCATTCTGTTCCCCAAATGGACTAAGATCCTACTGATTCAAGACCTTCATTCATGCTGACCTTTCTATTCAGGATTACATAGATCCTCCAACTTTGTCTCAACCCTTCCACTCTTCCTTAAGACTTGCCAGTCCAACCCATTTTCAATCTTCAGTTTCATTTTAAATGTTGCTTCCTCAGATCTCCCTGATCCCTGAGATTAGATTCCTTCTGTTAGATGTGCTGAGAGCTGGGGCAACTCACTTTTTCTCTAGAGGGCCAGAGAGAATATATTTTTGGCTTTGCTGAACTCTATGGTCTCTCTAACAACTACTCAACTCTGCAATTGTAGAAGAAAGCAGCCATAGACATTATGTGAAAAATAAGCATGATTGGGTTCCAAAAAAATTTTACTTACAAAAACAGACAGGGGGCTTAGATTGGGTTCACAGGCCATCATTTGCCAGCCCTTGTCTTAGAGCATCCTGTCCTTTTGTTTCATAGAATTTAGAATAACATGTAACAAAGGTCTTATATCTGAATGATAATGGGTTCATGTCTATCATTGCTTTTTGGACTTCTTTTCCATGAGGTCAGAGATCAAACCTGCCCTTTAGCATCCAGGGTGGAACAACAGGTGACTCAAGCCAAGCTTGTTTGTCCAATCAGACTTTATCCCAAGTCTTTAGCTTGAGCAATAAGGAAGAGACCTGTAGAGGACTATAACCTGAGTGTACATACAAGCTGGAGCTGTGGCAACCCTATTGGCACCATGCAGAGCCTGAGAATGGAGCCAGCACTGGGCAAGTAGGTCTGAGAAATGGAGAGAATAAATGATATTGTGACTACCTCATTTAGGTCCTGGATCAAGCCCTACCTGACTTACTTCCTGTAGCTCTTGACTATGAAGTTATACAAACCAATGTATTCCCTTTTTTTTAATTAAACACATTTAAATTAAAATTTTTAATCATATGCAATGGAAAATAATTACATAAGGCCTGATATTTTCTCACTTGTAAAATGAGGATAATAAAACATAAATGAAGGGCTATCATCAAAGCATAAAAAATAAATATATTAAAATGTCTGAGTTTTGCACACAGCAGCCACTCATGTTTGTTAAATAAATGAGTACAGGTTTGCCCTACTATCCAAAAGTAGAGTGTTTCTATGAAAACTTTTATAAGGCTGAAATTCAGGCTTAAAGCAAAGAAGCAATTACCATTAATTTATATGGAAGATTTTTTGAGCATTCCCAGACCTCCCTTACACTTTTCTGATACCTTCGAACACATCTTGTTAATAGATACACAAAACAAATCTAGATAAATCACAGATGCTCACTGACACAGTTCGGAGCTCTGGCAGCCTGAGGCTGACATGCTGAGTGTCATTCCCAGGGGAAGGAGCGTGGGGGTGCCACTCTTGCTGTTTGGAGTACACAGCCTCTGTAATGGTGGTTGGCTGCAAAACAAATGTGGAACGCTATTTTCGCTTCTTGCCTTTTCTCATAAAAGCAAAAATCCTCTTTGGATTTCTTTTGGTTAGTGAAAGCAGATACTAATGTAGGTCTTCCTTAAAAGTGAAGTAGCATAATGTGAACTTTCGAAAAGTGGGGTATACCTGTAATTATTCTCCCTAACAAATACATATAATTCTATAAAGGGCTATTTATAATAATAGTTATATTAATAATAATATCTTTACTATACCCCTCCTCCCGTTTTGAATTTTGATGATAAAACATCGTGTCATTATGGCCAGTTGATAAGCAATCAAAATGGAGCTATCATCTTAATATATAATACAAGTCATCATGCAAAGGGGATGTAAATTACAACTTGTTTTACCCACAATTTCAGGGTTAGATATCTCATGTAACAAAGAGGGCTTGCCAACACCTCACCAAAGAAGATAGACAGATGGCAAATAAGCATATGAAAAGATGTTCAACATCGTAAGTCATCAGGGAAATGAAAAAGAAAACAACAAAATACACATCCATTAAAATAGCCAAAATCCCAAACACTGATAACACCGGATGCTGGTGAGGATGTGGAGAAACAGGAACTCTCATTCACTGCTCGTGGGAATGCAAATGGTGCAGCTACTTTGGAAGACAGTTCAGTGGTTTCTTACAAAACTAAACATACTCATGATATGGTCCAGCAGTCGTGATCCTTGGCATTTACCCAAATGAACTGAAAACTTATATCCACACAAAAGCTGACACATGGATGTTGATAGCAGCTTCATCCATCATTGCTAAAACTTGAAAGCAACCAAGATACCCTTCATTAGGTGAATGGGTAGATAAACTGTGCTTTGTCCAGGCAATGAAATATTAGTCAGCACTAAAAAGAACTGAGCTATCAAGGCATGAAAAGACACGGAGGCAAATTAAATGCATATTACTAAGTGAAAGAAGCCAATCTGACAAGGCTATGTATTGTATGATTCCAACTCTATGATATTCTGGAAAAGGCAGTACTATGGAGACAGTAAAAAGATTAGTGGCTGCCAGGGGCTGGAGGAGGGAGAGATGAATAGGCAGAGCACAGAGGATTTTTAGGGCAATGAAAGTGATCCATATGATACTACAGTGGTGGATGCTTGTCATACATTTATCCAAAGCCATAGAATGTGACACACCAAGAGTGAACCCTAATGTGAACTGCTGACTTGGGGTGATGATGTGTCAGTGTAAGTTCATCGGTTGTAACAAATGCAACATGGTGGTCCAGGATGCCCATAGTGGGGGAAATTGTGGGTTGGGGGGTACAGGAATTATAGCAGGAAATCTCTGTATTTTCCACTCAGTTTTGCAGTGGTTCTAAAATTGCTCTAAAAATAGGTTTATTAATTTAAAAAATAACATTTATTTTTAAAAAGGGCATGCCCATATAATGGTTGAAATAAAATTTATTCAAAAATCAAAATTCTCCTTGACACCCCCCAAAATTCTTTCTCTAAGACAGTATTTCTGAAGAACCAGAAAAAACAAAAACAAAAACAAAAACAAACAGAAAAAAAGAAAACAACTGACCACACCTCCAAACGTACTTAAGATTGAATGCATTGTGTCTGGCACCAGCCTTTCAATCTTCATCATGAGTATGAAGAGAATAGAATTTGTTTCCTTTGTCTCCTGACCCAGGAATGTGAATAACTGTTGACAGATGCTTGCCAAGACATGAAAATAGTGGGAATATGTCTGACTCAAGGAGCAAACGATACAAAACTGAGAATAGAAGATGACAATACCTAAAATATATATTGGAGCCAATTTCTTCCTATGTTGGGCCATCCACTGGCTCTTCACACTTAGAATCAAACACCCTGTCCTTCCCGGTACTGAAAAGGCCCTGCATGAGTCTCCTCCAAGCTACCCCTTCAACCTCATTTCCCTTCGCTCCCTCCCGTCCAGTCTGGCTTCCCTGCTTCTGCCTGAGGGCCTTTGCACATGCTGCCCTTGGTGCCTGGAAAGCCCTCTTGCACTTATATAACTTCCTGTCACTTCATTCTGTTGTCTGATCAAAATTTATTTCTGCAGACAGGCCACCCTTGCCCATAAGACTTAAAATATCAACCTCCCTGCAACCTCTCTATTTCTCTTCCCTGCTTGGTGTCTCTTAATAATATGACTCATATATGCTACATATTGCTTTGTTTATTGGTTCTATGTCTGTCTTCCCCACCTCAATGTGAGCTCCTGGGGACAGAGTTCTCTGTCGTCTGGCTCCTTTATCCTCACCTCAATATCTACAACAGTACGTGACACACAGCGGCAACTCAATAAATATTTATTGATTGCATTTGTTGCGACCAATTTCTATATGTCAACTTGGCAATCACACTAAATTCATTGTTTGATTTTCTAACAATAAAAAGAAATCTCAGTAACTACAAAGCTCCTTGCAACAGCTCACCTGTCTCCTGTGACTCAGGCAAAGGTGACCAAGAGTGCAACCTGCTTCATTTATTCCCGATCAAACTCAAACACTCATAATGTAAGGAATATCGCATGCTTCCTCATGGAACTGTGACATACTTTTTCAAGAGGATTAGCTTATAAGAGTCAGATAATCCTCCTGGGTTGAATAAATAGATCTCATAGAAATTCCTGGGGCACCCTCTACATAAGGCCTTTCACTAAAATTAAATTAGCAACAAAATGAGCTTTTCTTGGGGGTAAATTAAAGTGGGTTTTCTTTTACAAGCTGTTTTAAACGATCATAATCTGGGAGGCAGGGTCCTTCCCTAAATACACATGGTACTTTTAAATGTCTCATTTGGAACCATGTGTCCCCAAGCCCAGGGAAGTGGGAAGGAAAAGGAGGCTGGGACTCCAAAGGGGCACTAGTCAAGTTTGCAAAGAGAGGCAACCTGAGACTTCCAGAGATTTAGGAAAACTACGTGCTTCATTTGGTGTCTGTGACAATGTGAAAGACACAAAGGAGGCGTGATGAATAAAATATGGACATCTGTCGGCTGTCTCCCAAGCCCCCAACACGCTGAAACTGAGATTTTGATTATGTCACAGTCCAGCAGTGTTTGTCAATAGCTGTCACTGGAGCAGGGCCCTAACCCGGGGCACATCCACAGAGCGCACACGACACTGAGGTTTGCTTCTTTCCTACAAAAATGGTCCTGGTGAGGCCAGCCGAGCATCTTCCTCTCGGGTGCCGTGCTGTCTGCTCCCGACTGAATCACGCGCTGTGCAAATATTTTACTTTCATACATCATCTGTAGCAAGTGTAATACTGAGATTTAAAGGTAAATAGCTGGAGAAATTGCAGTTGAATTATCAGACTGACCTTCCTATCATGGCAAATCAAATCCCGCCATGTGCAGCCAAAAGCAAACAGTGGTTTTAGTCAACACCCTCCTGGCGGGGTCCTTCAGACCATATATTCAAAGCTGTGATTTTGGTCAACAGACAATTAAATAAAAACATATTTTGTAGGGGTTCTTCTCAGTTAAGGAGTTGCATTCTATTTTAGCATCCTCTGTGTTCTTCTCACTAGAAGGAATCAGAACTAAACTGGCAAGAGTTAATGTACTCGGTAGGATTTAGAGCAAGAAGAGTAAACTTGAATTGGAACGTCAGAGCACGCGTGGCCCCTGGAAGAATCTGGGTTGGTGTGGCATGCCTCTGCAGATGGCTCAGCTAAAGTGTTCAGGCTTAAATTTGCCTCTCTTCTGTGACAACGAGCAGTAGATGAAACGTGGTGCCCAGACATGAAGGTGAAAATCCAGACAGAAAGCCATTCATTCGTTCATTCAATCCATCCATCAATCATTTGAGGTCATCTTTGTGCCAAGTTCTGTGCTGGGATTGGGAGACATAAAGCAGCCCCACCCCATCCAGTTACTTATATAAGTATTGGGACAAATGACATACAGGAAACTATGAATAGGAAGTAAATAGCAAAAGGATTCCCCAAGGAGAAAGGCTCCCGAGTGATGAAAGCCGGGGCGGAGGCTTTGAGGGTGTAGCTGGGGTGGGGGTTTCCAAGCATGGGTTAGAGCCTGCTGTATTTGAAATATCCACAAGCACAGAGGTGAGAGTCTCTTACTCCCATGGGACCACAGAGGTGAAGGGTGGGAGGCGCCATAAGTAGGGAGGGCACCCCGTGGAGGCTGTCGGTGGCCAAACTCAACAACGGAGTCAGCAGCTTTATCACACATGCCCAACCCAGAGCAGTCCATGATGAGGGTCCCCACTGTGGTGTTGACAATGACCATAAGGCAGCAGTCAGCACCAGGGGTAAGTTGGTGGACAAGTGACAACGTCAAGTCTCCTAAACAAGGCAGTTCTATGGCTTGAAATCAGGCAATGCTTCTGGCTGGTGATGGTGCATCCCAGTGAGTCAGAGTACTGCCCACAATCCTTTTTTAAAAATTTAAAGTGATTATTTTCCTTTTTTATTATCAGCTTTGTTCATGTATAGTTGACAGACAATACACCACACATATTTCAAGTGTACAATTTGATAGCTTGACATATGTACACACCTGTAGGGCCATCACCACGATTAAAATGAAGAAAGGCCCCCCAAAGTTTCTTTATAACCCTTTGTAATCTGCCCATCCCAAACTCTCCCGCCCCCAAACGATCTGCTTTCTGACACTATGGGTTAGGTTACATTTACTAAAAATTTATACAAATTTAATTATAGTATTTCTCTTTATTTGTCTGGTTCTTTCATTCACCATATTTTGAGGTTCATCCATAGAGTTGAGTGTATCAGTAGTTCATTTCTTTTTGTTGCTGAGTGGGATTCCTTTATATGGTTGATATACCACAGTCTGTTTACCCATTCATCTGTTGTTGATAGACACTTGGGTTATTTCCAGTTTGGGGCTATTACAAATAATGCTTCTGTGAATATTCATGTATTCTTCTTTCTAGGGACATATTTTCATTTCTCTCAGGTAGACATCTAGGAATGGAATGGCTGGATCATAGACTACAGTGTATGCTTAATGTTTTCAGAAACTGGCAAAATTTTCCACGTCAGTTATACCATTTTACCTTCCTGCCAGCAGTGTATGGTCTGCCCGAGTTCATGTTTCCCTGGGGCTCTTAATGTTGACCACCTTTTCATGTGCCTATTTGTCATCTATATATCTGCTTGGGTAAAATGCCTATCCACATTTTTTTCCCTTTTTATTGGGTTGTTTACTTTCTCATTACAGAATTTTGAGAATTCTTTATATGTCCATCGGTTTTCTCTATCACCTTCTGGTTTTTTTTTTAAAGATTTATTTATTTATTTGAGAAAAAAGAGAGAGAGAGAGCATGGGCAGGGGAAGGGGCAGAGGGAGGAGAGGGAGAGAATCCTCAAGCAGACTCCCTGCTGAGCCCGGAGCCTGAGACGGGGCTCCATCCCAGGACTCTGAAATCAAGAGTCAGCCACTTAAACGACTGAGCCACTCAGGTGCCCCTATCCTATTCTGTTTTTCACTACCTTGGCTTCTGTTCTGATCTTACTTTTTCCCTTCTTTTTTTTAAATTTAAATTCAATTAGCTAACATATAGTACATCCTTCTTTTCTTCTTACTGTGGGTTTAATTTACTCTTCTTTTTCTAGTTTCTTAAGATGGAAAGTGAGGTCATTGATTTGAGACTTTTCTTCTTTCCTAATATAAGTATTTCTACTATGAATATCCCCCTAAATACTGCTTTGGTGCATCCTCAACTCACAGAGTCCCTGGGCTCCTTAGTTTGTCCTTTCTGCACTGAAGCCTAGGGACTTTCTCAAAGCAGCAACCTAGGACAACATAGGGCTCATCTCATCCGCCTCATGTCTCAAGGATCAATGTCTGGTTTTGCTTAACGTACAGGATCTTGAAAATTGTTTTTACATGTATCTTTGTCTATTTTTAGTTCTTTCAAGTGAGAAGATAAATCTGCTCTATGTTATTCTATCCTATTCAGAACTAGAAGTCCTTATGCTTGATTTTTAATTTGTAGGTTTGTTTTAACACAAATGCTTTTTATTTAGTTAAATATATTGATCTATTTATTTACATTTTCCTCATCACATACATTTATTTTTTCCTCTGATTTTTCTTCATTCATGAATTCATCCAAATTTTAGTGTCCAATGTGAGATGAAGCTCTACATTATTTCCCGTTTGCCTTCCTCCCCTATCCAAATAACCAGCTCATTGTCCTAATATCATTTGTTATAATGCTTCCCTCTTTCAGTAGTTTGGGATATATTCTTTGTCATTATATTACATTTTTGTAGAGAATACAATCCATTTGGGGGATATTCATTATGTTACACTGATCTTTCTTTTCCTCTCTCTCTCTTTTTAAAATAATATTATACTTTTAAAATTGTTGTTGTTTTGAAATATTTTTAATATTGTTTTACAATATTGTTTTTATGTGCCTCAGTCAGTGATGTGCTGGAGCTGGCTTTTACCAGATCACAAAAGCCAATTTTGTACATCTTTTTTCAATACCATGTCCAATGGTATTTTCAATACCATGTCATGTTGGTAGCTTGAAATTGACCTATAGCGGGAATACTTACACCACAGAAATTTACAACACTGCATATCAAAGCTTCCTCTCTCTCTCTTTTCCTCTGAAAGCCTATTTACCAGCACACCATTAAGGCTAGTTCTTCCTCATAAATCTTTTCTTAAATAATTCTTTGCTATTCACAACTATTGTAGCACATAAACTTTTGAATTCTTTTATCTATGATTTTTATTGCCATCATATTCGAGTTCATTTACTTTGGAAATAATTGATATCTTCCAACTTATGACATTCAATCTTCTCATTCTGATAAAAGATCCATAACTCAGTTTTTTCTTAAACAAATCTCTTCCAAAATGATCAGTAGTTTTCTTTGTGGGGATCATATAAGTTTTATGGGCCACACAGGTAACAGCATTCTAGACTAAGATTATGATAATGTTGTGAAGTTCTTGACTTGAACGAATTAAGAATGAGAAGAAACATACATAGATGTTCCTGAGAAAGTTGAGTTTCAGACTCATCTAGTGCTAACCACATTCTGTCTCATCTGATTCCAGAAAAGAAAAAAAGAGACAATGCCTGGGATGGTCATTCTCAAAAAGCAGACCAAGTGACAGAAAATGGGTCATACCAGGCAAAGGCAAAGGGTCTGGAAGCATTATTCTAGAGAAGAAAAGGCTAATGTGTAATTTGATAAAGAATACAAAGATTCTTTTGAAAAATACACTCAGGAGTTCTTCCAAGAATGAGCACTCGCTGGAAACAGTGAAGAGGAAGTCCATACAATAGTCAGAGTTGGTTGCATGGAAATTTTAGGTTCTTTTACCTTTGATAGGCTAAGATTTAAATTCTGACTACAGTGAACAAACAAGAACAAGCTGACTTATAACAAAGCAGAAGTTTCCATTCAACGTTGGGAGAATTCCAACTCTATTAATGCAAACAAATAGACAAACAACAAGAACAACAGAATAAACACCAGAAGGGGTTTGAAAAAGGCTAGGTGTTCTCTAACTCTGAATATTTAGCAGCACTCCTGGACGGCTTAGATTGGTGATCACACACTGGGGGAGTGATGATCTCAATTCAGCAACAGGGACATCTTTAAAAAATTTTTTTAAATTAATTAATTTATTTGAGAGAGAGAGAGAGAGAGCACAAGTGGGAGGGGCAGAGGGAGAGGGAGAGAGAATCTCAAGCAGACCCTGTGCAGAGCGTGGAGCCCAGCATGGGGCTCAATCTTACGACCCTGAGATCACGACCTAAGCTGAAACCAAGAGTCAGATACTTAACTGACTGTGCCACCCAGGCACCCCAGGGACATTTTATTTATCCCAACAAGGTAGCATTAAAAAACAAAATCACACCTGTTGTTCTCAGGTGGAAGATACATTCCCCCATTTGCCACGGATCATTTACTCTCTCTTACCTTACGTCTTTCTATTGGAAGTCTGCTTTAGGCATTTCTATTACCTGGGTGACATTGAAGGCAGACACATCTGAAACTGCTGGTCTATGCATTCAGTGCTCTGAAGATGAGGTATTAAAGACTGATTCTGATCTTATAATTATAAAAATCTGAACACAGGAATTTAAGTTGGAAATTATTATCTGTATCTTGGACTTTTAATCTTTTTATTTTGCCCGATGCTTGTTAACATAATTCACGTTCATTAGCCATGATTTAAAACTAGCACTTAGGTTTAGGTATTATTTTCTGCTCCCAGTCGAGAGTGGTAACATTTCCACTTTTATTTATTTATTTTGACATGTCCACTTTCAAAGATGAGTTTGCTGAGCTATCTTCTTGGTTGATCATGCTGTTAAATATTGAATAATGAGACCCAGAGATCAATGATTAATACAGAAATATTAAATTCTATACCCTTAAAGTATGTTCCTAGAGAATGAAACAATCTTTGTTGTCGGCGTTTGGAGCTGCTCTGGAGCCATTTTGATGAACACATGGGGAAATTGATAAGTAACAGTTCTAAAAGTTCAACTGCTGTGAAGCAGAAAGTGGCCTTCTAGAAAGAAATCCCAATCATTTAGGCAAATCACAGTCATTAAACTTCTTCTCCTCGTGGTTCACGACCTTTTGAATCAAAGAGTAATGCATACATATAAAAATAACAGAACGGAGAACATGGACGCCTGGGAGCTCTGTGCCAATGACTCAACTCATTTGGTAGGTTTGTTCCTGCTCTTGTCCTTTACTTCGTAGCTTCATCTTGGCAGGAGAAAATAAGGAGAGAAAAGGCCTAATGGAGAGCAAATGTCGCACCCTCAACATGACTTTAATATTTAATATATTAGAAACAATATAAATTTAGGTTAAAGAAACTGTTTTTTTTTTCTTTATATGGAGCAGCAGAATTCCAACACACAGTGTTTTGAAAACCAGAGCCTCCTGAATAAGAGTTTAAAGTTATTTCTTAGGACGCATTTAAGGAGTTTTGGATAGGGTCATATTTTGAACATATGTATAAAACAGCATTCCATAATTGATTTATTAACATATGAGGTCATGTTTATGATTTCTTTCTGAAATATTTAAAAGCAAACTATAACTGCATAATCCTATAAAATCTATTCATCACAAACCTGCTTCAAAAGTTCATAAAAAGCACAAAAAGAGCCAGCATATTGTATTTAGTTACGGTTGAAGTTTGTACTCCAAAGGATAAATGAATACGATTTGTATTTGCTATGGATCAGGCTGTGTTTTATTCACGTTGTATTACATCTCAGGAGAGAGTTTGCTAAATAAGTCCAAATGGCAGAGATTCAGAAATGCAGAAAAATGCAAACATCACATTTTTTTTTTCGTGATGGACAAGACAGGAATGATTAAGAAATCCTTTAGAAAATATTACGTTTTCAAATGTTTTCAAAAGGCCACAAAATTCCTAAAAGCTAAATCCCTCCCCATCCCATTCATCTTTAACTGCCCTGTCATTGCATGGAATCTTTAAAAACATAATGTGCATACTTTGCTCTGCTAAAGCCCTTTTAATTTAGGTTTCATGGGTCCTTTATATTCAGATACATTACTTGTCATCGTCCCCTGCCGAACTCAATGCTTACCAGAGAAAACCAAGGCACTATGTTGGCTCAAAATAGGGTCAGCAATTCCTCTGTGGTGCAGTATCTGTATTATCGGAGAGCCCCGTCTTTCTACAAAATTACTCCCCCCAAAAGTGTGTGTTAATAACTTATTTCTTTCATCGAGTGTGCCTGGAAGAGGTGACCTATTGAACTATATTGACTCTAAGTTGTAAATGACTGCTATTAGATCTCTTTCTGAGAATAATTTTTCCTAGAGGGGAGGGAAGAGATCTGGAACTTACAGGAGTCTTCAGAACGGGAAAGAAAACCTTTGTGGGGAATGGGCAAAGGTAAAGAAAAGAGAGTCGGGGGATATCAAAGACAAATAACCTGCTTCATAGTCCTCCAGAGAAAAGAAGTAAAGAAAGTGGCATTGCCCCGACACTACTAAGGGCAAGGATGGTGGTTTCACACGTGTGGACCGTTTAACCCAATTGTAATCTGGAAAGGCTTTTTTTTTTTTCCTTTCTTTTATGGACAGGAGAACTAAAGTATAATTTTTTTTTACGAATAAAATCACAGCTCCTATGCAAAATACGCATATCAAATCTTTTAATTTAACTCAACCGTTAATGAAAGAACCAGTAAGATGTAATAGGTATAAGGAAAGGCCTTTGAACAGATGCATATAGAAATCAACAAGAAAGCTGAAATGAATTTGCTAAAGACACACAACTGGTCAGTATCCCCATGGTATTAACCACTTGACTCTCCTGGGGATAAAACGCATTTACATCTGGGTGGATGATAATCATTTGCATCACTGTAAGTTTCCTGCAATTGATAGAGTTGTAAAGTAGCTAAAAAACAATGAAAGGTGTAGACCCCTAAAGAATCAGATCAGCCCCCCTGGGAGGATCTGTTTAGACCTGGTTTTCCTAATCTCATTTTGGAGCAGATAATTTTTTACAGTGGACGGCTGTCTTGTGCATTATAGGATGTTTTACAGCATCCCAGCTCTCTATCCAGTAGATTCCAGTAGTAACCCCCACGTTGTGACAACCAGAAATAGCCTCCGAAACAGCCAAATATCGCTTGGGGACAAAAATCATCCCAGGCTGAGACACTGGTTTCAACAATGTCCAGCATTCCATTGAGAGGACACCAGTAAACTCTGACGGTTCCCAAGTTGTCTATAATTTTTCCAGGTAGAACAAGATTTTGAGAAGTTGAGTACGTTGGCCAAGACCGTGTAACTACTAGGTGGCAGGATGGATTACAAAACCATTTCGGATTTCAGAGCATATTTCTTTTCCATTCCACCATTTTGACAGTAAGAATTGTTGATATTTAGCTCCTTCCATGAAATGCTCCCTTAATAATTATAATCCAGTATAATCCCGGGCCTTCTTGAACTTGCCTTAACCATTCCTGCTTGGTGTCACCATTGAAAGAAACACAAATCTAATCCAAAGGTCTAGAGAAATAATGTCTTCATTGAAGTCTTTTGATGAGGTAGAAACTGAGAACTTTATCACATAAGAGACAGCAAAACTTCTTAAAACCCTGTGTAGGCATCCCCCTTCTGGAAACACCCCTGCTTCTCTTTGTGGCTCTTCCCTAACATTGCCTCTGTCTCTCTGAAACTCCAGCTCACTTCTCTTACATCCTGGGGTCCCAGAGAGAGGCACCGGGCTCTCGTGTAAATCCATTTAGTCTCTATATTTATTTTTCAATTCATCTCTCCAGCCCTTATCCTGATGAGCACAACAAAGAGGCCTGAAGGGGAGAAAAGGGGGTAAATGCTATAAATCTTTATATTTAATATTTTTTATCTCATGCAGAAATGAAAAATCCTTTTTTTAATGAGAATCCAGATAATGACAGAATTGAGGGTCTATTGGAAGAATCTAGAAGCAGTGATGCCCCAGGGGCAATGAGCCCTGCCAGTGCCCAGATCTTGTTTTCTAAATACCAAAATCTCCATGAACAGAAACCAGGGTTCTTCAGAGAAACTGCCAGGGGAGGGAGAAGTACAGGGTGAGCCCAGAATATCTTAAGCCAGAAAGCAAGAAAGTACTCAAAGATGGATGGGAACTTGTCAAAAAGATACGGGAGCCAGCTAAAGGAGTTCCCATTGCCAGATTTAGGATGATTTGACCAGCAGAAAGTTATAGATCAAAGCACAAAGAATCCAGAACTCCATAGAGATACTCAAAACAAAAAGAAAAACAAAAACCTTTGGGTGCTAAGGGGAGAGGGAGAAAGGAAAGATTTTCTTCATCAAAGAATGCCAACTAATGAATGTAGAAGGAATGACAGAGATGGTATCTACAGTTTGTCTGCATGATTTTAATTTAATTTCCCCTATCAAAGTAATTACATATTTTTTAAACAAAAAAATGAATCTATCTATATATCCACCCATTTAGCTATGCATATATATTTGGATTTTATCTTTAGGTTTTCCTGCTAAAATAAGCTTTAAAAATTATCATTATAAACTTATTTTTATATATTTTATTTCTATGTCTTCCTAGATTTCATTGTCTAGGTTTAAGAAATGGAATTTAATCTTATTTAAATTGTTGTTAATTTTTAAAGTATTTCTTTATTGTGCTATAAACAGACATCTTCCTCCATAGCTCTGTTTATATCTTTTTTTTTTTTTTAAGATTTTATTTATTTATTTGACAGAGAAAGACACAGCGAGAGAGGGAACACAAACGGGGAGTGGGAGAGGGAGAAGCAGACTCCCCGCCGAACAGGGAGCCCGATGCGCGACTCGATCCCGGGACTCCAGGATCATGACCTGAGCCGAAGGCAGTTGCTTAACCAACTGAGCCACCCAGGCGCCCAGCTCTGTTTATATCTTGACCGTTTCTTCCAGATAAACTTAGAAAAACTAAGTACCAATACCTCCCTCCAGCAGTGGGTTTGCATGACTTTTGACTTATGAATAGCAATAGTCAGGCTGATTTCTATTTGCTGGGCTCCTGTGCTCTGGCCTGCAGTTTATAAACGTCTCTCATAGAGTCCCACCAACAATCTTGCCAGTTTGGCCATCTTTTCCCATACCAACAAGGGTGTGAAGCTCAAAGAGACCCAGTTGTGCAGAGTTACAAAGCAAGGAACAAAGTGTGCTGGCATTGGAAGCCCTTTCTCTGGGTCTCTCTACAGCCTATGCTTTTCCCACTTGGCTGAGCTACCTCAATGTGCTGAAAACAGGGTCTCATTTCCTGTGACTTTGTATCTCTTCACAGCTAATTTTTTGCAAATTATAACTAGCTTTTTACTCAGGAGAGGGAATAATCATTCCATTTTCTTCAATACCCAGTTTGGACCCATTCCCCAAAAGGCTAGCTGAGCCTAACATGTCCCATCCCCCACACCTTGTACAGGGGTGTGTGAACAGGACACACACACACACACACACACCGGATACCTCCAAGTCCAATCTAAAATCACGATTCTCCTCTTTTCCTCTTCTTTATCTCCCTTTATCCACAGGGGGGACCCTGGCTCCCCAAAACATCAGTATATTTACATATTTTCTCCGTCCTACAATATTCTAGAAACACTCTAACAGTACTGCTATCAACAACTAACCTACTGAGTCAAGTTGAATTCCTTTATGTCTTCAGACTATATCTCATTGACCGTGTAGAGTCAGGAATATGCTCAAAACTTTTATAGATTCTTTTTTTTTTTTATATATAGATTTTTTTCTTCTTTCTGTGTGATTATGTTATCAATCTCATATACACTTAGATCAGTTTATTTCCACTTGTATACAAATTTAGGATCATCTCCATCATTTCTGATTTAATTCTATGCGTGAATATAAACATGATTCAAAAGTCAAAACTGTATACTCATAAAAATCTTATTTCCTCTTTATCCCTTCAACTATGTTCCCACCCACCTCTTGGTGAATAGCCAATTCACAAGAGCACATTATATATATACCTTCACCTTGATTTTTTTCTCACTTAACAATATATCCTGGGAATTATTATCAGTTCATATAAATCTTCTTCATCCCTTTTTTTAAATTAAGATTTTATTTATTTATTTGACAGAGACACAGCGAGAGAGGGAACACAAGCAGGGGGTGTGGGAGAGGGAGAAGCAGGCTCCCCGCCAAGCAGGGAGCCCGATGCGGGGCTCGATCCCGGGACCCTGGGATCATCACCTGAGCCGAAGGCAGACGCTTAACCATCTGAGCCACCCAGGCGCCCCATTCTTCATCCCTTTTTAAAAAACATCTGCATATTACTTCCTTATGAGTCTGTTTCATTATTTATTCAGCCATTCTCCTAAGTACTGGCATTTAGATTCCTTCCAATAATTTGCTATTATAAATCACAACTTCAAGGAATAATTTTCTGTATAAATTTTTATATTCCTAGAGGTAGATCTTCAGAGTAAGTTCCTAGAAGTTGGATTTCTAGGCCAATAGGTAAATACATACATAATTAGATGTTGCCTGCCAGCCATGTATGAGCATCCATTTCCTCAAAGTCTCATCAAGAAGATGTTATCCAATTTTTGACATTTTGCCTATCAGATTCAGGAGAAATTGTATCTCTGTGCAGTTTTAATTTGCATTTTTCTTATCTAAGTGACATTAAACATTTCTTGACATGTAAGGGTCATTTGTATACAGTTGACCCTTGAACAATGTGGGTTTGAACTGTGTGGGTCCACTTACACATGGATTTTTTCCCCATATACACAGCACAGCACTGTAAATGATTTTCCCCTTATATTATTCTTAATAACATTTTCTTTTCTGTAGCTTATTTTATTATGGGAATACAGTACAGAGCACATATACAAAATATGTGTTAAGGGACTGCTTATGTCATTGGTAAGGCTTTTGGTCAACAGTAGGCTATTTGTAGTTAAGTTTTTGGAGAGTGCAAAGTTATACATGAATTTTTTACTGTGCATGGAGTTGGTGCCCCTACTAACCCCCACATTATTCAAAGGTCAATTGTATATACATTGGTATATACTGTGTGTATATATATACATTTATATACTTTTTGTGAATTTTCTGTTTACCTCTTTTGCCCATTTTTCTGTCAAGTTAATTTTTTCCCCCATAATTCTTCTTTTTTTTTTAAGATTTTTATTTATTTGCGAGAGAGACAATGAGAGAGAGACAGAGAGCATGAGAGGGAGGAGGGTCAGAGGGAGAAGCAGACTCCCTGCTGAGCAGGGAGCCCGATGTGGGACTCGATCCCGGGACTCCAGGATCATGACCTGAGCCGAAGGCAGTCGCTTAACCAACTGAGCCACCCAGGCGCCCTCCCCCATAATTCTTAAGAATTCTTTATATATAAGAGGCAATAAACCTTAGTCTATGATATTTGTGGCAACTGCAGTATCTTATTCCAGTTTAACATTTGTGTTTTGACTTATGATCTTTTTCACACACAAAACAAAGTTTTAACTCAATGTTTTCTTTGTTACATCTGGATTTGGAGTCATAGTTGGAAAACCTTTCTCACATCCAAGTTACATAATGAAACTCACCTGTGTTTTATCCCAGTCCATGTATGGTTTTGTGTTTTACATGGCAATCTCACTCATTTGGGGTTTGTTTTTGTGTATGGTGTGAAGGAAAAGAAGATTTTTAAATAATCTGAAGGTTGACATTTGCCTGACGTGTAATTTTTTTTTTTTTTAAGGAACTTGCTAGAATGTCCGACTTATAAAATATAAGTGCAGTGAGGACAGGGGGCATTGAAGTGACAACATTAGTCTGAGGACTCCCATGTGTGGGAGATGTTCTCTCTCTCAAGGGGCTCGTTGGTCCCAGAGTGTCACCATTCAGAAGGCTCAGTCTTTATCAGAGCTGGTGTGGAAGGGGTGAGTCAGGGCTGGGTTGAATCACTGTTGAACAGACAGGTAAGCTTCCCTCTGGCCAGGAGGGTAAGAAGGCAATGACAGAGAAGACTGAGTAGGAGGAAAGTCTGGGTGAGTCAGTGATGAGTTCAAAGGCAGGGGAGTTACCTCCAGCTGAACCATGGAGGCTGATATAGAGGGGCCTCAGTGGTGGTGCAGCTGGTTCCTCAAAGGGTCAGAATGGTAAAGAGCAGAATCAGGCAGGAGAGGAGAGTCCTGGGTTGACTCTGAAGCCAGCCGGGAAGATGGCGGAGCCAGCAGCAGCCATGGTGCTCCTCTGCCAAGACAGGTCTTGTTAGTCTGAGTTCTGTGCGCTGCATCTTAGGGGTTGGATTTAACCCAGCATTTAAAGTGATCTGTGTTCTCCAAACTTGGGGGTGGGAAGAGAGAGAAATGTCAGCCAGCTGAGGGAGTTTTATGGATCAGTCCCATGGGCATTCAAAAATGCATTGTGTAGAATGAAACACAACTTACAGGGATTTAGAGAGAGATTTCTGACACAGACCATGAAATCTGGCTCACAGAGATACCCATGAGTCAGGCATATTGCTCTAAGTAAAAAAGAACTAATTCCACTAAGTGAATTATTGCTGAATATGAGACCAAAAGAAAGTTCATATTTTATTTTAATTAATATAATTGCTGCCGCTTCCCCCATCCTCTCCTGCCCTCTCTGTGGCTGGGTCCTCTAAACAGGATACAGAGAGAATGCAGGACCTGTGCTGGCTTGTGGCCCAGACAGGACTGAGGAGCCCTGATCTTATATTCACAATCTAAAGGAAGGCCCAACAGAATACTTTTCACTTTAAAATGATAATGCCTGTCAATCAAAGCCAGGAGGACCTCGTAATAGGGAAGCTGAGCCGCTCATTCTCAACCTAAGGGAGTGAGACAGGGAGTCCCTGTTAGGCTCAGGTCACACTCTGGAAATGGAACCCCAATAAGAGGTATCCATGGAAACAGAATGAGAGAACAGGTGATTCTCTCTCCCGAGTCAGAAGCTGGCTGTTTGGGTGTGGGAGGCAGACAGGCGGGGCAGACCCTGTGAAATGGCTTCCAGTGCCAGTACGCCTTGTTCCTTGCTTTGTGCAACTGGGTCTCTTTGAGCTTCACACCCTCATTTGCATGGGGAGAGATGGTCAACCTTGCAAGGTTGTTGGTGGGACTCTCTGAGAGATGGCTATAAATTGCAAAGTGGAGCACAGGTGCCCAGCAAATGGAAATCAGCCTGTTGCTATTCATAAGTCAAAAGTCATGCAAACCCACTGCCGGAGGGAGGTATTGGTACTTCGTTTTTCTGGAAAATCTATACCAAAAGCTCTAAAACTTTTCATCCTTTGAATCAGCCATTCCACTTCTCTGCATTTAACTGGAAGAAACAGTCAAGATGTACACAGAGAATTATGGATGAGAATGTCCATTTTAGCATAATAAATACATAATTTTAATTTAGCATGATAATAAATTGTTTGGGCAACAATTAGAATATGGTTAAATTAAATCCCTTAAACTTAGACAATAAAACTCTGGGCAGAAATAAAAATGATTTATGCACCAGTAGTTTTCAAACTTCTTTAGCAGGGAAACTCAGAAAATCTTATATGAAATCAAAATACACACACACAGTTATATACATATATATACACATATATATACATACATATATATAAAGATGGGTATATAGAGCTATAGATATAAACATAGACAGGTTTATTGTTAAATATATATACACACATACATATATATGCTTTGGCAAGTAGAAAAATTATTTAAAATTATATAGAAAAATTGTAGAGAAATTCATTCTAATGTGTTCATAGCTATATGAGATATTGAGATACTCTCTTACTGTGTATTTGTCCCACTGATATTCACTGCAAGTATAATTAAAATTGTCCTCTGTTGGGACAAAAATGCATGTTGAGCTTCTTAATAGACATAACAAAATCAATCTTCTTATCCAATCTCCAGTTGGCGTTCACAAGACTAGAACTCTTCCCGAT
The DNA here is from genome assembly GCF_002201575.2 of Neomonachus schauinslandi. Taxonomy (NCBI): domain Eukaryota; kingdom Metazoa; phylum Chordata; class Mammalia; order Carnivora; family Phocidae; genus Neomonachus; species Neomonachus schauinslandi. The sequence goes on along the minus strand of NC_058408.1, from coordinate 141,855,974 downwards.
CACTCTTACTGGCCAGTTCATTGTTGAATGGACTGCTCTGTATTGCCTATCAAAGACATGCCTGAGACCCAAGATGCTTGATTGGGATGCCTAAGGCATGTTCTCCTCAGTCTCTTATGCTCTAAGCCAACGGCAAGTCATAGTACCAGACTCTGATGTAGACACAACCTCCACTAAATAGTCCTCCAACTCAACAGTGTCTATCTTTCTATCATCAGTTGCAATTAGAAGCATCAATATAAACATGTTTGGATCTTTCATAAGACTACTTTTCAATCAGATTCATTACCCTATTGTTATTTGATGAGGATGTACATCATAAACTCTAAGATTCAGTACCAGAAAGTTTGCCCCTTCTAAAGAAGTGATAAACTGCTTTTTACCAATTAAACGTATGTGTCTTGATGGATTTTCCTTTTCACTTTGGCCATCAGGAAACTCTGAACTAGATTCATGGTCCAACTAAAATATGTATCTCGTTACTGTTATAATTGAGTATAATTTTATGATTATTTTACTTTTTATATAATTTCTAATCTTATTCAACTTTATTTTAGCTATCCTGATTTTGAATTGTTGTTATTCAAAAACACGGGGATAAAGAAGTGTCATAGACATGCTTAGGCAGAGACTTCTCAGGATGATTCTGGTAGAAACTCAGACCAAGTCTGGTCCTCAGTCTGGTTGTCCTAGAAACCAAATGCTGTCTAAAACAGTAAACCAGAGCTGGGGATTATTCTCTTATAGACTATCTCAAGCTAACTAAACTCATAAGAAACCAAGAATGCTAAAAAGACTAGTGACCATGTTAGCTAATAATAGCTAATATTTATTGAACGCCTATTTCATGAAATATACTTGCAGGCAACCAAATCGGTATTTTCTAGAATAAACTAGAGTTCATTAGTCTCTTGAAGACTGTCCCAAGTTAACCAACTTCACAAGAGGCCAACACTGATTGCTAATAATGATAATAACAGATGCCTACTATGTGAAATATTCCTACTAACAGCCGAGATGATCAGTATTGAAGAGTGGTTGAGAATTCTGGGTTCAAGACCCAGCCCTGCTCTTTATTCAGTGTATGACTTTGGGCAATTACTTCATTTTTCTGTGCCTGCTTTCTCATCTGTAAGATGGAGATAATTAGAGTACCTACTCTAAGGACCGTGGGGAGATGTTGCCTAGGGATTCAGCCCAGGGAAGCGAGGACAGAGCATAGCAGAAGCAATACACAAATGGGAGTCACGATGATGAGTGGGTGTAGAGGTGGTGATAAGAACCCCACGGGAAGTCAAGTCCTAATCAAAAAGATAACCCACGGGCAGGGATGGATTCACGACCAAGGGAGGTATACTATCTTAACAAAGTGTCCCCTAGCTCACGTGGCTTGACCAATGTTGCCCTTCCTGGGCCTAACTCTTCAGGTTAGTGCATGAAGCCCATGGAGTGCTCGGCAGCCCACAAATTACATCTGCTTTGGTCCCGTCTGCATCTCTTTTTGGCTGCAAGTTCAGCACATCCACAGCCAAGGGGCTGCTCACTATCTTCGCTAACATTTAGCTTCCTTTCACTGCCCAGAGTTCTGCTTTTTTGGGAAAGCGGCTCAGGCATGTTGCCTTCATAATTTTTCCCTGGTCATGTTCACAGATGAGATTACTGTCACATCTCAAACATGCATGCCATTTTTTAAAGGGAGCTCATTTAGAAAACTGTGTTGATTTTATTCATTTTATGTTAACAGATAAACTTTCTTGTCCAGTTCTTATGACCACTTTAGCCCTGCATGCTGTGCACCCAGGTGTCTATGTGCTTTTTGGTTTTGTTTTTCTTTTCTTTTCTTTTCTTTTCCTTTCTCCCTTCCTTCCTTCCTTTTTTTTTTTTTTAAAGACTTTATTTATTTGACAGATAGAGACATAGCGAGAGAGGGAACACAAGCAGGGGGAGTGGGAGAGGGAGAAGCAGGCTTCCCGCTGAGCAGGGAGCCCGATGTGGGGCTCGATCCAAAGGCAGACGCTTAACGACTGAGCCACCCAGGCATCTTTCTTTCTTTCCTTCTTTCTTTCTTTCTTTCTTTCTTTTTCTTTCTCTTTCCTTCCTTTCTTCCTTTCCTCCTTTCTTTTTTACTGTAGATTGCTTCATATTCTTTCTTTTTACCCTTGAAAATAGGCACAGTGTCATTATGTTTGGAATCTCCACCAATGATATTTGCAAACACATATTTCAAAAACTTTCAAATCACTAACACATCAGCCAAGGGAAGAAAAGTAATTTTATGACTTTTAAGACCTCCACACCTACCCTGATGGTGGGGATAAAGCAGGGGAAACAGCAGCTGGTTTAAAAGCAGTCATGACAGTGACACCATCAACAGCATGTGGTTTTCCTTTGCAGCTCCAAGAGAAAGAGCCAAACTCGAGGAAACCAGAGCTGTGTGCCTTGGTACGGAAATAAGTCATAGATTATATTCTTCTTCGAGTGAAATACTATTCCAACTGAATATTTATATTCTTCCCTCCACTAAAATGCTATTGAAAATGACTGTGAATCTTGTGGGAATATGAACATTGCATATTGTCCAGTTGACAGAGTCATTTATAAAAGTTGGGATATCTTATACCCCATCCGGGCTTAATTAGGGTTTATAAAGATCACTGGCAGTTGCAATAGAAATATTGTATGTTTCCTCCCCCTGATGACTTTCCCTAGTTCTTTTATGAGGGCCTTTAAAACTCATTTAAGTCTTGCTGAAGTTATTCATAAAGATAGATACCAACCATTCTCCGGGAGAGTCTGATCCTCTGCACCTTCCCCCTTCCCCGAACATTTCTTGGATAACTACACACAGGTCAGTTCCAAATTCTGTCGCTTCTCCTAATAGGCTTTTGAAAGGAAATTCCCTCAAACAAGGAGGTCACTGAAAACACACACAAAACTTGAGACATCTGCACTCAGGGAATTTCGGCGGACTTGGGCCAAAGAATAAAAAATGAACTGTTCGGTAACTCCAAACCACAGAAAATGCTGACACATGGTGTCTTCACACAGAAGATATTAACACTCTGTGAGGGTGAAAAATTGAACAGATGGCACCTCTAAATGCAAGGCTCATCGAATCTATTTCCACTCGGGTTTTTCGTAAACTTTTATTTTAAATTTGGTGCTAAGAACAACAACAAAAAAGTGTGTTAATGGCACCATCCAGGGACAAACTTGCACGAGCTTCTCTTTCAGAACTTGATTAATGTGCTTTCTGATTCAGCTTGCAGTTCTCATCCTTTTCTGTTCTTAGGTTCTTTCTGGGAACCAATTAAGGAGAGATTTGAAGCTAACAAGTCACTGTTCGGATAACAAAATACACTAAGGCTCATACTGAAGCAAGACCTCTAGAGCACTTTACATCAAAATGGAAACCCAAAAGGGTTCTCTCTCTGGTCTGCCTGTCTTGCCCCTTCTTGGATGTCAGCAATGACAATTTTATTGAGCTGTGGCGACCGGTTAAGGGACGAGATAAAAATCTTGCTCTGTGACTACTGTTGACAATGACCTATAACTTCATCGTCAAAGCAAACTGTCAAAGCCTATCCATCTTACCTTTAGCTGTGAAGTCTTGGGCTGGCTCCAATAGGAGGATATTTTGGAATGTTTCTAATCTATAGATTCCATCCCTCTGGTTATGTAATATCATTACTTGGTTTATTGTGTTGCTCACAGAACAGGTATTCGGGGAACTGGGTCTTTATCTTGACATGTGTACATGTCTTATCTTCACAACCAAATCTTAAGGGCCCTCAGAGCAGGGACTGTATCTCATACTTCTGTATGGTATCCCCACTGCCCCTGCTGTGCGAATCATCTTAAGCACTCACTAAATGAGTGTCCACTGAGCTCTCTAGTCGAGTCTAAAATGAGAGTAGAAAGATCACAAGCAGAAAATTGACAAATATAAAAACCTAGAGACCAAATGTGCAGGAAAGTGTGTGCTAAGCAAGATAACTGTAAAAAAATGAACAAGTAAGGTTTTAAGTACGCTCTAGTTCTATTTCTGTGGAGATACTTTGGGTGTTAGCTACCAGAATTTCTATGGAATAACGAGGTAACCCTGTGCAAGTCCAAGTGCATGCCCCAGCTTTACCCCTCTGCTCTGTGCTGGTCACAGAAAATCGCTGCATCAGCTGGGTTTGCGAGTACAAGGCACAGCGATGGACATGGGACCATTTAAGCTTCCTTGGGTATTGGGTAAATCACAGTATCTCTGGGAGCCCAGAAAATGCGGTTGGGGATGGGCAGCCAGGAACAAGGCCCAGGTGATGCTGCAGAGGCAGTCTGGTGGACACCACTGGGGCGGTTACCGAGTCCGCATCCCAAGCTTGTACTGCAGAGCTCCCCGCATCACTGTGGGTGTTAGTTGCTGCCTCTTGAACCACGATGATACCCACCTATGGAGCCTGGCTCCAGCTGTTGCTACTGCTGCCAATCCCAGTCTCTGGGTAGAACCTACTTCTTTGTGGCACCAGCTTCAGCTTCTGATTCAAGACTGAGGGCTCCCCGCTCCTGTGATGGGTGCAGATTAAGCCACGGGTTGAGCCTTAAGAGTAAGGGAAGCTGGCAAACCAGAATCTGGTGCTTTGGACTTCACTAGGCTGAAGAAGGCCGTGCATCCTTCTGGGTCTGCTTGTCCTAGGAAGTGGTCTTCTCCGTGAATAAGATGGAGTTCAAATGCTGGGCACACAAAAATAGTGACACACATTCACTGCGTTTACCGTTTCAACAGTCTGGAGTTCTCTGCAGGACTGGCTCTCCCTTTGCTCTTCTCAATTCGTCTGTCTCAGCCACCGTGTATCCACTATGCTTATGCTCTGGAACAGTCTGCTTACCTATTTCTTCCCTCATCAGCCTGTAAGTGCCCCGAAAGCAACAGGAACGTCCCTTCTCTTGTGTTCTCAGTGCCCAGCCCAGGTCTTGGCAGACTCCATCAATATTTGACTGATGGGTACAAGTGTGTCTCCTTGGAAGCTGGCCTCTTGGAAAGTTACAAAGAAGGGAAGTTGGGGCAGTGAGAAGAGATCCAGTCCTTTAAATTTCTTAATCGCAAGCTTCAGGGCATCCGTGAGCTGGAAACTCTGCGCAAGTGTTTGCATGCATATAGATACGTGCATTTCTCTGGGGAGAGAACCCATTGTTCACACCACTTTCTCAGAAGAATTGAAGACCCCCAAAAGAACCCCTAATACAGCCAGCCTCTATTTATGCTTGACGCCTGTTTAAAGGAAGACATGCTCGCTCTGAATACTTTGAAAACACATCAAAATCCTGCAATAGGGTGATTTTGTGGAACAGAGTGCAATGTTCCTTTCTGTCTTTATTTTTTTTTAGAAAGATACAATGTCAGCACACATGCATTTATCAAACTACAAGAAATGTGGAATCAGTAGCAGGAGAACAGCTTGAAACGCAAGTTTGAATTCAGGCCCTACCATTAGTTATACCTCTTGGACAATTAGCCTACCTCTCTGGACCTTGTCTTCTTCATGGAGCAATTCCATGGGAGTCCTACTTCAGAATGGTCTGAGTAAGTGTTCGGCAAAGAATTCGAGCTCAATGAACAATATTTCCTTCCTCCCTATTCAAAATACCTAGCAATCCTATAGACAAGATTTCTAAGTTAAATTTGCTCTAGTCTTAGAAAGAAGTCCAGTCCTAGAACATTACATCATTTTTTGCCTATGACTTCAGTGTTCAGATATTTGATGTTGGGATTTTTCTCTCTGCTTTCAGGTGGGACCTGAGGAACAGAGCGGCATGTTGGTTTTGGTGTCAGTAAGAGGCTGGCCAGTGAAGTTCCTTAGAAAGTGAGTGGCCTTCTACAAAAGGAATGACTGGGGTAGATATAAAACATCAACGAGGGGGGAGGTGGGCAGGTCAAGGCCCCTCCCCACTCAGAGCAGAGGACCCTCAAATCCTCTCTTCCATAGACTCCTCTCATCCCCTGGTGTACCCCCCTTGCCTGCAACTTTCTTTCCTTTGGACCACATGGCCAATGGGTTTGAGAGCCAGTCAGGGATTCATGGGAAAAAAAAAAAAGATAAAAAGTCCATGTTTTGCCACCTCCAAGTCCTGACACAGACAAGACTTTTGAAAAGCGCTTTCATCAAAAGAGAGAAATAATAATAAAATGGCTAAAGCAGAATTCCCATGAATTGTTCCTGTCTTGGCATGATGCGGCTGATGTCCTTCTGGCTGGAAAATTTGGCTCGCTGAGTCAAGGTGAAAGAGAACTAGAATTGACCTTGGTCTCATGGGGCCGGCAGGATGGACACCACTGCCTTAGAAAATGTGAATAATATATGCACAGTTACACAGCTTAGAAGCAATGGAAGCAGGCGTCCAACCCAGACGTTCAGATCCCAACCAGATCCCTGGTTTAACCACCAGGTCATGCTGCCTTTGAGGCTCTGGAGTGAGCTTAATATTCGCCAGAAAGAAATCTTCATTTGCTGCGTGGCACCTAGTCCTGTCTATTGGTTCCTACCTGATAGACCCTGATACTTAAGGGTGCTTATGACAGCCAGGGAGCCTGCCTCTTCCTCTTGGCTGAGTCAGATCTCCCAAGTATAGAAAGATTCCAAAGACACTCACCTATCAGAGGGAAACACCCCTATCTAGACCCTATCTTGAAGACCAGTGTCCCCTCTCAGACAAAAAGCTCTGAAAGCAAAGTAGAAGTGGGAGTTTTCTGCCGTTAGAACAAATCTATGAGAACAACTCCTCATTTGTTTAAAAAGCGTGAAGGCAGGATCATTTATATTAACAGACTGGGTTTTGAATTGTTTAATTTGTTCACATAACAGTTTCAGCAGGGATCCAAACCACAGCATATCCATTGTGATGTAAATGGGATGGGTTTTAGATTTCTTTTTCATTTTCAAAGAAAAAGTTACATTTCAAAACATCTTTGAAGGAGACTTATTTTGTGATTTAACCACCCCACCCTTGCCCCGAGAATCCCTGAAGGTGGGTAGGCCCTTCATACTTCCCAGGTTCACCCCCCTTCCCCAACCAGACTCATGGTCTCCCTACCTCTTCTGATGCCTGAGTTTCTGCTACACGCTCACCCCTAAAACTGGGCTCTAGAACACCAGCATCTTCTGAGAGCTTTTTAGAAATGTGTGGTCTCAGGCTACTGATTACGACCGCATTCAGGAAGATCCCCGGTGGCTCATACCTGCAGTAGAGTTCTGGAAGCATTTCTTACGGCACAGGTCGTCAGCCCTCAACTCACATTTGAATCACCTGGGGAGCTTTTAAAACTCCTGAAGTCTGAGCTCACCTTCAGCAATTCTGGTTTAATGGTTCTAGGATGTTCCCTGCGCACAGGGAGTCCGAAATGTTTCACAGATGATTCTAATACACGGCACAATTTGAGAACCATGGCTCTTCTGTGTATTCAGCAGGTGGTTGTCCTGCCTTGTCTTGAGTACACTCTGAGACTGGCAAGCTGGTGCACTCTGCTGCCAGACAGCGTGCCGCTGATGCTAAGCAGGAGCACTCAGCCTCTCAGTAACTTTTAACTTCTTGGTCTAGTTTCTGTCCTTGGAGGATTTACAGAAAATGTCAAATCCCTGCTAAGGGGACCAGCTCAGACTAGCTTGCCTAGAACCTTCCCAATGGTAGCACTGCACGTCCCATGTTCTAGAAAACGCTCGGTCCTGGCAAGCTGAGATGGCTGGGGTACTGCTCTCCCTTCCATGTCCACTCTTCTTCAGCTAAATATCAATTCTTTCTTTTTTTTTTTAGATTTTATTTATTTATTTGACAGAGAGAGACACAGCGAGAGAGGGAACACAAGCAGGGGGAGTGGGAGAGGGAGAAGCAGGCTTCCCGCTGAGCAGGCAGCCCGATGCGGGGCTCGATCCCAGGACCCTGGGATCACGACCTGAGCCGAAGGCAGACGCTTAACGACTGAGCCACCCAGGCGCCCCTAAATATCAATGCTTTCTTAATTGGGTTCGTTAGTCCTTACATTTCCAGGGAAACATCTACATCTGTTGTCCTGTAATAGGAGATCTGTCCACACAAACTTAGAAGAGCTTTGAACCCTTAGGTTGCAAGCTCAAAAAGAAGTTGTGATCCATGCAAAATAAGCCGGCCCTGGGAACTTCCCTTAAAAAAAAAAAAAAACTGCTTTGAAAATAAACAATTATCAAATCTCGTTCCAAAAGCATCTCTTCTGTGTTATTGTCACAGATTTTAGGTGCAGAATATAACATATTCATTATTTTATTTGTTTCTCTGTCACCTTCCAATGCAATCACTGGTCATAATTTAAGTACTGTGAAAGCATTATAAAGTACAGAATTAATTTTTGAAACCAAAAATAATCAACTGTGGGTAATTATTTTGGTTTAAATTAATTTTTGAAAATAACCCTAAGAAAAATGATATGCTACATGAATACATGAATAAATGTGTTTATTGCAGTATTGCTTATAACTGTGAAGAGAATTGGAAATAATGGCAACATAATAATTAGAGGTAAGTAAATTATGGATTGGTCACCTGATAAAATGTTCGTCTCCAATTTTATTTTTTATTTTATTTTATTTAGAGGTAGAGAGAGAGGAGAGAGGATGGGGAGAGAGCGAGAGAGAGAGGAGGGACAGAGGGAAAGAGAGAATCTGCCCAGCGCAGAGCTGTACTCAGGGCTCCATCTCACGACCCTGAGATCATGACCTGAGCCAAAATCAAGAATCAGATGCTTAGTGGACTGAGCCACCCAGGCGCCCTTAGTCCCCAGTTGTAAAATATGGCTGTGCTGACTATGTAGCAGCATAGAAATGCTTATGATGTAATTAATATTAATTGAATAAAGCAAAATACAAACTTAAAGCCATGCTGCAATCCCATGCACTCAAATTACAGTTTCCTATGAACAGAGGAAACATTTTAAGTCATGACAGCGAGGGTAGTATAAGTGCCCATGACCTTATCCTTTTTTCAATTAGGCTTCTGTTAATGATATTAATGTAAGCACTGATAAGACATACATTCTTGCACACCTTAGTGATTATTTTTCATTTATTTGAGCTTATTTAAAGCAACCTCCCTATCTCTGAGGGGTGGCAGAGGAAAGTGGGTAAAAGCACCTGCTTACAGCTGACACTCAACAGGTCTGCACCTCAGCTTCCTCCTCTGGGACCTGGGGATAATAAGAGCTACCTTGTAACATTGTGGTCAGGATGAAGTGAATTAATACAGATAGCACTTTTAAAACAAAGTCTGGCACACAGTAAACACACAGATGTGTATGTATATATATGTGTATTTGTATATATATGTATGTGTGTATATATATTTTATATAATATATACATATTTGTGTATATATGTATTTTATATAATTTATATATATTTTATATATATATATATATATATATATATACACACACACACACATATATATGCTTGACTTCTCGGTGCGTCTAAGAGGATGATAGATGTGCATACACACCTGACTGTAAAGTTACCTATGTACCTGTGGATGGGACTTTAGGATCATCTATTCAAATCCTTTCATTTTACCAAGGAGAATGCTGTGGCAAGGAGCTGGGGTGTGAGCCGCATCAAATCACAGTGTTACCGCAGAGCAGGTGGGAATCTGGGCCACCCCACAGGTGGTCCCGAGCACCAAGTAGGACCCCTTGCTGGATAGTGTGGCCTGATGGTGAAGAGGGTGGGCTGCACAGCAAGACGGCTCAAGCTTGAGTCTTGGCTCTTGCACTCCAGCAAGTGGTTAAACCTCACTACACCTCACTTTTCTTACTTGAAGACCAAGGATAATACTGACCATCTCATGCTTTTTGTGAATACCAAAAGAAGATGCACAGTGCCTAGCACATTGTGAGAACCAGTACGTGTCTGTTACGATTAGATTGAGTTTCAAAGGGGCTGCAATTGAACATTGTTTCATTAACTAGAGAAAAAGCAAAAAAGTGGAGCTCATCCTTATGTTTAATTGCAAGGAAATAAAGAACAGTGACTCCTATTAAGTGTCTATTATGTGTGTAGAATTTTATGTAAGCAATCTTATTTAATTCCCCAAACCAACCTACTAGGCAGGTGCAGCATTATTTTTTTTTAAGATTTTATTTATTTATTTGAGAGAGAGAATGAGATAGAGAGAGCATGAGAGGGGGAAGGTCAGAGAGAGAAGCAGACTCCCCGCCGAGCAGGGAGCCCGATGCGGGACTCGATCCCAGGACTCCAGGATCATGACCTGAGCCGAAGGCAGTCGCTTAACCAACTGAGCCACCCAGGCGCCCCAGGTGCAGCATTATTATGCCCATTTTATAGATGAAGAAAATGAATCTAAGAAAGATTAAGTAACTTATTCAATAAATAATTTATGCTAGAAGAAATTAAAGTAGTATTGAATGTGAAAGCATAATCAAATCATAGTGAGAGATCAAATGATAGTGAGAGAAATGTATACAAAATAATGAGATATCACTCTCAACACATCAATTTTTTTTTCCCTTATGAGCAAGATTACTCAAGCTTGTGCAGTTGAAAGTTAAGTGAGAACTCTTACATACTACTAGTAGGAACGTATTTTGGTATAGCCCATCTGGAGAGTAGTTTAGTAATGTGATTCATGAACTTTAAATTCATATTCATACCTATTGGCACAGTATTTGCAACTCTTGTAATCTAGTCTAAGGAAATAATCCAAAACGTTAATAGAGACTGACACACAAAGACGTTCATTAAATTATTATTTATAATAGCAAGAGGAAAAAAGAGCCAGCAGGAGACCAATGGTTAAGTATATTACACACACTGTAACAATGTAATACTATATAAATATTAAATATGTTTATTAAAGCATAGGAAAATACAGGTATTAAGTGAAAAACAAGGCACAAAATTATACATACAGTATTGCCTCAATCGTATTAAGAAATCACAGGAAAAAATGAAGGGTGATATAGCTACATATTATAGTTACTAAACTGGATGATTCTTTTTTTTCACTTTATACTTTGCTTTACCTTCAGTCATTCTAAAATGAGCATGTATTCATTTAGAATTAGAAAAAGTAAAATAAGTCTTGCTCAAAGCAACACATAATCCAGGGCAGAGGCAAGGTTTAAATCAGGCCCATCAAACACTTAAGCTACATTTATTCTTACCATACCAAGGGTCACAAACTCAGAAGCTATGGGAATGGTCAGGTAAAGGAAATGAGCCAAGAGGATAGGGTGTCGGTACTAGGAAATGGTGGGGACTCCGGCACCCTGGAGGGGCCACATGCTCTGCCTACATGGGGCAGCCATTCCTCTCTTCCAGCTGATCTCTGCCATGGGAGAAGGCAGGCCCAGTGTTGCCAGATCTTCGGATTTTTTCCAAAGAAGCCAGAAATCTAGCTTTTGAATGTTAAATCCCTCCATGTTTAAATGTCAATAATTAATGCAAAATATTTAAAAGCACCATGAAGGTCATGAGAAGCTCATTTAGGTATCTGCTCTGTCTCATTCCCTGCTCCCTACAACCAGGTTTCTGTCACTTGAGTGAATCAATTCCCTATCCCAGTCCTTCCTGTTTCCTTAGGCTCCAGCCGCACCAAGTAGCCTCCAACATCCACATCTCTGGAAAGATGCGGTGAGCTTTTTTATATTTGACACACCACAAAAATAGAACTGAGTTTAAATAATTTTTTAGAATAATATTTTCCTGTGTGTCCCTGAGACATGGCTTAATCAGAACTTGACACATCATCAGAAGTACAAAGTGGGGGCGCCTGGGTGGCTCAGTCGTTACGCGTCTGCCTTCGGCTCGGGTCGTGATCTCGGAGTCCTGGGATCGAGCCCCGTGTCGGGCTCCCTGCTCGGAGGGGAGCCTGCTTCTCCCTCTCCCACTCCCCCTGCTTGTGTTCCCTCTCTTGCTGTGTCTCTCTCTGTCAAATAAATAAATAAAATCTTAAAAAAAAAGAAGTACAAAGCGATGACATGACCCACGCAGTAACTTCATCATTGCAGAAGCAGACGTCTTTCTGAGGAGAAAGTTGGGGTAACAGTTTCTTTTCTCAGAATGACACTTCCTGGGTCATATCATGCAACCTCGGAGCAGAGATAGAATAAGGTGGAATCTTGTATACCTGGAAAGACAGATGCGTGGTAAAATTCCAGGGGAAAAAAAAAATAAGCATTCTTACAAAACTGTTTATAAGGCTGCAATTCAAATGCCTAACCAAGCATAAAAATGTTATTCATCTGGGAAAATCTCATCCTGCACTTATGCACCTGCTTTCTCAATTTTTGTTTTGAGTTTAATTAAGGAGTTAGAATTGGTCCCTTTCTCCCAACCTACAACAACAAGGACCTAATGGAGTGGGCAGCATTCTATACCATAGGAAAGGGTCTTTGTCTACTTTTGCATAGGAAATCTCAATTCACTGGCAGAGCGCTCTGCAAACATTTTGTGCGCTGCAATGTTTAGGTGTTTTCCAAGATTAATTGTTTGCTAATATCCCAAATTACCCTCTCTAGGTACAGGCGGTTGTTGGTCCCCCCCCCCCACCACCACCTTGGCATAGTGCTTTTATTTTGACAAGAAGGTGACAAAGAATTAATTGGACCCATTTATTCTTCAAATGTTGGACGCAAATGTGGATAATTCACTAGTTCCACTTCTAATCAAGAGCTACGCTGGCAAGTGGGTAGTTAGCAAAGTTGGCTGCACATCTGCAAATATCAAATGTCTGCGAACAAGACTAAGAGCGCTTTCTCTCTCCTTTCTGGCCAGATGGTTTCATTTAAGATCCAAGGGGTCAAGGGTCACAGCATGACCTCATCAAATTAGACCCAACTGAGAGAGGTGTTTAGCACAACAGAAAGGAAATAATCTGAAGGACATTAAATGCAAATGAAATTGCCATCTGCAAACTTCAAAAAACACCTGACCTAAAAAAATAAATCTCCCACTTAGAGCCAAAACCTTGCCTCCTTCCCTCCTCAAGAGTGTTCTTGTAGCAGCCTGACAATCACTCACCCTGCCGAAGTCCATTTGCATTTAATATTCCCCTCCCGACTTTTTCTAGTTGAAAAATTTGACAATGATCTCTGAGGAACAAGAAAAGTTCAAGCATGAGAATTATTTCTTTGCCTCTTGAGTCTCGATGGCCAAATTGGTCACAGGAAACTTGTGTGTCCCAAACCAGAAGCCTGTCCCTCTGGGACAAGTTTGTGTGGCCTTCCACGGCAGACCGGGCAAATTCATGGTTGCGGGATATGGGGCAGAGGTGCTGAGGGTGATGGGAGTGCCGTTCGTTTTTTATTTATTGAGAATATAAGGGTTTACATGCCTCAAGTGGAACAGATCCTGGGGATACCCTGCTAAGCCAGACAGACACCGCCCTGGTCCTCACAGAACTCACAGACAATTAAGCAATTGCTATGGAGTGTGACAAGTGCTGGGAAAGTGTGGGTCTCAGCGCTGGTCCCTCAGAAATGCCCAGGCGCCCCCCAGGTGCTCGTGCCCTGCCCAGAGCAAATCTGGATGGTCGAGAATATGGCAGATGGTGGCCAGCAAGTGTCTAAACTCTTGCTCTTGTCTAGGGAACAAGACTTAGAAAGGCCCATAGGTGATACTCTTGATGGCCCTGGCAGCCCTGTCAGGGGGCATGACCTACGCAGGACACCTCACCTGTCGGGTCCAAATTGCATGAGGCTAAAAATGAAAGCTGGGAAGTAGAAGCAGAGCCGTTCCATTGGTATAAGAACTTCTTAATAACACAGACTTCTGGCAAAACCCAACAGGCTGCTTTGTGAGAAAATGAGCTGCTCCCTACTGGCTCTGTTCCAGAAAGCGATGGAAAACCAGTAGCTAGGAATGTTAGGGGCCAAATGGGTCGGGGTGGGTGGATAATAGTTAAAGCCAGTTCCAGTTCGGGCGTCCTGAAGACGGAGGGAGGTTTTTCACTTATAAAACTATGATTCTATCCATGTCAGAGAAATCGCTGTAAACATTTCACCCAGATTGCATTAGAGAAAAACCCTCATTTTTCTCAAAAACATCAGGTCGATGGTGGTTCTTGGACTCATCCAAGGCTATGACACTGAGTAACTTAAAAAAAGCATCCCCTTTGACAAAATTTAAAGTTCCATGGAGAGACTGCCTCTAATAACGTCTTCAAATATCCTCCAGTGACTCTTATAGAACCTACACAATCCATAAACCCTTGTGATTTTGACCAAGGTCGGTGAGAATGCTTCTGATGATGGGCAGGGTTTGCCCTGTGGCATTGGTATTCAAGTCAACAGCTCTGAGCTGTTCGATCTTAGGCAAAGGTTTTTGAAACTCAGTTTTATTATTAACAAATGGAATTGTTAAAAAAAAATGACCTGTGAGGATTATGTAAACTGTGAAGAACTATAGAAATGAGAGAGATTACCATTGTTCTTTATTAAAGTTGGACAAGAGGTTTCTTCTGAACCTCCCCCAGGGAGATCCTAGGAACGGGAAGGGGGATGTTGTTGGCATCAAGACTCAGGTGTTATTTCGTTGCCCAAGTGATCCGAGGGATGAACAATGAACAAATCCTGCTTCAGAAATAATAATAAGCTCATAATTATGTCCTACCTTCAGTTTTCCAGAGCTGGATAGAGGCAAGTAGAGACCGTGGCCCATGAGAAAAATTGAAAAAACAGTTTACTGTCCTAAGTAGTGTTTTGTTTGTCCACATCCATGGTATCTCAGTAACTCATTTGCTTGGGACTTGCTAACTTATTCTACAAAAGCATCTGAGAGTCAGAAGGAGAGAAGTCTATAAGACCACGGAGCTAAATATGAGAGGTGGGGGAGATTCATTTGATGAGTCAGTGCCACCGAATTTTGGAAACATAGGATCCTGGGCTTAGCATAGCAGCTTTCTCGAAGACTCATGCCAGGGACACAGACAACCATACCTGCTGCATGGGTGCATGGGACAGCAGAGTAGAGGGAGGGCAGGGATAGGAGCAGAGGGGAGGAGAAAGAGATATGGAGGAAGAGCAAGGAAAACCTGACCCCTCCCAGCTCTACCATTATCTGTCCGCAAAGAGCGAATCATCAGAAGTCCTGGGGCTCAGTTCACTCAGCAAAACAAGAAAAAGACTGAACCAGCTGCCCTCAAGAGACTTGGCAATGATCCAGTAGAAAGTCATGGGATTAGGCAGTGGAAGGTCTGAATTTGGAGACCAGCCCTATCATTGATGGTTATGTGATATTCCATCCAACTGAGCTTTGCCTTCCTCATCTGTAACACATCCCAGGACTACCTTGTAGACGACCTGGTAGAGAGGATTCTATGGGAGAATCAAGTTTGAAATCCTTAGTTAAGTTCTATACAAATGTCAACTCATTTATGGCCCCACAAGTGAAGGGAAATGAATGAAGGAGCAGAAAACATGCTCTGAACTACAGAGATGGTTTCTGTCCAGTGAAGATAGATATGAAATATTCACAATCCAAACAGCCTTTGGATGTTTTGTGTTTTTTTTTTCATCAGCGAGCATTTTTTAAATGCATTGATAGATAAGAAAAGCCAGACAGAAAAATATAGATCCTGGCTGATCAGTCAGGGCATTGGATAGCCATGATGACATATTGGGCCTATATGGACGGGATACAAAAATACATCCCGTGTTCCTGGGATCAAGAAACTTCCTGGACCCTGTGGTGATGTAGGATGACTTCAACAGCCTAGTGCCTGCTAGAAAAGGAGGAGGATTTGGGCATGAGGCCTAACTGTCATCTTCTTGGGTTTGGGCATGATGACACCTCATCGATCTTGTGTCATTTCAAGAAATTGGCCAATCGCCTCCCTGCCTTGGAAGTGGGTCAGGGAGCAGCAGCCCAAAGAGGCATTTGTTAGCGGCGAGAAAGCAGTCAGTGCGGGTAGCAGGGGATTTATGAATTCGAGCCCAGGAACGCTGGGTGTGGGGGCGCACATCTGGCCACAAGATGCTCTCTGGCGGCCTTGTGGATGAAGAGGCTTGGTCAAAGGAGGTCACGGCAGGTTCAGTGGGATTGCAAAGGGGTGGGGGCTTCAGTGAAAGTAAACAAGCCGCCCTCTTGGCTTCAGGCCTCCCCGGAACAAGGATGAGAGAAAGGGTGTGCTCACATTTATTTTCAGGATCACTGAAATATTTCTAAGCTCTTGGAAACTCAAAGCAGACAAATCCCTCTCATCAATCAATACTGAAAGTTTTATACGAAGACAGTGACAACTGGAAGTCTACCTAATTAGAAGAATATTACTCTAAAGTAATTACCAAAAAGGTTAAAGAAAAAATATGTATATCCTTGTGAGCTCTCAGTTATGAAACAACTCAACAAGCAGAGTCACATAATTTCTATGAATATCCTTTGCTGTTTTCCTAAATTAATTTTAAAAAATTATATTGGTAATGATTTAAGTCAATTTAACAAGTTTTCTTTGATTTGGCTGTATTCTTTATTTTTTTAATTCAAAATTTAAATTGGCAGTAGAGAGAATTAATAATGAGGGCAGGAACTAAATTGACCCATCTGTACTGCCTTTGGTTGGGGGAAAGAACCCCCCCCCAAAAAAATGGGTTAGTGATTTAACTTGGGATTGGGCTCCCAAGGCAATCATTTATTTAATGAAACTTTTGTAGCGACCACCAGTTCCAATGCCATATTAAAAGGAAAAAAATATATGTTCAGCAACAAGGCTATTTCCCTTGTGTCCTAGGTTTTGAAAATACTGCTACAGAACCATCTTGGTTTTGCATCTGCAGAGCTTTGCAGGTTGGGGACTGGTTTTTATATTCATTTCCTGCTGTGGAATATCTACACCATGCAAGCAGTGAAATTCAGCTTCTGCATCTATACGTGAGATCATTTGAGTTTCTCCTGGGGGACTCCTACCAACCCCCATGCAGAGCCCTAGGCAGAGAGACACCTCCTTGTTGCTTCCTTTATAAGATCCGGATCTTTCCCTTCTAAAACCCTTTCTGAAGGTTTCAGGTTCTTGCTTCTGACCCTGCTTAGGCTGAAAACCTATGACCCCGCTGCAGACCCTCAATAGCTGGCAAGCTTTCTACCCTGGCTTTGCATTTGCTCTCCTATCTGAGGATTTTCCTTTCTTTCAAGTTCAGCTATGTGTTTTTTTATTTTTTTGTTTTGTTTATTAGCTGTTTGGAGTTTTTTCATCTTATCCTGAATTCCTAGGAGATTGTAGCCGAAGGCCAGTATCATATTGGCTCAGGGCACTACTTTGCCAGGACTGGGGCCCCCCTAAAAGTAAGGTAGATACAATTCATTCCTCCAAATGGTTCTCAAACAGGTTTCTCATGGGACTGGTTTTATAACAACACCAAAGTATCATCTTTTCCTGTCATGTGAATAATAATGTATTCTCAAAATTGGCCAGGCCTGGTGGTGTCAGAGGCAACACGCTGAAGACCAAAAGGGGTTCAAGTCCTGTCCCGGGTCACTTCCTAGCCATGTGACCTGGGATAAGCCACTTAGCTCCATCCGTTAAATGAAGTCATAATGTCAGCTTCTCACAAACAAGGTGTGGCTATTATACAATTTGAGAACTAAGTGTCATTTCTCATTTGTTTTTCACTGGTGGAAGAGCCAGGGATCCTGGCTAGGAAGGCACGTGGGCACAGAAGATAACTACCATTTATAGAAGAATGAGCTCCTGAATATAAAAGATAGATCAACTAGTTTTGGAGAACTACAAAAATAAGAGTCACTCAGTGAGATAGCAAGAACTTTTTATGAAAGCAGAAACAAAAGTATTCTCCTGGTATTTCTTGTACAGGGCTGTTGAGTGTGGTTTCCTATGCTCACCGTGGACTTACACCGCCTGTGTCTCTCATACAGATTTCTGTGGATTATGTCATCAAATGGAACCCCGGCTCTAGTTCCATCTGGACAGATAGGCCTAGCTACATGTGCAATCTCAGCTTGATGCATTTGCCCACCAAGTATTCCCCCTTGGAGCATCCTCTTTCTTTAAGCTGCATAAATGTTTTTACTGGAATATTGTTCTGCTCCCCATCTTTGAGGTAAAAACATTCCATGTCCAAGTACTGTTAATAAAGGCAGAGTCCATTATTAATAAAGACAAACTGTCATTTATCTAAAGTCTGGGACCTGGAGTCTGCCAGAGCTTTCTTCCATTTTCCCACACATCGAAGAGGAAATGGGACATGTCTTCATATGTTCACTGCGTTTTTGTTTCCTTAAGTGACACCTAAAAGAAAATGCCTTGGTTACCAAAGATTTTGGTACCGCTGTACAAAGAAGATTCTTAGGACTCTTTCTATCTGGAAGAAGAGAAGAGCATGAGGAGGATTGGCTTTCCAAGAAATGACCTGCTGGCTAGCCCATTCCGGGCAGAACAGCAGGCACTGGGGAAAGAAAGCATTGAGGTCGCTGCAAATGCTTTGTGTACATTCAAGCGCTTAGGAAAATGTGTTTAGGAGCAGTAGACAAATAGGCAAAAATGCAAATTCTCAGCAGGATTTCTGAGTCAGATATAACTACCCCACTACTGATCTCCCAAATTAGAATATTCATCACTGAAGTTTCAAGCTGGTAGCATTCAAGAGCTTTCTCAATTCTTATCATATAATTTGTTTATTTAATTTTCAAGCATGAAAAAAGACATTATTCTTTCAAAATGAAACTGGTCAAAGTTTTGAAAATCTACTTCATAGTAACTATTAAGTGTAAAACAAAAATGGATATTTCCCAGAAGGGTTATACTAACACTCTATAGGGCAGCTTATAAACTTACCTGAAGTTTATACCCAGAAGAGTCCATTGGCCCTTGCTAAGGTCAATATATAAATTTGTGAAGTAATGACATTTTTAGGACAAAATTCTTTTATCTTTGTACTTTTCTAAATTTTGTGAATTCTTTATAATAAGTATGTATCACTTTCATAAAATGTACTAATTTTTCTTAACAAGTGAGGAGCAAGTAAATTAATAATGATTAATTGTAAGTGCTGGAAATATAGATGATTGTTATTTTCTTCTGTGCACTATTTTATATCTTCTGAGTTTCCCAAAGTTAAACAAGATTTGATAGTAATGCTAAAGTGGAAATAATATAATAACAACATAATCATTGTCGTCTATAATTTTAAGCAGCTTTTTAAAGAGACATTTTATTGAATGTCATCAATTAACTAAACATACAAATATGTAAGCTTTCAAAATTTATCTTATTAAGTCTTGAGTGATAGATTTTCATCACAAAGATATATGAAATTTTTAAGCTCAAATAATTTATGTGTTTTAATTTAAGACATCTGTTTTTCATTTGACTAGTTAAAATACCTTCTGTACAATGTTTGGATTTTTTTCTACTCAGCATCATTTTCATTTGACCATCCTTTGAGTTTGAGAAATTTTAAAAGTCCCAATACATTGAACGTATAAATCATTAAAAAATACAAATTGACAACTCTGTCCTATCACACCACATCATTCCCCAAGCTGTAAGGCCGAGTTCTCAGGAGAGATCATTCCTCATGTCCATAAAACTGCTCTCTTTCTCAACAACAGAAGGAGAAAAGGAGGCCAGTTCAGATTTTCACCATTACCTCTCCTTCCTTTGTGCCTCTTTGAACGTTTGCTTTACCTCTCTAGATTCAAGCCCTTCTAGCAAAGGCAAGAACATGTAACCAAATTGCATGAGCACTATGTACAAGGCATTATCCTAGGTGCCACAGTCAAGTGTGAATTACACATAGTTAAGTCATCACGGAGCTTATAATTTCCTAAGGGAGACAGAGATATAAATAATTCATCTAATAATGGAAATATGTACTAAGTGCTTTGATAGGGCCATGAAGGAAAATGGAAGTGGGGCTCAAGAAGAGATTAATTCTAAGTGTGGAAGGGGAAGTTAAGGAGGAGAAGTTCTCTGAGCTAGGGTTTAGAAGGTGGTTAGAAGGAGATGCACATTTCCAAATGAAAGACTGCTAAGCAAGAAGGACTATACAAAGGGAGACAGGAAAACTTACATCGTGAACAAAGAATCAAGAAGGCTGTTGTGGTTGATGCTTTGGCAAGTGGATGCAAAAGAGTTGTGAAGCTTGAAAAACCTTTGGGTCAGACTATGAAGAGGCCCAAATAGCACATTAAGGATTTGAAGTTTATTTCAGATAATGGAGGAGAATGGGCATGGGAAGATTTTTAGGCATAAAAATTACATGATCGGATCTGCCCTTTAGGATGATAATTGGCCAACAGTGTGGTAGATGCATGAGAAGAAGAATACACTGGGGACATGGACCAGTTAAGAGGATACTGCAATAGTCCAAGTAGAACTTTTTTTAATGGCCTGAATTAAGACAGCTGTAGAGGACATGGAAGGAAATGGATAGATATTTCAGACCTTGAAGAAGATGGATGCATAACTTAGAGATCTATTAGGTGAGAAATATGTTTTTAACTTCTTGATAGTTATATATTGATAGGGCCTAAAATCTGTAATAGGGAAATACTGAGGCTTTCTTTGCATTAATAGCAAAACACTATATTAAAAATTATCCCAAATGGATATTAACAACCAGGAGAAAGAAAAGTACATTTTGGTTGGGAAGACAGCATATCCTAAATACTTCAAAAAATTGGCCAGATTAAAAAAACTGTAAGATATAAAACATCATACACAAGTTTAAAAGACAAGCTTTCAACCAGGAGAAGATTTTTTCCATATATATGACAATAAATTTTTAACATTCAGAATATATACATTCCTACCAATCAATAAGAAAAAGAGGAACACCCCAAAAAATGTTTTAATGATATGAGTAGGCAATTCATAGAAGAGAATATTTAAATGGCCAATAAGCACATAAAATTTTCCTTAAACTCACTAGTAATTATTGAAATAAAAATTAAAATAATAGACACCCTTTCAGATTGACAAAACCTTTTTTTTTTAAATTTTATTTTATTATGTTAGTCACCATACATTACATCATTAGTTTTTGATGTAGTGTTCCATGATTCATTGTTTGCGTATAAAACCCAGTGTTCCATTCAATATGTGCCCTCCTTAATACCCATCACTGGGCTAACCCATCCCCCCACCCCCCTCCCCTCTAAAACCCTCAGTTTGTTTCCTGGAGTCCATAGTCTCTCATGGTTCATCTCCCCCTCCGATTTCCCCCCCTTCATTTTTTCCCTTCCTACTATCTTCTTTTTTTTTTAATTAACATATAATGTATTATTTGTTTCAGAGGTACAGATCTGTGATTCAACAGTCTTACACAATTCACAGCGCTCACCATAGCACATACTCTCCCCATGTCTATTACCCAGCCACCCCATCCCTCCCAACCTGCACCACTCCAGCAACCCTCAGTTTGTTTCCTGAGATTAAGAATTCCTCATATCAGTGAGGTCATATGATACTTGTCTTTCTCTGATTGACTTATTTCACTTAGCATAATACCCTCTAGTTCCATCCACATCATTGCAAATGGCAAGATTTCGTTTTTTGTGGGGGTTTTTTGATGGCTGCATAATATTCCATTGTAGATATATACCACATCTTCTTTATCCATTCATCTGTTGGACATCTGAGCTCTTTCCATAGTTTGGCTATTGTGGATATTGCTGCTATAAACATTGGGGTGCATGTACCCCTTCGGATCACTACATTTGTATCTTTGGGGGTAAATACCCAGTAGTACAATTGCTGGGTCATAGGGTAGCTCTATTTTCAACTTTTTGAGGAACCTCCATACTGTTTTCCAGAGTGACTGCACCAGCTTGCATTCCCACCAACAGTAGGAGGGTTCCCCTTTCTCTGTATCTTTGCCAACATCTGTCGTTTCCTGACTTGTTAATTTTAGCCATTCTGACTGGTGTGAGGTGGTATCTCAGTGAGGCTTTGATTTGGATTTCCCTAATGCCGAGTGATGTTGAGCACTTTTTCATGTGTCTGTTGGCCACTTGGATGTCTTCTTTGGAAAGATGCAGACTGACAAAACCTTTAAAGATTGACAAAACTAAGTATTGGTGAGGATTTTGAAATATACCACTGATGGGAACATAACCTGATAAAAATCACTGTAGCAAGTAATTTGTTAGTATTAGGTAAAATTTAAGAGGTAACCTCTGACCCAGAAACCCAATTTCTAGAGAAACTTTTGCATTTGTGTTCAAGATTTTACTAGGATTTTAATTTATACATTTCTTATTAACTTTTTATTGTGGTAAAATACCCATGACATAAAATTTACCATCTTAACCATTTTTATGTGTATTGTTCAGTGGTATTAAATACATTTATAATGTTGTGCAACCATCACCACCATCCATCTCGAGACTCCTTCCATCTTGTAAAACTGAAACTCTGTACCTTTTAAACAGTACCTCCCCATGTCTCCCTTCCCCCAGCCCCTGGCAACCATCATTCTACTTTCTGTCTATAATTTAGACTACTCTAAGTATCTCAGATAAATGGAATGATATAGTATTTGTCTTTTGATGACTGGCTTATTTCATTTAGCATAATGTCCTCAAAGTTCATGCATGTTGAACCATGTGTCAAAATTTCCTTCCCTTTTAAGGCTGAATATTATCCCATTGTATTCATATATACACCATATTTTGTGGATGCACACTTGGGTTACTTCCATATTTTAGATATTGTCTCATTTACAAATTTTAGATTCACTCAGCATCCTTGAGGAAGAAGCCAGATTTCATTTATGTCTCAAACATCGAAATGTCTGAAAATAAAACAATGACTAAGAAAGAAGTCTGAATCCCAAATCTCATTCAGAAGAACCTAAGGACATCTTCTATCCCACCCCCAGAAATCACAAGAATTGGTAGCCTGAGTGTTCAATGTTCATAGTCAGAATCCTGAGGTCTGCACAGCCCTTTTTTTTTTCTGAATGAACTTGAAATTAATTTCTACAAAAAGATTAAGAACACAAATTTAATTAAATCCCTATATTTTAAGTCTGTGAATAATATTGTTTCAGAAATACTTAATTATTTTTTTTGTTGTTTTGGATTAGCTGTTTAAAGACAAAAGACTTGAGGCTCCATTTAGCTGCTGCCAAAAATTAATTTAAGTAACCTAATTGACTACTTGCTGTAAGCTACATACAGTCTTGGTGCTTAAATAATTTAATTCTTTGCAAAAGCGGGTATGAGATTTACACCCTCTTATAAAACAATGCTAGATCATACTATTACCAAACACTCACGGAGCCTCCATCCAGCTAAGCTCAATCCTGGCACTTGGTGTGCCCACAGCCCACACTGTCATCTTTCACACATCATGGGTGCTCAAGGAATATTTGCTTGTGATCCATGGAGGCCACAAAGCCAAGCCTCAGGCTTGCCTTCAGGGAGTGAATGTTGGGAAGACAAAGCTTATGGGAAGTATAAAGGCCATCTGTGATTCATAACCAAATGAGTGACTCTGCCATGAGTCCAGAGGGGAGAGAGTAAGAACACTAGGGATGCAAAGGCCTGGGGAAGCCTGCAGAAAAGGAGCAAGCTGGTTAAGCTGAGGAATCCTTGGCTCTGAAGGAAGAAGAGAGGAGAATGGAATGGGAGGGGAGGAAAGGAAGGAAAAGACAGGGAGAGGGAATACCGTGACATTGATGCTTAGTACACATTCTTTTGTGTGTTAGCTACTGGTTGTGGATCTATGACCTGGGTCTCCACCTGAAGAGAGGAACTGTGCATAATGATGATGAGGATGATGATGACAGCAATCACGATGGTGAAGATGTTGACAATGATGGCAGTGATACCTGCTGAGCTCTTACTATGATCCAGGGACCCAGCTGAGCATTTTATAGGTATTATCTCATCTAATGTTTACAACAGTTCTGTGAGGAAACACACATAAAGTAGGTTCAAAGACATTAGGTAACCTGCTCTGATCATATAATTAGAAAACCCCAAAGCAGGGGCCTGAATCCAGACAGTAAGATTCCAGGGTCGCGGTCACACTTGTTAAGTGGTCCTTCATGTTTCCTAAAGCTGTTGACACAGGGTCATGTTAAAAAAGTGGGGGGAGGGTGCCTGGTGGATTTTCATCTATTGATTTCTGAGTCTCTGAAGCAAAGGATGTTTAATGGAAAGTAATGCAAAGGGAGAGAAAAGGCCAGCTAAGAAGAAGGTGGGAACCAAGGAGGTTAGGGGGAACTGGCTTCCTGCTGGATGTGCCATTTAAACCAAAACATAGAGGAAGAGCAAGAGCTAGGCAAGCTAAAGAGGCGAGTGTGGGGTGTGTGTGTGTGTGTGTGTGTATGTGTGACAGAGACAGAGAGATTGAGCATTTAGAGATAGGGGCACTGGCAGATGTAGGAAGGGAGAAGGATAAGGATGTCTCCAGCTAGGGGAAAAGTCTGTGCAAAGGGCCTAGTGTTTTCAAGGAACTAACGGAAGTCAAGTGTGGCCGTGTAGAGAGCAAAGATGAGAGTGGTCTGCAAGCCACTGGACAGGCCAGTGGGTCTGGCACTGACAGGCCTTATAAACCACACGAAAGGGTTTGGACTTGATTCTCAGATCATGGGAAGGCACTGTGGGTCTTTAGGCTGGGAGGACATGATCAAATTTGCAGTTTTGAGCATCACCAGCTATTGAATGGAGAATGGGCTAGAGGAAGGTGTGGATAAAGATTGGAGAGAGGCAGGAGGCTATTGCAGTCATTCAGGGGAGAGACGGGGAGGCCAGGGGTTGGGGAGGAATGGGCGGAGACCAGGCAAGGCTAGAAGCAGTAGGAAGTGATGACAGATTACATAGGAAAGGGGTCCCTGCTGTTTCCCAGGCTTCTGCCTCAAGCAGTTGGATTTCACACTTCACACACCTCACTTTTTGCATTATTATTTCCCCACCTTCCTTTCTAGCATGTAGGGGGAAGATCTACTCAGAAGCATGGTGCAGGAAGATGGGCCATTTGTCTAAAAATTCAGACTTGCTGTAATATTAACTGTCTAAGTAGTTTCCTCTGATGATCCCTACAAATTCTTATTCAAGAATTTATTGTCCAAGAAATGAGACTACTCTGTACTTTTCTTTCAAAGGATCCTCCATAAGGCAAAGACTTACGGAAAACAAACTTCATACATTCCTAGTGTCTTTCCACCCATTAAGATCAAAGTCCTCAGAGTCATTGGCTCGGGTTATAATGACCATTCAGAGTTTAGGTAAAAATTAATGAAGCACACATTTTGGTTCAATGTAAGGAAGGACTTTTCAAAGAGGAAATGAACTGCCTCAGGGGGGCAAATGCAATTCACTGCTAAGCCTCAGCTCAAATATCACCTCTTAAGATGCCAGCCCTGAGTCCTCCAGGCAGAGGTGGTCATCCCAGCCTTGGTGCTTCAGCACACTCTGTCCTCTTCCACTATGATGTTTACTTCCTCTTATTATATCTTATTACAAAAGATCATCCACTTCTAGCCTTATCCATTATTGTGGCCTGGTATATGGAAGAACCTCAAATATTGCGTGGATGGATGAATGAATGATGTTAGAGGTTTTTAGAGGTTGGGTGGTAATGTGGCTGTGATGTGAGGAAATTCAACCAACAGTTAAGGGGTTGGATTCTAAGACTTTTAAGATCCTTTTATAAAAGTCAAGATCCTTTCTAGCCATGAACAAGCTCCACTCTTCCTGTCGCCCTCAATCCTCATAATCACGGGCCAATGCTACAGGAATTTCTTCTGACACTTCTGAGCCTGAGTTGGAGCCTGAATCTACCCACCTTGCTGACCCTATACCTGTACAGACTTCACTTCATAGCTGTTTTCATTTCCAATTTGGATTTGGCAATTAGGACAGACCTTCACAATTCTTGCAAGGCGTGCCAAGAACACTCTTTTCACCGCTCTTTGTTCTATACTTTCCATCGAAGGACTAATTTCCCCCAATACATAAGCTTAGTCTCCATATAGCCAAGCCAGGTGAGAACCCAGATATCCTCTAAAAGGTGGGTTTACACACATTTCCTGAAACAGTTTCTGAGTGCTACATTAGGGTGGATATTGAGTTGAGAATGCTCAATATTCAAGTCTTGGGCTTGTTCCTCTATAAATGTTCTCCTATGAGCATTACAGAAAAATCCAGCAGAAGAAACATTTTGTGACATAACCAGGTATATTAGTTTACTGTGGCTATTGTATCAAATTACTACAAACTGGGTGGTAATTTAAAATAAAATAAATGTATTCTCTTACATTGTTGGAGGCCAGAAATCTGAAATCGAGGTGTTGGCTGGGTCATGTGTCCTCTGAAGGCTCCAGGAGAAAACTGTTCTTGCCTCTTCTAGCTTCAGGCATTTCTAGGCATTCCTTGGCTTGTGGTCACATCACTCCAATCTCTGCCTCCATGATACATGGACTCTTCCTCTCCTGTCTCAAAACATCCTCTTTCTCATAAGGATACATCTGAGTGTGTTTAAGGCCCACCCTGATAATCCAGGGTATATTCCTCCTCTTAAGATTCTTAACTTCATCATTTTTTTTTTTTTTGGTCATACCAGATAATATTCACTCTTTAGCCATATAAGGTAATATCCCCAGGTTTCAGGGATGAGGATGTGAATATATCTTTTGTGGGAACACCACCCAGCCCACTACACTAGGTAAAACTTATTTTGTCCTATCATTTTTAGAAGAGATTCATGTTTTTTTAAGAAGATATTAACATTACTGAAAAAAGTCATTCTATGCTAGAGCTGGCAAGCCACTGAGAAAGCAGATGAAGCTTGAGACCAGAGAGGTGAAGTGACTTTCCAGAGGTCACCCAGGTCTGGTAGAGCTGGGACCAGAGGGAAGACTCCAGGCATCTAGTCCAGGGAGCTCGAGTCCCATATCATGCAATAATTCCAGTGGAAGTATTACATACTTATGTATTTAGTTAAAACAATTAATTGTGTTGAACTTGCATGGGTGACAGAATGACTTTATGGAAGGGACGTCACTTGAGACAAAGCAAGGCTATAGCCATTTCATTTATTACCGCCCCTTTGCTGTCGGTAAATGTCAATCGGCAAATAAAATGCAAATGGTTAAATATCTCACCCTGCGGTACTTAAGAGTGATGTGGGCGAATTCCATAGCATACATGTGCACGAAGAATAGAGATTCTTATTTTCATAGAAGAGAGCCTAGAGGGGCACTGGAGATAGACCAACATAGGCTTGAGGTGTAATTATTCCATTTTGGTCATGGATCTCCAGTAAGGTGGTTAACTTTATCCGCAAATGGAGAAATGTCTATCACAGTGGATTGCTACGAAACTCAAATATGAAAAGTCCAAAAGTACCAAGAAGAAAAGCCTGGCATGTGGCAGACTCTCGATCAGCAATAGAGAGTAGTATCATTATCATCCCTGTATTGATACACGGTGGTTGGGAGAGAAGTACTTGTTAAACAAATTATGTATGTGTATCGGAAAGTGACAAAAAACCCATTAAGGCCAGATCTGGAAAAGATACGAAGAACATAAGAAAATACTTGGAAGTTAATTTTAACATACTATTTTTTTAAAAACCAAATCATGAAAATTTGGCTGGCTATCTTGGGAACTGAAATTATTTTCAAACTTCACAGGTCTTAAGGACTCTTGGGCCATATTTTACTCTACAAAAACGTGTAATATGCCTATTTATGTCAACAAAACTTCATTGAACACTTAGCATATGCAAAGAATTATACTGGGATTTTCAAGTGCCAATTTTAAAATTGTATTGAGAACAAAGAGCTATTTCATCAAATAAATGCGGGTTCTAAATGTACCTGGACATTTGAGGATAGAACAACTTTAACAAAATTGTGGAGCATGTAACTTTTGTGGAAGCCATCACGTCTGCTTTTGTCTGCAATGGGATCAGGCAAGAGTCACTCACCATATTGGCTAAAATTGTCAGGATCAGATCAGAAGACTACTGTATAACTTAACATAGTAAAGGATAAATACTGTATGATTTTTGAAATAAGGTAGGAAAATCTAAAGAGGACAAAACTGGAAATAATTGAAATAATCAAATTCATTTCAAAAGAGGCAATTGGAAGTAGCAAAGAGCACAGCTGTGAAACTAGCTGGTCTGGTCCCTTCACTGACAGGACCGAAGACAAGTGGCTTCTCTTTCCCGGGCCTCAATTTCCTCATCCGTAAAATGGGGATAAGAATGACTGACTGCTTCATGGGATTGCTGTAAAGATAAAAACAGCACTGGGGGTTAGGGTTAGTGAGTAGCTGGTACATATTAAGTGCTCAATAAATGTTGTCCATCTATGAAAGGAATCAGTAACAAAGTTAACTCCACTTAAAGAAATTGCAAACCAGTATTTGCGTCTAAACTTTAAAAAATCTATCCTTATCATTCGTATTCCTATTTTATTTGCATATAGTTGCTAACTGGAAGGATTTGTTTCATTGTCCATTTGGTTCATTCACATATTCATTTTTTACACACACAGAGGCAGGCATGTACACACACCCTCACCACGCGCCTACCACAGTGGAGTTTTCCACCAGTTCTTTGCCCTGGAAAGCATACTCATCTAACTATTAGGTCTCAGATACCCAGTAATATCTCACTCCTCTGACACCCTTCCATTTTACACCCCAGAAGGAATCAGCCTGCATTGTTGTCCACTGTAAACCCTGGCAAGGAGTTCAGGATTTTCCTAGAGGAAAACAGATTCTTGTTTCTTCATAGTTTGAATTTTATGAGGACGGCTCAAATGTTCAACTCAATAGCTTTAGCTATTTTTTTTTTCCTACAGAACCTACATTTCCAAGTGCAAGTTAATCCATACTTGCCCATGGTCCTTGGGCAGAAACAGAATAGATAAATCAACAAGTGTCAATTTGACCCGTTCCTTACAACTACCCACTTCATGAAAACTTACCCTAGTGTTATTCAAAAGGAAAAACCTAGTGGACCTGACGTACAGTTCCACCCATTTCTTTTTCATAATTGGCACTAATAAGAATGAGTCACTTGTTTGCACTGGGGACAGAGTGAAAGGGAGAGGTGAGAGCACTCGGGTAATCACGTAATGGGATTTAAAAAAATTTACCCTAGTGCCTTTGCTCTGGATAAAGGAAAAATAAATTGCTGACAGCCTTCATTCCATCACAAAGGATGATGTGCTGCTCAAGAACTCTGCCTAAGAATAGGAACTGGAGAAAATTAAAGGGGAAAATAAAATTGCAAAGCTTCTATTAATGTTTTGCCTTGCTCCGGGTGTAGAATCCTTTGCAAAAGAAAATACTTTGATAGGTTTCCTTTGATGATTAAAAATTTGGAAGGAGATGCTTGGTACAAAAGACCCAATTTACATTAGATAGTTAAAAGCAACAAGAACCACAACTAGGAGATGTTCCTGGGCCCTAGATGGGAAGGAAGCTTTGGAGAAGTGATTGATCTGGGAAGAGAGGGAGCAGGCCCTGGCCACATGGCAGCCTGTTAAGCAGATCCTGAGGAGGAACAGGATTGGTGAGCCATCACCATTGATGGGGATGGGAAAGGGTCTTTGAAGAAGAAGTGACTACTATTTAATTTTCAGCAGTTTCTTGTTGTGTGAGAGATTATCACCTTCTCTAATATTATCACCTTCTGTGCCTACGTCATGCAGCAGGCTAGAGTGCTGCTGCTTTGGAGAATAAAAAAGACACGATGACACAAGGTAAAGTAGACTGAGAGAGGTGAGCAGCAGGAGGACGGATGGGAATGCAATGGGAGGACTCCGGAGGAGAAACCTAGTACACTGCACTTACATGGTACAGAGGGTCCCTGGCTTCCCATGGTTTGACGTACAATGTTTTGACATGATGATGGTGTGAAAGCGATATGCATTGAGTAGAAGCCATGCTTTGAATCTTGAATTTTGATCTTTCCCTGGGGTGAGAATATGCAGAGACTTTCTCATCATGATGCTGGGCAGCCGTGAGCCACAACTCCGGTCAGCCACGCAACCATAAGGGTAAACAACCCACACACTTACAACCATTCTGTTCTTCACGTTCAGTACAGTGTTCGACAAATTACATGGAAGAGTCAACATTTTGTTACAAAATAGGCTTTGTGTTAGATGATTTTGCCCAACTGTAGGCTAATGGAACTGTTCTGAGCGTGCTTAAGGCAGGCTAAGGTAAGCTATATTCAATGCACTTGGGGATGTAACACCATCATAAGGCGATGAAGATCTGTATGCTCAATAAATATTTGTTGAATGAATGAATGCATGAATGGATAGACTTCTGGAAAAACTGGGATAGGAATGCTTGACTTCCAGGAGCCTGCAGTATTAGGGATGGTGTCGAGTCATTTTATTTGGGTGTTAACAAAAAGAGAGCTCCCACACTGGGTACTATATGCAACTGATGAATCTCTAAATTCTACCTCTGAAACTAATGATACACTGTGTGTTAATTAAGTTGAACTTAAATTAAAAAAAAAAAAAAGAAAGAAAGCTTCCAGAAGCTTGTAGGAGTTGGGGATATGCAGGCTATAAATTGTTAAGATTTAGACATTGGGAAATGATCAATATGAAGAGGATACTTTAAGGCTGAGGATAAGAAGAGTGAGAAGTTGAGGATGCCGATTTTAGAGAATTGTGTTTTGTATTTCTGCTTCTTGCTTATGTGTTGCTGGGAGGGAGAAATGGGACATTTTTCTTGGATGGTTCTTTAAACTCTTGACTACATTTGAAGTGGGAAGGGCCAGTTCCATTAGTGAGAAGCAATACTCAATGACATTTCATTTCTCTCAAATAAAAGAAGATGTATCATGTGACACCTGGGTATCATGTAACATCTAGGATAAGGTAGACAGGCACCATTAAATCTCATAGCCTTGGAGTCCTGGACTGGGGCTGGGCATCTGTTTAAAATCATAAGGACATTCCACTAAATCATCCAAGGGGGGAGAACATGGAAAAAACAACTGGGTTGCCAGTCCAACTTCTTGAGGATGACAGAATATATGAAGCTGCCACTTTTTATCTCTATCCTGAAACTGTGGCATTTGGACAACTTCAGACCAATGGCTCAAGAGAATACTGGCATTATGAAATGAACATGATTGCGAACTAGCAAACATTGTGTTCTCCACTAAAATTCCCTCAAAATAACACATATGGAGGGTGAAATGAATTAATGGCCGACAATAGTTATTCTTAAATTCCAAGATTTGAGCAACACCATTCCCTATTTTTACTTACCAAGACACTTTGCATTTTAGAATGGCCTCATTTCAGACTGAGTCCATCTGAAACAGAAGCTCAGAGGAAAGACAACAAGACTTCCCTTAGCTCTGTGGTTCTCAGTAAGGGGAGATTTTACCCATCAGGGGACATTTGGCAATGCCTGGAGACATTTTTGGTTGTCACAAATTGGGGAAGAGGGATGCTGCTACTGGCAGGTACGGGTAGAGGCCAGGGATCCTGCTAAATATCCTATGATGCACAGGACAGTCCCCCAAACAAAGAATTATCCAGTCCCAAATATGAATAATACCGAGGTTGAAAAAGTCTGCTTTAGCACTAAAGGTTTGATGTACTTCCAATCAGTCTTCATTTACCAAGAAGCTCTTATGGAAGCTTACTCTGTGTCCAGTGTGTCCTAGTATTGGGATTCTAGAGTTCCGCTCTCCAGGACCTCACAGTCCAGCAGAAGAAACAGGTATTGATGAAGACGAATACAACAACAAAAAAGTGCGTTAGCAAAGGTATATGTGATGGATTTTGGCAACACAGGAGAGGAAGAGAGTAATAGACAATGAGAGTTAATTGTTTTCAGGGATTGAATTGTACCCTTCATTAAGTTATTCATTCAGCAAAATTTATTAAACAGACAAGATGTGCTGAGCTTTGTGTTATCTGGAGATAATATTGTTCTGTGAGTCCTTGATTGGTGATTTTCAAGGTGATGAAGCCAAGCTTTTGAAAGCTTACTTGATTGAAAACTCTTCTTCCATGCAGATAGATATAAGGTGGTTTTCCTTGTGCATAAGTAGTGATATTTCAGACTAAGTTTCTGATCTCCTGGGTTCCTTGGATTTGTCTCAGAGACCAGCCAGGGTGGGAGCAGAAGATGGGGAGATGTTAGTATGATGGGCTTCAGGTCCTCCTAGCCCTACCTCTGCCACTTCAAGGCATTTCTGTTTCTTACCTACATACGTATACTAGTGTATGTGAGAGGATCTCTTTTTTTAAAAGTTTAAAAGTTCTTGGTTAAGGAATTCACATTGCCACAGTAGAAACCAAGAAATAGCACCTGCTGTGAGTTTTGAAGGACAACAGGCTATAATGGGAGGATGTGACACAGGCAGACAGGAAGCTCAGGTTCCAGTTCATCTTTGCTCTTGACAAGCCAAATGACCTTGGGCAAGGTACTTCATCTCCCCAGGCCTCAGTTTCTTCATCTGCATGAGACAATTATTATTTTAAATTGTCTCTGAGGTAGCTCTCAAATATAAGAGGCCATTGTGTAATTATCTGATAATACTGATGAAATAAACAGGGTGAGAAAGTGTTTGCATTGCATCCATGACAAGGGTAAATAAGATCCTCAACCTAAAGGTTAGCTGGGGTTGTCATGGGAGTCCAATTCTAAGAGAATGGAAACATCAAATCTGAGTCCATGTAGTAAGCTGATACACAAAGAGTTAGGGCTTCCTAATGTTCCAAATTCAAGGTCTGGGCAGCATCCTTGGATCTTTCAGGGGTCTCACTACACATGCAAATGAGAAAGAACTGACTGCTCTCAAGGTTACATGTCAATATTGAATCGCAATGGAAGATATTTATAAGAAACTCTGCGTTTCACATACAACGTATACAGCTCAGCGGTTTCATCAAGATATCTAGCAGAATACTCAGCATGATTAGCCCTTTCTTGCTGGTGATCTGGTCTACCCAGGAGAGGCTGTTGAAGGGCAATAACTGAATTGCAGAGAAGGGAAAACTTCTTCCCCCCCTTTGTTTACCTTAACAGGTGGCATGGCCTCCTTAACTCACTACAACTTCCCTTGCAATTGCACTGACTTCAGCTCATCAGGCGAGCACATTTCTGATAACAAGAAATAGCCCTCCTTTCCTTCATGCATCCATTAAGCAAAGACTTATTGAACACCTGCTATGTGCCCTGGAGGTCAGGTGCTCACTTATTCCTATTGCCACCCCTGTAGGTAAAGGTGGTTATCAAACAATGACCGTGGCCCTTCCTGCAATCCGTGTCGTCCAGAAGCATTCCATTTTCTGAACCACAAGTTACTGAACCTTAGCATTGCAATTTTCCCAGCATTTTTCCTTTTTGTGTTTTATAACTTCATGAAGTCACATCTCCCCCGGGCTATTGGAACAGTTCAGCTGAGCCTGAAACCTCTTGAGAAAGAAGAAATTAGAAAAAAGAGGGGGATCTTGATGGCAAAAGCTATTAACGAGGCGCCACCCTCACAGACCCAACAGGTTCTGTGATACCCTTACAAGCTTGGTTAGTGAGGCGTGCGTCCCCAGGGGGGTATGAGGACACCCAGTTTCTCTAAAGGACCCGCCAGGCCAAACTTCCTGGAGAAAAACCCACTATCCATAAAACACATTTTGAGTAGCACCAAAGTGCACCGTGACCCTTAGCTTTCTTCTTCTGAACAAATTGTTTAAAGACCAAGATGTGTTGGGGAGATACCAGGCACGAAGAATGAGCAGCGGGTGCTATTTATGGAGCTGCCGGGCTCTGCCGAGTTCCCTCTGCCCAGAGAAAGCCATTAATCTTCTCCAGCAAAAGAAAAAAGAAGTAATAAACTTAATAATGATTTAGAGTAAAGGAGGGAGAGAAAGCACTGAGGCTAATACTAAGGTGGCTCTAAGCCAAGAGATTAGTTTTTCCCTGTGGAAAACAATGCACACGCACACACATGCACACGCACACACATGCACACACACGCACGCTCAAAAATGCAGGCGGGCCTCGTTCCCTCCCACCTCCCTAAGCCCACCGCTGCTGTTCAGCCTTTCAAAAGAAGCAGTTAAATGCCTTCCCTTTTTCTGAAGCTGACAGACATACGTCTCTAAATCACACACTGCTACAAAGAATACTTTCTAGATACGCTGCACTCAAAACAAAAAAGCAGAGGCATCCGGGGTTTATTAAAGCTCACAGTACTATTGCTTATCCTGCCCAATAAACAGAATGGAAGCGAATTAATTCCTAGTCGATTACCTTTATCAACAAAAAACGCCAAGACATATTTAAAAACATTTATGTGTTCCCAGAGTTCAGCTTCTTGTTCCAGTGTGAAGGTCACAGGAAGCTTGAGAAAAAGGTTTCTGTCTTCATATAGAAAAGAGATTCGGCCAGGTATATAAGCATTAAAGCCCCTTTGCCATAAAGAGTCTTTCTCATTAAGAAATTCTCTTTTTGTCTAGTTCTCATGTCCTGTAAACATAAATAATGATGAGCAAGATCATCATTATCATCACAAAGGGATAACGTGGTTTTTTTTTTTTTTTTTGGAAAAGATGCATAAAAATAAATATGCTTCCAGAGGAAGTGACTGTCCTCATTTGAGTCTTTAAAGTTCTCCGAGTGCCAGTGAGCGGGAAGTATTTTCATTGCAAACAATTCTGCCTTTTTAAATGTTAAGTATCCTTTATTCCTGGACACCAACCCGAGACAATAGAAAGAAAGAGAGACCTGGGCATCCAGGCAGAAAACAGGCCTTGTAACGCAGCCAAAATGAATTTGGGATTCTTGTGCACTCCAATGTGAAGGCAGGAGTGTTGAGTAGAAATGTGTAATGAACTCCAAGTGGCTGCCTTTCAGATCTCAAGAGCTGAGACTGACTTGACGCTGGGACCGTTGCTTCCCCTGCTCAAGTATTCAAGCGACCACGGCACCCGAGAATAACAATGAGAGAGGCACAAAGACCACCACTTCGGCGTGGTGTTCACGGAGGAGACGGGCTACGTGTGCAGGAGCAACCAACCCCGAGCGCCCTCAGTGTGTGACAATTGCTAAATTTTGATAGGGCTTTGAAGTAGGAAAGAAAATCGGGGATGGATGGCCATTGATTAAGTTTATGTCACTTTGGGGAAGCAAGAACACTAGGGACTTCACATTATAGCACCTAAGAAGGAGAATAGTAAATCATAGGACTTAGTTAAGTAAAATGTCTCTAATGAGACATGAGACTGTCATTATATTGTCTACATTGTTAACTATACGAAAAATATCATCTCCTGCTGTACTTAGGTTAATAATGCCTATGATCTCAACGACTGTTCATCATGACAAGCCTGTAAAGTAGACGTGGCAGGTATTATTATCCTTATTCTGCAAATAGGAAATGGTAGCACGGAGAATAGTTTGCTCTGTGTGAATAGGAAGGTAATAGAAACTATGCTTGAACCTGGATCTTCGGGGATCGATTTTGCTGATCATTATGCCATAGCGAATTTAACACGGAACACAAAGTCTCTAAATAACTCTAAAAGTCTCTAGATGCAGCTATGGTGTCCTTGGGTCAACTGTTTGGAACATGGGACTGATAAGTCAAAGACAGTAATAACTGTAGGCTGAATTATAAAACAAAACAAAACAGAACAAAACAAAAGCAAAAATCCCCACCAAACGAGTCCTGTTTCATTTGATAGCCACAAACCACAGCCCTAACTTCCTCCAGTGACCTCGCAGGTATGTACTCGGGATCAAAAGTATTTGAAATAAGGCAAGAGGATACATAGACTGGCAGAGATTTCTCATCACAAATGGGAAAAAGGAAAAAAAAAAATCAAGACGATTTTGAATTCCTTGTAAGTCAATTGATGAATTTTCATAATAAAAGACATTGCATGATCTGAAGGTGGCAAAAGTATAACTAATTTTGAATTTTTCTGCCCATATGGGAGGAAAGAATACCACAACAGTGTAGTCTCCACGTCTGGCTGCCACCCAGACTTTCACACATTCTCAAAACTACAGTCACTCTGGTCCTTTGCACGTATCACAACCCAAAGGATGGCATTCAGATAAGGCAGAATTGCCTTTGTTTCCATTTAAAGCAGTTTTGAACTTTCTCTTCTAAGTTTCAACAATTACAAGGACCCATGACCCAGCTGCACAGCTGACATTACGGGGAGGCTCCATCAACGTCTAGTCCACAGAGCCATTGGCATTTCATTAGATTTTTCTTTGACGGTTCCTTTATTTTCTGGGTAATGACCAATGCCTCTAATTTGCATTTCCCCCTTTTTGAAAACGCCCTTTTAAAAACTTGCTGACTAAATAGAAATGTTCCAGAAACTGGTTAATGAAGGGTAAGAAGCATTCTCATTTTTACTTCCTCTAAGACGAGATGATCTGTTTCTGAACACACTTTTCAAGGCTATTCACGAACCATACCCAACTTCCATCGAGGGAGTTTTGTTTTGTGGGGCTTTGTTTTGTTGGCTCCTTCATCGCGAACATAATTCAGAGCAACATGCATTTATACCTACTCAGGTCTGTATGACACAGGACACTATTGGAGGGGGAGAGCGAGGGGGGAGAGGGCTGAAACAAGGACACACCCTGGATATAAGAATTATACCGGATTGCAGAATATCCCTATTCCAGAAGAAAACCCCAATGCTGTGTCCAAACAGCAACATAACACATGGAACCCTCAGATCCCATTTTTAAAATGTCCTATCTCTTCCAGGATTACAGAACTAGTTAGAGACAGTGACTAGATTAGCCTCTCCAGTCTTTACTCCTAAATTAGGTACTCGACTACTACATGATAGTGTATCAACAAGATTTTGGGATAACGTCCGGTGAATCATGCTTTGCATCAAAATTTTCTCATTTATTTTTCCAAGGTCCCACCACTGATTACAGGGGGGAAAAAAGTAGCTCTAAAGGTTCATTTTTTTCTGGTAATTATTTCTTAGATATTGGGTGGGGAGGGTCACCAGGCCATGCATGAATCTGTTACTATTAAAAACCCACAATAAGAACCACACTAAGAGGAATTCAACCCAAAGGAAAGAAGACAAACTAAGAACATGAGTTTCATGTTAAAAAATATAGCTGAAACCAATGACATTTAATTCTTTCTGTTTAATCTCACAGTTGTTGCCATTTCCACGTATACATAACATTTGTTTTAGGTGAAAATAAGCAAAAACAGCAAAATTACACACGGCTGTCCATCATTGTAGTTAGATTTGTTCCATGGAAAGATGTTTTTCCCTAAGTAATACTTATGAAAGTAATCCTATAAACCAAATTCCTATGCTGAAGATAGCCTGTTTTTTGTTTTTTGTTTTTCTTAAAATAGGGAAAAGTTCATGGTATAGGTGGCTTTTAAATACTCATCTCTGGAAGGTCATGAAAGTTCGACAGCATGATGATGCCCCTCACAGGGAGCGTGGCCACCTGTGATACACCTTAAGAGGCTGTCAGTCCAACCTGCACATTGAAGGGTGAGATCACATGAAGGAAACAGTCCTTGATAGCAACAGGGCTACAGAGAAGGTAAGAAATAGTTC
This sequence comes from Neomonachus schauinslandi, assembly GCF_002201575.2. Classification (NCBI taxonomy): domain Eukaryota; kingdom Metazoa; phylum Chordata; class Mammalia; order Carnivora; family Phocidae; genus Neomonachus; species Neomonachus schauinslandi. Next base: position 141,818,416 of record NC_058408.1, on the reverse strand, counting down.
ATTAGGCCAGGAAGTGCCCGGGTTGTTCCACTTGGCTTTCTAGCCTGCGGTACCAACCGGAAGAACAGGGATGGGGGCATCCAGCCTGGCAACACTGGCGTTCTTTACTATTTGCCCCCAAGCAGGTGGGAGGGAGCCTATTTGGAAGGCTGATTAATCAGTAATTCAAGTAGATCAAAATCACAAAATTAAAAGACAGAGTTCAATCATATCCTTTAACTGAAGGAATGTCCTAATTGCTCTGGTGCCCAACCCAGGGTTTGAAGGGAGTGTGAAAGTCAGAGGGCCACTCCTCCACTAACCTGGGGGAAGCGATTTAGCAAGCCCTTTTACACCAAATCCCGAAAGACTCCCTGCCCCAATCCTCTAAAAAAATTGCACTTCACCACATTTGCCCTCTTGCTGCCAAGTAAGGCTCCGGTACCAGCAAACTGCTAGGATTTACTTTCCTAAGAATTGTCAAACAGACATCCAAATTCAGCGGAGACACTCAGATGTGTAATGTGGCAACAGTCTTGGGTCCTGCTTGACACTCACCAATGGCCGATTCGTGAAAGCTCCTGCAAACGGGACCCAGTTCAGTGTGAAGAGGGACAGACACATCCACACGGTTCCCACCAGGGCTGTTGGAATCTTGGAGTCTGGCGACAGCCACACTGCATAATCACCCAGACGACCCCAGCGCCTGATCCTGGGGCGAAGGGCACACTCCATCCCATCGAGGTCCTTTGCTGCAGTGTGTCACTTGCACCCACGCGGGGGTCATTGCTCCGGCAGAGTTCTCCCCGCCTCCTGCTCTGGAAGCTGCAACCTCGGGCCAGAAGACAGGCAATTTGGGCACCTGCTCTGCTCCCAGGCAGCTTGCAAAGCACGGGAGCTGGATTTTGAACATTCCCTGGTATTTATCTCTGGCTAACGAAGATGCTTTCATGACTATTAGTAGAGACGTGATGACAACAACTCTGAACTTGATGAGTCATGTAGAATATTTACTTGGGCTTTTTATACACTGCTCTGAACAATATCGAGTCCCTCCCATACGTCACTTAAATACCTTTAGCTTTCTCTATGATGTCACGCGAAGCATGTTTTTAATAAATGTTTGGGTCTCACTACCATATTCTACTGGGACAAGCTAGATACTCATTTGCTTCTGTCCCTTTGCAGATATTTTAAATGAGAAACGAGAGTTGATGCTAAACCTTAGCGGAGTAAAATCTATTGAGGTATTACTGGATAACCCTATAATCCATAAAGAGCATCATATTTGTTTTCCCTAACTTTAAGGGATTATTTACTCCCATTTTTTTCTAAGGCAAAGTTATATTATTACTGGATAACCCTATAATCCGTAAAGAGCATCATAATTGTTTTCCCTACCTTTAAGGGAGTATTTACTCCAATTTTTTTCTAAGGTAAAGTTATATTATTGTTTTATAATTTCCAGGGGATATAGAAAACTCCACGGACATTCTGGTAAGTGTTATTATTACTGCTTCCAGATGGGGAAACTGAGGACTTTTTTTTGTCCCAGAAAGCACAGTCTATCCATGGCAGAGATGGGGTAAGGTCATAGGAAAATCCAGCAGTCCACTCATTAAAACACAGTGGACTGTGACTCCATCCTCACTGTGAAGAGATCCAGCATCCCATCAGCCTGGCCCACTAGGGAGGGATGGATTGGCTGTAAGGATTTGGGTACAGTTGTTATAGAAACACCGCAGATGTACAAGGCAAACTCTTCCAAAGGAGCATTTTCCTGTGCTGGAGATATTTTTTTATTATTCTGATGTCTTTCATCTTTACCACTTCCTTGACTCAGTTGCTTTCTCTGCCTTTTGGAGTTAAGCGACTTTTGTAGTTAAACAATGGGAGATAATAAAAAAATTAGGAATTAATTAAGGAGGTCCAAAAATATGACTCTCAATTTAAATACATATATGTGTATATGAACTAACAAGTCAGTGATGGGGATGTCACTTGTATATCTTTTTTAAGATCTTCACAGATTATTAGCAATTAAAGCATAAGCACAAATGAATATACTTGGTGCATTTAGGTGCATTGGGGTTTGGGATCTTTGTGAGCCTGTGTGATGTGTGATTTGGGGGTATTTGACAGCAATGTCAAGAGACAGCTCTAGCTCTCTGCGGAGAACTGTAGCTGTTTTACTTGACTTCCCCTCCCTCCCAATTTCATACCCTGCTCTCCTCTCAAACCTATCCAACAAAGTCTGCTAGATACTGTTTGTAAATTTGCATAAAACAATATAATTTTTTTCTGCATTTTTTCTTTATTTTTTAAAGTGTTTTATTTAAATTCAATTAAATTAACATATTCTATATTATTAGTTTCAGAGGTAAAATTCAGTGATTCATCAGTTGCAATCAATACCCAGTGCTCATAAGATCATGTGCCCTCCTTAATGCCCATCACTCAGTTACCACGTCCCCCGCCACCTCCCCTCCAGCAACCCTCAGTTTGTTCCCTATAGTTAAGACTCATAGTTTGCCTCCCTCTCTGTTTTCATCTTGTTTTATTTTTCCTTCCCTTCCCCTATAAAAAAATATGATTTTTAAGAAAATGGAGCAACAGGATATGCTAACATAAAAAATAATATACAGATATGTAATAATAATACAAACCCAAAAGCTGTGTTGCAAAAGAGACAAATTAGAAAACTTACATTGACTTTAGAGCTGATTAAAAGCTGCCCTTTAAAACTACACTCTGGCAATCCTGCATTTCCAAATCACTTTGGGTTTCACAGATGTTTCATGATCATTGGCCTTAAAGGGCACTTAGCTGTTTTGGCAGTGGGAGCCCTGCAGACCCATGACAACGATTATGCCAGAAAGGAGGGGCAAGATTTTTCTGGTCAGAGGAGTTTTGCTCAAAACGGAAAACCCCTTGAGATACATCGATTGGATATTAAAAAATTGTTTAACGATTAGTTTATACAGTGCTTGGAGGGGAAGCAGGAAGGTCCTCGATGTCCAGATATATTAAGACTGAATTTCTTAGGGGAAAAAAAGAAGAAGAAGAAAAAAAAATCCTTGTTTTTGTCTTTTGTCAGGAGCACGTGCCAGATGAGAGATCTCGCTGGCAATATTGTTGCTAGATGTACTCACTTATATCTTTAAAACAGAATACATGTCAGTGAAAACATAAACAGGTGACCATCCTAGTTGCTCAAAGAGAATTCTTTTCAAATGACCTGACTTCAAATACTCCTTTTTTTTTTTTTAATTGACATCTGAGTGCTCTCTCAGCACTCAGAATTGAAAGCTCTGTAACTGTTTTTGCTACAGACCAATTGATTTTTCTTTCTGGTATGACTTCACATATCATACTGTTTCACAACCACATACGTCAATACAAACTGATTTTTAAAAAGCTCGAATAGGAGTCATTTGTGGGCCACATCTGTGTATAAATATAAGTAATGGATATTTTTTCCCCAACACGACAAAATAATAAGGAGCATGTCATAGTAAAGTTAACTTATTTTGTTGATGAAACACTGCCCTGCTTTATGCCATACAATGTTGTTCATTTTGTGCGGGAAATACAAGTAACTACCAACCCCATGGGAAGAGTGGGACAGGGACGTGGGTTTCCTATTTGCTTTTTTTAAATTGCATGTTTGTGGAAATGATTATTCCAGTTTCTAATTAAAGAAGAGCCTTGCTATCAAAATGCCTTCCAGCACGTCGTTTGGGGCTAGGTAGCAGGAACCCGGTTTGAGACGGAAAGAGGCCGCACAATGCGCTTATTAAGGAACTTTCCTGGCGGACCACTGAAAAATATCATAAAGTGTGACTCATCACATCTGCATCAAGTTATGAAAAAAGTAAGGCTTGTTAACCTGCTGTTTGGAAACCAGAACACTTTTATCAGTTCATATAATTGCTAACCCCTTATTCACTGCTCAACACTGGAGAGTTCTTTACCTCCTAAGATCCCACTAATTGCTGACAGATTTGATTTCTCCCTGACAGCAGGAGTCCTGTTTCTGGCCTTTAGATCAAGTAATTGCTTTATTTTTCTCCCTCTGCTCTAAAAAACGGAATTCCCTTCTCCCCTGCTTGAACCCCCTTAATGGCTTCTTTTTCTGTTATTAAATCCTTGCCATTTAAATCACATTTAGCGATGTTTTGAATAACTGATTCCAATTACTAAAGCTCTTACCAAGAAGCAGCTGAAAATGCAAGTCATTACTTGCCCACAGACAAGCAGCTCTACCTTGCAGCCAAGTCTCTGGTGAACTGTATTGTGTTTCTCCCCAGTACGGGGCAATTTCTCCGCACAGGAGGCTGATGTTCAGCAAATAGACAGCTGCTGGAGCTCTCCTGCACTATCATTTGTGCATAATAGATAGGAGATTTTATATTTATTTTATAAATAGCCCAATTCCTTAAAGAAATCATTCCCTTCTTCCCATTGTGGCTGGGGTGGGCCACTTGGAACAACGGCAGAGATGAGCAGCTGACCGCTCTGTGACCCACCGTGAGGTTGTTCTTCAAAGGTCTACGAACACATGGCGGCCCAAATAAAACAGCGCAACCCGGCCGCCAGGCCTGCCAAGCCCCGTGCTCGGCGGCATCAGATTTTGCTTTGACGGTCTGGTTTGCTTTCCCTTGACACTGTGGAATTAAAAAAAAAACAAAAAACAAACAAAAAAAACCTCTCTCTCTGCCATTTGTCTTCCCCCTCGTCCCATGCTATTGGGTGTCGCTATCCTTTTTGTGTTCTTTATTTACTTGGCAAAGGGATGCGACCGATATGTTTCGTGACATGACCATAGTTCTGTTATCATCGTATCATTCCTGGGCTCTGCAGAGATTCTGGCTCGCGCTCACATAGGATGTAAGATGGCCAGAAATGTTAACTTCGTTCATTTTGGTCCATCTCATCTGACACATGGTTTTGGCCTTTACTGATAGAGATTTTCTTGCTAGGTTTGTACTGATGAAACATGATTTGGTTGGGTATAATATGTCATTCGGGAAAGCCTTTGTGACACAAGGTAACTGAGCAGGTGTGGCATAATTTATACATCTTCAGCCTTCTTCTTTTAAACATTGAATAACCGATTAATTGTATATACTATACATAACTGTTGGATTTAAACAGTTGACAGGGACTGGCCCTCACTGCTAGTAGGCCCAACTAACCTGAGGAACTGACAAATGTGAAGGCAGACCTCATCCTTCTACCTTTATTAACTAACAGTATGTCTCAGCTACGACTGGGGCTAAGGAAGGTTATCACGAATTTCAAACATGACATTGTCAGAGAAATTGAGAAGTCCCTCAGCTTTATGTATTATATCCAAAGGTAAAGAGTTTTGTGTATGAGGCTGTATTACAGAGGTTTCATATCACTGTTATAAAAATAAGTGATTCATGTGACAGTTAATTAATTTTCTAGGTTGTACCGGACTTTCCTCTATTTTGATGGGGCTCCAACAGGGCAACAAGTAAATTCTATACAAGAGAGTGATAACTTTTCTACCTAACTCATTGACATTTTAGTTTTCCTCTTTTTGTCAAAGTTGTTAATTTAAGATAAACTTTTAAAATCCATTATTCTATTATTTGACCCTCTTCAAAACAGTGACAAAAAGCACACAAGCCTCTGGAAGAATTTAAGTGAGACGTCAGAATGACAGTGATTCAAAGGTCTCACACAGCCCGTGGTGTAGGAGAGGGGCAGAGACGCCGAGAGAGAGGTAAACAGCAAATTCACCCGGGATTTTGTCTTTCCTGTTTTTAAACATTGCCTCTTAAATTATTAATGTTTGATATTTGTGAAAAGTGCTACCTTGGATGGCTCAGAAACCCTGGTATTCTATTTGTATGTGGAGAAGGACGCCAGGGTGGTGGCGCTGTCCATCCTAGACGCTGTATTATTAATGTGCTTCAAACTTAAAAGCCGTTACCTCATTCCCCTCATCGAGCCTCAGAACCAGGGTGGTGCTTATTCATCTACAGAGACAAGCCCTTGTTATGATTCTGGGGCTGAGTACGTATCAGCAGAAATGGTCCAGCCTTCGCCAGCATCTCTTATAAATAGGGAGCTTTCCATTTCGGCCCTGCACCTGGTCTATCTTTCACCTCCTTTTCTGCTCTTTTTTTTTTTTTTTTTAAAGATTTTATTTATTTATTTGAGAGAGAGAGTATGAGAGGGAGGAGGGTCAGAGGGAGAAGCAGACTCCCTGCCAAGCAGGGAGCCCGATGCGGGACTCGATCCCGGGACTCCAGGATCATAACCTGAGCCGAAGGCAGTCGCTTAACCAACTGAGCCACCCAGGCGCCCCTCCTTTTCTGCTCTTTGCTGAGAAATTCATTTACAGAGGGGCTGCCAAAACCTCAGTGCTCAAAAGGTCCCCAAATCGGGGGCAAACAGTATTCTGTAGGGATCATCCAGATAGCATAGCTTTATGACTTTTTAAGTCCCAAACTCATCAGGTCATCCAGAGGGGGGCAGGGAAGAGTCTCGCTCTGGAGCCAGATGACTGATTTGAAATCTGCTGGTTATGAGCTATGTAACCTCTGGCAAGTTGCTTCTTCTCCCTATGTCCACATCCTCATCTCCAGTGGGGATGATTTTAACGGTATCTACCTCATAAGATGAAGGATTGTGTCAATTAAGCTCCGAGAACACTGAGAACAGCTCATGGCATGAGATAAAGTCTCCAAAAGTACAGCTTTCATTGGTCAACCCAGCACTGCCTCTCCCTGGTCACCTTCCCTCCTTGAATGGCATTCACCTCCACTTACCTGCTGGAAGTAGTCAGGGTCCTCTGGTATGTGCTCTTTCCTTCCTTATCAAAACTCATGCTCTAAGACTTTATTTAGTTTAAGGAGAAAAATGACCCATAAAACGTTAGGTTATTCTCACCGGGGGTACTTTTGCATTACTAGGGATCTAAAAGTGGCATGAAAGAGATACGAACAGTGTCCTTTTAGAGGCCAGCCAAGAGGTTTAAGGGTATAGGAGGGGTATAGGGGTACAGGAGGAGTTTTCCTAGGGCCCTGAAATCGTGGCATTTGGCAGGGGGGCTGCCTCCTCTATGTATTACCAAATACAATTACCAAACACTCCAGTGGAAAGAGTAAGATGTTCATCCATCATATCATGTTGCTGAATAGCCCAGATCAGCCCACAGTGCCTTTTGATCTGCCTGTCTGCACCTAGAAAATCATCTGAGAAGGAGGATGAGAAATTAATGAACTGCTTCCTGGACATGGAGTCAGCACCATCCTTTCCTGGGGTTGAAAAGGTGCAACTTGACATTCCGATCCTCCTCAGTGGAGCTCATGACAAGGGTAAAGGACAGTTTGCAAAATGCTTTCATTTGCATTTCATCATAACAATTTCACAAATGTTTCAGCATTCCATATGGCAGTTGCTTTTTGATCCCGAATATCTCTACAGACTAGTATCAACAAGGATGGGAGAACTTGCACCTCTTCTCAAAACACAGGCTTTCCCCCAAGGGGACTTTCATGTAAGTGGCATTTCTTTTGTTCAGTCTAGGAGAGGTGCCATGGACCAAGGAAGAGTGGCCAGGAAGGAACCAGCGCACACTCTCCCTCCTCAGGACAAAGGAGTCATCCTGCTGGTCCTGGGGAAAGGAACGACGTGGACTGAGATTTGGAAGACCTGGCTCCCCACTGATGAGCTGGGTGGACTTTGGCGAGTCCTTTCCTTCTGGCCTGAGTCTTCTTAGTCATAGGACATTGAACTGAATGATCTACATAGTCCTGTCCACTTTCAACATTTAATGTTTGGAAATAAATCAGTCTTCTGTTTCCAGGAATCCAGTGTTTGCTTGCTTATCCTATTTATAACTATATAGTCTCCTAGAGAGAGAGAGGCACATGTAATATTATTAAAGAGTATATTAAATATTCCAAAGAGGGGCTCCTGGGTGGCTCAGTCAGTTAAGCGTCTGCCTTCAGCTCAGGTCATGATCTTGGGGTCCTGGAATCGAACCCCACTTTGGGCTCCCTGCTCAGGGGGAGTCTGCCTTTCCCTCCCCCTCTGCCCCTCCCCCCTCCCCTGCTCATGCTCTGTCTCTTGTTTTCTCTCTCAAATAAATAAATAAAATCTATAAATAAATGAATGAATATTTCAAAGAATTCTATCAGGCTGTGTGTGTTTGTGTATGTGTATGTATACATATCATCCCTGTTAGTCACTTTAAGTTAGTTCCACTAAGACCATCATTGTTTCTCTAGAGTTGGTTTTTGATATTTGAGAAGAGCATGCAGGAGGGACGCTGAGCTTATCTGAGTAAAGTACCTCAGAGGTGCAAAACTTCCCTAAATATTTGGTGCCATTTATGAGAAGGAAGGAAACTGGTAAGATTATTACATCTTTACCTCTGAAGTTCTCCGAGGGCATAATGCTGCCTGGCCGTCATGTTTGAAATCAGTCTTAGAACTCATCAGGAAGATAGATTTTTTTTTATTCAGCAGTAAATATTTTTTTTTACTTGGATTTAAAGAGACATCAGACAATACAATACAGCATTTACTATTTTTTATTTATTGATACTATATAGTGATATTACACAATATTATATGTCATATATAATACCTGATATAATATAATATAGTGTTATTAATAATAATAATGGTACAGCACCAGGATTGACCAAAATAGTTGGGTTCTTAAGAGTTCGTCAGTTCTTTGTAACCTGGTAAAACTATCATGAAATTCGTTTAGAGCATTTCATTTAACAGGCCGCATCTGTGCCCTTAATGAATAGTAATTAAAACTCACAGCAGCATTCCCATTAGGTGGCAGAGGCTTATTATACACATCTTCTAAAATAGGTAGACTTTAGACCTTGTAGTCTGCCCTTCTGTGTGGGTGCCAGCCCTTAGGAGGAAATTGAGACTTAATTTGAATTTTTCCATTTCTGGAGGACTAGGTACTCTTTTCAAAGTAACTATTAAGACTAAGAAGCAAAATTCTGGCTTGATCATTTGCCATGACAGCATGGAGTGGTAAAAAAGTACCAGTGACAGATTCTAGTCCTGGTTCTAAGTGTTGTGTGACCGACCAGGGTAAAACATGCATCCTTTCTGATCCTTAGTTCCTCATCTGTAGCATGAGAGGTTGGATTAAATCCTGCGCAAGATCATGTTTGGCTCTAATTAGCACTGAATTTCTCTCCGCTCCAATACTCCTTCTGGCATCAGCCACCATGGCCAGCAACATTTCCTGGTAGACTCTAGCTATCCTTGGGAATCGACTCTTTCTATTAAGAAAGGTATAAATAGTCTCTGGGTAGCCCACCCCTTCAACTCAGGGCTTTAGTTCCTTCTTGTTAGGGGGATGATCCCTCTTTTCCTTCTTTATCCTGTCTGGCCTGTGGCCCCTGACTCTGTCTAGACAATGGTTCCTCAGCTGCTTTCTGTTGGCAATATCTTCTGGAACCAGGCTGCTGTCAGTCAGCAGACTCTGACCTACTGTTTCTGGTGAATTTCTTAGCTATGGTGAAACTTCATGGGTCTAGACCCTTTCTATCTTCCTGGTCCTTTCCTTAGCTTTCCTAGTCCTTGGTCTTGCTCCTACAAGCTGTTGCTATTCCCCAAGATGGCAATGATCTCTCTCAGCAAGATGTGTCTTGTTTGGGCTCCTCCAGAAGCCAACTCTGAAACAAGGATTCGGATGGCAAGTAGTTTATTTGGAAGGTAAAGGAAACATGGGTAGGGAAGTGGGGGAAAGGGCAGGGAAGTAATTCAAGTAAAAGAAGAGCATGATCAAGCAACTTACCACAGTAAATAACTGGACATGAAACCCCACAGAAACCAAGGTGGAATATGTGCTCTGAGTTGCTACTCCTAAGGAGTGGGACAGCTTCAGCCACCTTTCCTTCTTGAGACCTTGTTCTTTGTGGCTGTTGACTCACTACTTCTTTCCTCAACTAATGACCAGTCTTTGTCCAATGGCTGAGTTTTCTGCTCCAAATATCTGGTATGTTGCTATTGTTTCTGTGTGGCCTCTCTCCTGAACTATTTTATGAAAAGTCCAGTGGTTTAGCTTTCCAATATTTCCCCATTTTTCCTGGCTTTGGCTCCAGAAGTCCAGGAGTAAGGTTTAAGGGGTCTGATAATGTCATACTTCACATTTGTAAGGCACTTTATGGTTTATAAAGGAATTTCATGGCCCCTTATTAAAGAGCATGGAGATGAGAGCCAAAAGGATTGAGCTTGCATCTCGGTTCTCATACTTGCTAACTCTGTGATGTTGGGCAAGTCATTCCTCCTTGCTTAGCATTGGTTTCCTCATCTATACAGTAAGAATAATAATGGGGACCCCTGCCCTCCTTATGTCCCAAGGTTTGCTGAAAGGTTGAGCAGGGCAATGGGGTCTGGACAACCATCAAACACTCAGTCTACATCTTGGTTACCTGGTTTTCCATAATGTTAGTGCCCACAGCAGCCTCGTGAGAAGGTTGGTAGGATGATGTTTTCCTTGCTTTAAGGACCAGGGAACAGAGAATCTCTTCTAACTCGAATATCCGAAACTGTAGTTAGTTCTCCACTGCATGTGAGGGATTATTGTAGCTTCAAATCAAATCAAATCTAAAATGCATTTGTAATGTTATGTTCTCAAAGAGAAAAGCAAATACATGGCATTCTCTGAATTAGTACTGTCACAAATCTGAGATCTTGGAACAACTGGGAGAGTATGATACTTGGATCCTTTAGAAAAAGTTTTGCTCTCCCTCTGCAGATTAACCACACAGTTAACAGGATGGGTCATTTGAGATTCTAAAATGTCCTAATAGGGTTGGGCTGAGAGACCGAGAACTGTGTACTTATCTGTTATTGCTTTTTTAAAATAAAATTCTCCCCAATGACTTTTAATTTCCTAGAGAGGGGGCAGCCAGCCTTTTGAAGAAACTCATTTATTTCAGGGTCAGTCCGAGTTTCTAATGTAAACGTCTTTAGGGGCTGATTTGGAAGAAATAGGGCAGGACATCCCCACTATTGCCTGAAGGCAATTTGCATCTCTTAAAGATGAAGAGGCAGAGATTAAACATAAGCTGAAACTCATCATGACTTATATATCATGGGATTTTTTTATATATCATTTCTCACAAATCCATTTTTAGAAGTTGAATATGTGATTTTTAAAGTCAAATATCTGCAAAGGAAATTGGACTGACCCGAATCTGCCTTCAGTGTTTAATGGCAAGGATGTTGTGAAATTTGAAGCAATTTTGTTTTCCACGCACATATTCTTTTTTAAGGAAGAAAATCTTTCTTTGCTCCACTGTGATGAGAACAGTTTGTTTGACTCAGACCAAACCAAATCAAGCATTTCTGTGGGCACAAAGAGGAATGTGGAGCAAAGGAAAAAAGAGCTTTTCATTCAAGTTATGGGTTCTGGAAAAATTTGTATAAAAGCATTCTGTGTAAATGTAGTTGTTGGCCACTCTTTTGTGAGCTATCTGTAGAATAGTTATTTTCTCCTGCACCCAACAGGAAAATAATGGGGCACGAGAAAATTCAGCCTATTAAAGTGTAGGGAGTATAGAGAAAGAGCTTATAGAACTCCTCCCTCCTTCCCCCCGCCCCCATCATATGAATGTTCGTGTACATCTACGGAGAATTCTTTCTCTATTTCCATGCTTTCCTTCAGACAGTGCCCTGTCAACCTCGTGGGTTTAAGAGGTGAACTACAAGATGGGAACCATATCTAAAGCTGAATTTCATGTGAAGGTATGGAATACAGATTAAATCTCCTCTACCACTCATTGCTAAGATTTGGTTAACATATATAAATAATTATGATTCTTGAGTCACTTTAGTTAAAGGTAGATTTTTAATAAGAAGGAAGGTAAAATGAGCCAAAAATAGAAATTACATGATTAGCCATTTCCTCTAATGCAAAAAAGGCTTCTCAGCAAACAACAACAACAAAATATCATCAGTGATCACATGGGAATGAAACTAAAACCTCAAACCCTTTTGGGGTTTTTTTGATTGGGTTAAACCCAATCATCCAGTATAATTTGGAGATCGTAGAATAACTTCTCCAGTGCACCGGGACACAGCTACTGTCAACTCTGAAGCTCTTTAAAAATCTCTAGTGTGTCAGGAACAGCTGGGATATTAAAACTGGAGCTTGAATGGGCCTGTCTGGTAAATCAGGGGAGATTGGAACGCTGGGGAGGAGCCCTGGTAGTTTCTCAGTGGCAGAGGTATAGGCAGGCTGGTAGAGCTTCCTGGGTTCCGGGAAATGACCTGGGGAGAAACTCTTAGGATCCTTGGTCCAGGAGGAAAGTGGAAATGCCATCCAGTCTGCCCACCTGCCTCCAACCTAGACCAAACTTCTAAAAATCCCATGGTGCTTATACATTGTCATTTAGTAGCTTTGCTGCTGAAGAAACCTTGAAAAAAAGGCAATCCGTTCGTTTTCCCCTTCTGAAAATCCTCCATCGACCTAGAGGAATTAGGGGCTCTCACATCATTGTTGATTCTCAGATGAAACATTGCACAGAAGTGCTGGGCAATCGTCATTCACCAGCCTCCCCCCCCACCCCCACCCCGGCCTTTTCAAACAAGCTTTGGAAACACTTAAGTCTTGGATGTTTTGTCATTCTGGCTTGAGATCTAGCATGACTTAAAAACACTAACCAACAAGTAAATGTCAAAAGATGAAAAAATCTTCTGCCATGTTCTGGTTTTCATAAAAAATATAGATTTAATAAGTTTCTAAAGGAGAACAGAATGGCCACGTTAGAACCCTGCCAAACTTACAAACTTTGACAGTCCCACATACAGAGATGAACAGGAAAATGCATTTCACAAGAAATAAAATACATTTTTTCGTCTTCTGGATTCATTGAAGAAGATGAAGAAAAGACATCTGTCCCAAATTTCTTTGAAGGAACTGAATGGCATTTCGTTTTCCTGAGCCAGTAAGCTTACTCTTTCTACTGGATTACCTTCGAGGACTTTAAAAAAATAATTTAAAAGCTATCATCAAACAAAATCAAAGAGACAAATTGAAAAATCTTTGTCTCTATTAATGTCGCAGGACTGGAAAGAAAAATTTCCGTAGATGTAGAAAGAATACCAATATAAGTAATTAAATATTTATGCGGTTGCTCACCGCAGGGTTGCATGAAATAGGTAAGGTATTTTGTGGTATTATCACTTTAAAAATAGCATAATTATAGCCATTTCATAGCTCTTGTGAAGATCATATAAAATTAATGCTTCTAGCTACAGAAATGTAAGGTCTATTTATTATTACTTAATTTAAGATTAGTTGATGGCAGCACGGGAGGTGGGTCACAGTGTGGACTCCAAGAGCAACGCTCTCTTGGTTCAAACCCCAACTCTGCTTCTCACTACTTAATCGTGAGGCAAGTTTCTTAATCTGCCTATTCTTCATTGTCATCATCTGTAAAATGGAGATACTAATAAGATCTGCCTCATGTGGTTGTTGTAAGAATTAACCAAGGTAATATACATAAGTGCTGAGTGTCGGACACCCTGTAAATATGCTGTAAGTTATCTCTATGTCCCCGTTGTTGCTGATGTGGCCATCATCATCATGGCCATTGTTGTCATTTGTGTTACTATTCCACGCTTTGTAACTGGCCTCTCTGGGGACAGGCTACAGTAACCTAAGTGGTCAAGGTTACAGGCAAGGATGTTTGAAAGCAAATCCCAGGGCTCACATTCTCTGGATTTCCAAGTCATAGGTGAAATGAATGGGAGTAGGTTAAAAAGTCCCAAAGGGACAGGACAAGAAGGGTTATGATCTGAGTCCAAGAAGTGTGGGGAAGTGTATGAGAAAGCCTAGTCTGAAGACACTTCCTCTTCCCTACCATCACCAGCACTGCTTTGGGTCTGGACCCTGACGCTATAGTCAGGGGGTTGCCCTGAGGACCTAAGGGCAAGGCACCAGGAGTAGACATGTCCCATCATCATCCTCTTTCTGAAGGATTTTAAAATATACTCTGGAAAAAATATTACAAAATAGCAAATATTGAATATGTTTTAAAGCACTTTTCCAAAATGGTAAGGAAGTCTGAATTTGATCTTCAGATAAGTAAAATTCTTTGTATGTATACATGATGTATCAGGGTCTCAAAGGACCAATTCAAGCAACCTCTCCAGATAAAGTAACCTTCTGGTCCACCAGGGGACTGTATCATCTAATCCAACAGTGTCCACTCCAGGAGGAGAGCCTTCCCACCATATATATAAATCTGTGTCTAGTTTGTTAATTCAGTAAACGTTGTAAGAAAAAGTCAAATCATCGAAGACATCAGTAAAACAAACTGGCATTCTGGCTTTATGTAGACAAAAGATCTGAAGTGTTGATTTTCAACTAGCACTTTTGTCTCTGTATAAACTACTATTGTAGACACTTTTCCTGTGCTTGATTATAGTCCTTTTCTGTTTTAATAGAAAAATCATTCAAAACTCAGTGACATTGCAAATTTTTGTTTTTATTTTACTTATATTTGAGGAGAAGAGGTAGACTAGTTCCCTTGGTTGTGCCTCTCTATCTTCAGCCTGCTTTGGAAATGTCCAGGGTGCTCCTTTTAAAGGCAGATTCTCAAGCCCCACGCTATGAACAAAGTCGGCAGCTTTGACCTGTGGGAAAAAGTCGATAGGTATAGAAATAAATATTAGGGCAAGAAACGTCTTTCAGAAAAATTAACGCCATGTGGAGTGCCTCTCCGTTTGCAAAATGAGCATTAGAGTCTTGTGCTGAAATGTGTTGTAGATGTTCTGATACAACTATCTCCAAGACTAGTTCCAAAACCTAACACATCAGTCTTTCTTGTTTGTTATATATTTTTGTCTGATTATACAAGTTCTGTTTTTCATAAAATATATATTTAATTATTTCTAAAGAAGGGCATAATTTTATGGTAAGCTGTCTTTTTTTTGGAATTAATTAGTATATAAGTAAAGGAATGAATGCCCAGAAAAAATACAAGAATGAGCAGAAAAACATTAGCTGGAGACAGGATATTTCTCCCTTTTGAATATATATGTTTTACATAACAGGAAATTCTGTAGTTTATTTTTAGAAGGATGTAACATATATGCCTAAAGAAATAACCATAATCTGCTCTTTCATGAGACTATAAATAAGACCTACTGAAATTCCTAAATACTACATTTTCTAGAATGTTCCCAGCAATCACAAAGATGGCCTCGTCTGAATAAAACTAACACCATCTGAGAATATAGCCACTAAAATCTTTAAATTCACAACCATCATACATTTTATTACTTGAAGTTTAAGGGTAGAATATTCCTTGAACTAAAATGGCCCCTCTCTTCTACTTTTGATAAGTAAACCCAATCTGATGACTGCTCAAGGACAATAATATCTGTGCACCCAGGTACTCTCTTTTAGCTAGTTGGCACCTACCCTAATATTCTTTCTGTCTCTCCACCTAGATTACATTTAAGCTCTGAGGATAGCCTCTCACCACCCCCTTCCCCCCTCCCCCTGCCAATATTCCCCAGCCTTTAAATACCTGTCAACTCTTTGAGGGAAATTGAACATGGTTACATTCAGAATTATTGGTGTTTTTGAAATGACAAAAATGGATGTAAATGCACCCTGTTCTGCAAAGAAAATTAAATACTTGGATGATATGGTTAAGCAGAAATTTACTAGTGTGTCATCATGTTTGATAACAGCTTTGCTAACAGTTATTATATCAAAAATCATTATTCTTTCCTTATAAAAGGCTCTCACGAGAGAAATATTTCTGGATCTCATCTGTCTTAAATTCTAAACCTTGAATGTTGTTATCACTAATACCTAAGAGATTAGCCACAATCTGATGGATGCCGAGGACATTTACTCTGATATGTCCAAAAGCAGAGATGAGAAAGAAGAGGTAATTATGAGAATGAATGCTTGTATCTTTATTGACCTATAGCCTCATGATATAGGAAGGATAATCGAAGAATTAAGTCATCTGAGGCCATGGTTTCCATTTTCACTGCCCATAGATTAGAGGCTATATAGCAAGGAGAAAAACATCACTGGAACAGTCAGGAAGCCTGAGTCCTAATTCTGACCTTCTGGTCAATTAGTTCTATAGCATTGGGCAAATAATTTAAATCCTGTTGGAATTAATTTCCCCACTTGTGAAATAAATGAATTGGACGACATAATCCCAAAATTCACCTCTAGCATTAAAGGTTTAAAATGAACATGAGAGTGTGCATGTGTGTGTGTGTGTGTGTGTGTACTCTCCATGACTAACAATAAAGCCAGCTAACAAAAAGCAAGTGAGTAACCAATAATATTTTTCGATTTGTTCAGTTGACTGACAAACAAAACTCTATGCAGATATTTATTGTTTTTCAGAAATGCCTCCAGTCTGTGAGGTATAAGAATGGGATAGCAGAAGTTAGGTATTCGTCTCTTAGTCAAACCAAACCTATAATCTAAATCAGATTGATCTAAATGTTAGAGATCTCCTTGGAGCTATCTGTTCAGAATGCTTAGACAGGAAGCCAGGAACTGTTCCCTTGCAACAACAGTGGACAATTTGCCTTCAAAAATTACTTTTATATTTCCAAAGTAGCTTACATTACCAAGCAAAAATACACAGAAGTGCTCTAGCTGCAGAAATTATTATTCCATATTGAATGATCCATTGACAGTTTCTCATTGCAAAAGGAAGACCCTTTGTTCTTTAGGGCCTTAGTCAAAGTAAAGAGAACCATACCAACCAATAAGCACATTAAAGTTACATGAATTTTCCTTTTGAAGTAAATGTACATAAGAATTTGTACAGATATGCTACTGCTACAATAATTTCCATTCAACACCATAAAAATGATGAGAAGTGCTTCTTCCTATCAGAGAAATGTTAAAAGTGTTACCTGTCATCCTTGTTCTGTCCTATTTTGCCATAACCTCTGACTTAACCAAGGTGCCGAAGGCCTCAGAAGCCTTCACTTATTTTCTTCTACTGGAAGGTACTAGAGTCACCTCAAGAAATAGCCCCAGGATTAATAAACTCTAGTCCACATTGATTTGTACTTCCTGCTGTGCAAGAAGGTGAATGGAAAGGGAGATGTGGTAAGTCTTCCCAGGAGCCCCTGGGATTAACTGACTGAGTTAAACAGGAATGTCAGGTAGGGAGAGGGAACCAGAGCGGAGGAAGACAGTTTGGAAGCACAGCCTCCATCAGAGGCCTCACTATGGGAGGTCAGCAATCATGTCATCCTCCAAGATGACCAACAAGCTCTCAGACTCAAGGAATACCACCCAACCTAGCAGGACATAGAATCTGCTTCTTACCAGATGATGGATCTTGAGCCAGTGTGCTAAATTTTTGACAGAAATGTAGCTCTGCAAGGTATGCAAGCTGACCTTGTGTTTCTGAACAATGCCAAAGCTGAGATAGTCACTGAGTAAAAATAAATAGAAGACAGGTTTGTTCCAAGTCCATAGAACATTTGACAGACACTGTCATGAAAGAATTTGCTATGGCTTATCACATCTATCATCTACTTGTGGATTCCAGAAAATAGTTAATAAGTTAGAGAAGCTTGGATTTTGTCTCTGTTTTTAATTTTTTTTAACCCTAAAAAATTGTTTTCATTATCCTTATTAAAGTTCTAGAATTAGTATCTTAAGGAATTGTTAGCACAGGCAATATGGAGAAGTGAATAATTAGCATGTTTGGAGAAATAGTATTAGCCAATCTGAGTGATACAGGAAGAGGATATGTTTCCCTTAATAGTAGGGTACGTTGTTCAATTTAGTCATCTAATAACATCATATTTTCAGTCAGAAAGTGGTAGGAGATATTCTGGAAGCGTGTTTGAGGTTGAACAAAGTTTTAGGGCACCTGGGTGGCTCAGTTGGTTAAGCGACTGCCTTCGGCTCAGGTCATGATCCTGGAGTCCTGGGATCGAGTCCCACATTGGGCTCCCTGCTCAGTGGGGGGGTCTGCTTCTCCCTCTGACCCTCTTCCCTCTCTTGCTATCTGTCTCTCATTCTCTCTCTCTCAAATAAATAAATAAAATCTTAAAAAAATGATATTATCCTATTTATGAAGTTGAACAAAGCTTTGGTATGTGCCAAGATGTAATTCCCACAGGTTGAATTCTACCTTCATTCCTTTGAAAACATTCAGATTATAAGCTGTCATACAATGAAATTGACCAAAAGTTCTGCAGAAAAAGTAGTTCTGCAGGTCAAATTATTCTGAACAAAACAATCATTACTCCTTAAGCGAAACCTGAAAATTCTTGCCTTCTGGTTCCTGCTTAAGCTGTTTCTACCTACCAGACTGTCCTCTTGATATTGATGGTTGCATAAGCAAATCATATCGTTCATTCAACAAACATTTACTGAAACCGTGTTCTACGCAAGACATCGATCTAGGTGGTGGATGATGAACAAAAGACAAAATGCCTACACTCGTGGAACTTCCATGAACGTGGAAAGAGATGGATGATATCAAGTTTACATGGCCATATCAAGGTAAGACTTGGTGAGAGGACATCCAAGCTACTCGTCCCATGCTTAGGATCCATTTTTTGCCACTATATTCTCCCCCACACACCTGTCCCCATTTCACTGACCTGCCCCAGCACCAGGTGGCCAAGGAAAGAAGCCGCCTGGCAGGCACAGGACCAGCTTTTTGTCAACACAGCAGTCAGCTCATTCCTCCACAGGGAATTTCTTGCTGGTGGACATCCCTGTGAGACTCAAGGATGCTTTGGCCCATTTCCAGAGGTCTATCCACATGCCCCTTCCAGACTTTTGGGTCTCCAATCTTCTAGTTTTACTCATTATAGGCTCCTGACAAATAGTGAAGCTACTTGTTTCTGCCCAAAAGGGTGTGTATATCCATACCTTTCAGGGCAATTCTGCCTCCATACAAATTGGACAGTCAAGCATCCTGCTCACAGCTATACCTGCTGCAGGAAGTCTCCTTCTCCAATGACTTTAGGCGAACACCAGCACATCGTGCAAACCCATCTGGGAACCAAGCCTGCATTTTTTTCCTGAAAGTAGGTTGTACCTTCCCTACCTCTGCCCCATGATGTCATAGGTGTGAGTTGGAGGAGAGGTATTGGTGAATGCCATGGACATCTGGGCTATGTGTTTATATAATATACTATGTCTTCTGGACACAGTCCCAAATACACTTGGCCTGAGCCCAAATATACCTTTTCATTACACAATAGATTGCTACTGTGCCCACCCCGTTTTATGACACAGGATTCAGATTATGAAGAACAGTTCCATTTGCACAGTCACTTGATGACCTGCAGGCAAGCGCTCAATTTCTACAAGGGCCAAGTAGCACCCCCAGGCGGCTAATTTACAAATGACAAGTGATTCTCTGTCACAGAAGGCAGGACCTTGCTCCAGAACTTTAGACGTCTACAATGTAACCTTCCAAAGGGCTTTCCAGAGATGCCACAGAGTTTGTGCCTTCAGATTACGCTTACTCATTTGGCCCAAACTCCAGATCGGTTGCCGCATAGTTGGGACCTTAGTGGAGAAAAGAAATTCTCAGGCATTTCCAATTCTCATCTCCTGCAGGCAAAGCAGTCCTCTGTAACGCAAAGCCACCCTCCAAAGAACTTCAGGTGCTGGGTGTTAGAAGCAAAAACACACCAAAATGTGAGACAGGGTGCACAAAAAAAGGGAGAAAGAGAGTTGAGAGGATCTGAGGGGAACACCATCGTAACCCGCCATGTCTGCTGTGTCCACCATGGTCCATTATATTTTGCCAGACAGGTGGAATGCACAGGGGTATAATGGAGACCACCAGCACCGCAACTTTAAATCTTTCAGGGTAACCCTAGCAACTTCCCCTGGGATGTAGTATTACTTCTGATATTCTGTCTTGACCCAGGGAAGCAGCCCTTTTTACTACATAGCTCTTATTCCATAGATCAGGGAATCAGGGTGAGGCTTCTGCCACCTACTAAGTAAACTGATTCTAATTACACACTCAGGAACTGCAGGCATGACAAGAGCCTTTGAACCACGAAGGAGACTTGGCCCTAAACTCAGTTTATCACATGACCTCTATTAGCTCCAAGTGAGGGATCATGATGGCACTTCTGGGTCCCAGATATTAGTCTCCAATAAAGCCTCCCATCCAGAAGTCTCTGAAAAGTCTTGAGTATTCCTCCCTTTCTCTAGGTCTCTTGACTTCAGGTCCATCTGAAAAAAATTTGGGAGATATTTATGATTTATTATATTACAGTTAATTGCAAGAACCTTCTTCTAGAACAGTGTTTCTCAACTGTGGTCCTGTTGACATTTGGGATTGGATAATTCTCTGTTGTGGGGGACTGTCCTGTGCATTATGGAATGTTTAGCAGTTTCCTTGGTTTCTACCCACTAGATGTCAGTGGCATCCTGCTCCCCCCAACCCCAGTTGTGACAACCCAAAATGTCTTTGGACATTGCAAAATATCCTTTGAGTGCAAAAATGTCCCCAGTTGAGAGCCCACATTGCTAGAGGACCCAGCCTCCTTTCAATCAACAGACTCTGGGTCTGCAAACCGACTTAGATCTGGAAATTGGGTGAAGGACCATGATTTTCCAACGCAGTGCTGACATCAGCTTTCTGCTTGCCAGCTCATATTTTTAAATTATGATTATTTCACCAGCTGGGTAGCTGGCAGTGGGCTCTTCACATAGCTCACACTCTTATTAGCCATAGCCACAGGGCCCTCTAAGGTCAAGGCATCCAGCTTGCTACTCCAGCCTTGAAGCCCATGTTAGGAATTACATGTGTCTTGTCTCTAAGGACCAAGAGCTGTCACCTGGCTTTTGCCACTCCAGACTCCCATGATTCCCAGGGAGCCTGTTTCCATGAAATATCTCCTATCATCCTTCTAGACTGGAATGGTGAAATGCTTTCCCTGAGTGAACAGTTTGGAGTCACATTCATAAAGTTTTTATGAAGGTCCTGCAGGAAGACATCCACAGTGGTTTGTTTGTCCTCCTCCCCTTGTCCCTAACTCCTGATTCCTGGAGATCACATTTCAAAATAAGCCACCTGCATCAGGCCTTTGTTTCAGATGTGTCTTTTGAGGAAACAGGCTAAGACTCTTGTTATCAAGATTGACCCTAGGGGGGTGCCTGGGTGGCTCAGTCCTTAAGCATCTGCCTTTGGCTCAGGTCATACGTCCGAGAGTCCCGGAATCGAACCCTTCAGCGGGAGGCCTGCTTCTCCCTCTCCCTCTGCTGTTCCCCCTGCTTGTGTTCTCTCTCTCTCACTCTGTCAAATAAATAAATAAAATCTTTAAAAAAAAAAAAAGAGTAACCCTAGGAAGCAGACCCTCAAGGTAGGATTTTGTGGCTGGATCATTCACTAGCCATTTGAGAATAAGAATCCCATTGCTTGTGGTAAGTGGGGTGGTGATAACCCCTTGGATGTAGATACAGGCAAAAGTTATTTGTGGTGCTTGAATGTTATGGGGACAATAATAATATACAGATTATGGAGTGGCCTGGTCTTTGTTAAGTGCTTTTAGAAATCTGGAAAAGGGGAAGAATCAAGAAGCTCAGGTCATTCACTATCAACTTAAGTCATGGAGTGAGATCCTGAAGGGCTCTCTGGCACTTTAGGATGCCCTGCATATTACACAGCCACAGAAGAGACTGCTTAAAATTAGACCCAGGCTCTGGTTGTTAAGGGACAGAGCTATAAAAGAATCTGTCTAGTTGATGCGTTTAGGCTTGTTTATACCTCTGCCTTACATCAAGAATCTTAGCTGGGACTCTCTTAAAGAGGGAACTGAAGAAAAGGGCTAGTGGAGGTGGTTTATTTTGGAATGTGAACCTCATGAAGCAGGACTAAGGGATCAGGATAGTAAAACAGAGGAATAGGGGTAGGACCTTCACACAAGCCTTATGAAATGAATCTCCAAACTGTCTGCTCAAGGAAGAATGGAAAAAGCATTTACCCCTTGGCTCCTATCCTTTGTTAGTCAGAGATTCCTAACAAGGAATGTTAACTCCCCTGCGTTTCTGGATCACGCATGAGTTAGTTCCACATGGTTTCTGTGGGATGTCGCACTCCATGGTGTTGCAGAAGCCCCAGGGCAGGAAGCAAGAGACGCAAGACATGGTCAGCTCACATATGCCCAAAACGGTTGAAACCTTTATGTAACTCTTCCCCAGAGTAATGGCTAGAGTAAGAATGGGGGTCCCGAAAGTTTAAAGTAATGCACAAAATATACCTGATACAGCCAGGAAAGACAGTGTTTCGGGGAATGGGAAATGATAAATTGTGTCCAATGCTGCTAATAAGTAAGATGAGGACTGAGAGTTAACCTTCAGCAACATTGGAGGTCATGGTGACCTTGACAAGAGCAGTTCTAATGGAGGAATGGGGGCCAAAGGCTGATTCATCCTCCTAGACTCAGCTTCTCTTCAATATGACTATGAAAAAATAAGGCCCAAGATAGTAACACCCTCAATTTCTGCCATGTAACATTCAAATCTATCTTGGCAATCATCTTTGGCTTCTTCCCTTTAGTTGCAAGAAAGGAGGCAGTCCTCTTCCTGTCCAAGGGCTAGCCTGTCCTCTCCCAGCTTCTCAGGGTCTTCAGCCTCTTCATTATTCGCTTTTCCTTCTATGAATAAAAAGGATGGAGAACAGGAAGCATTTAAACATGTTCAGGTCGGGCGCCTGGGTGGCTCAGTTGGTTAAACATGTTCAGGTCTTCCCCAGCTCCACATTCCCTTCTAGATACAACTTGCTTTTCTTTCCCTAACTTACCTTGAAAGAGCTTCTACCTTCACTATCTCTGTGTTCTTACCCCCGACTTGTCACTTCCTCACCATCTGATTCCTACCCCCCCGCCTCCACTACACTGCCAGGGCTCTTGCCACACTGAATAATGACCTCACTGTCATTCCACCTTCTCTGTCTGATATTTCCTTCCTTCTCTGTCTGAACCTCTTTGCAGCATTTGATTCCTTTGACCGTTTCCTCCTTCCTGACACACTCTCTTCCATTTGCTTCTTTGACAATGCATTCTCCTGGCTTTTTTCCTACCTCTCTGCCCCCTTCTACCCCCCCCTTTCACCCCCTCCCCCCACTTCTTTGAAGTCTCTTTTTCCTCTGCTTAGACTACAAGGTGTTTCTGTCTCTGGTTTCCCTTGCTTCTGACTCCTTGGTTCTCCTCCAGTGAGCTCATTCCGTCTTCTGGCTTCCACTACCATTTCTCTATGCTGGTGATTCCCAAATCCATACCCCACATCCAAGTCAGTCTTCTGCATGGCCCAGTGGATGTCTGCACTTGCATGTCTTCGAAGCACCTTGAATTTCAGCTTGACTCGAACAGAACGCAAAACTTCACCCATTCACACTCACCAAACTACTCTTCCTGTTGAGCTCCTTACCTTGTTAAATAGTGTCACCATCCCTCCACCAGGATCATCCTGGCCCTTGTCTCTCTCTCTCTTTCTCTCTCATTTCTCTCATCTAATAAATGAACCAATCTTGTCAACACTAAGTTCTAAATTGCTCTAAGATCTATCCAGTCCTTGCCATGCACACAAGCAGACAAATGTCAGCTCGTACATGCTATCACAGCTACAAGGGGTGTTACAGCCAGTGTTCATTTTGATGGCCAGTGGCCCTAAAGCACTGATTGTGAAGTATTAATATCATCTTTATCTACCACCTCTCTCCCAGTACAGGCCACCACCAGGTATCGCTTGGATTGGAGCATTAGTCCCTGCTCTTCCTGCTTTCAGTCTCTGATTCATTCACTACTCATCATCAGCCAGAGTAATGTTTCTGAAATACAAATCTGTTCATATCGTTGCTCTACTTAAAATCTGTTGCTGGCTTCTTATGTTCTCTATGCCTATAAAACTCTTCCTTTTTTTTTTTTTTTTTCCAACTGGCTAACTTATATTGAGACTTCAGACTTCAGCTTAGACATCAGCTCCCCGAAAATCCTTTTTTGACTCCCCACTCAAGTCTTGGTTGCCCCCCCCCCATTTCTCTCATGATATACTCTATTTCCTTGATTGAGACAAGTTGGCCAACACTCTCTCTTTCTTTCTTCATTTCACATTCTATCTGTAATCCATGCCGCTAAGGCTTTCATCCCCACCACTCTACTGAAGCCACACACATCAAAGTCACCATCTTGCCAAACCCAGTGATGAATCTGCTGTTCTCATATCCCTGGACTTCTCAGCCACATCTGATGCTGTTGGCCACAACTTCCACCTTGAAGCACTTTGCTCACTTGGCTTTTGGGAGACTGTCTCAGTTTTCTTCTTACTTCACTGTCAGATCCTTATCAACCTCCTTAGCTCCTCTACCAGGCCTCTAAGTGTTGGAGTCATCAGCCTTCTTCTCTTTTCTCTATGTTCATCTCCCACCCCAGACAATGCCATCTAGCCTCAGGGCTTTGAATACATTTATATGCTGATGACTCCCAAATGTACATCTCCAGACCTGACCTTTACCCTGAGCTCTAAATGCTCTCTCCAATTACTATCTGACATTTCCATTTAGATGCCTAATGGCATCTTTTCCTTAATATACCTGGAATAGATTGAACAGTGGTCCCCAGAAAGATAGGTCCACATCCTAACCCTCAGAAATTGTAAACATCATCTTATTTGGAAGAAAGTTTCTTTGCCAATGTAATTAAGCTAAAGATATCAAGATATGATCATCCTGGATCATCCGAGTGAGTCTTAAATCCAGTGACAAATGTTCTTTTATAAGAGATAGAGGAAGAGAAGATACAGACACAGAGCAGAAGATGTAGAAAGTTGGAGGCAGAGAGTGGAGTTGAACAGCCACAAGCCAAGCATGCCTGAAGCCACTGGAAGCCAGAGGAGACAAGAGATGGATTTTCCCCTAGAGCCTCCAGAGGAAGCATGGCCCCGCCGACATCTTGATTTCTGACTTCTGGCCTCCAGAGCTATGAAAGAGCAAATTCCTGTTGTTTGAAGCTACCAAGTTTATGGTAATGAGTTACAGCAGCACTAGGAAACAAATAGCATCATGCCCAAATAGTATTTTTGATTTCCTCTCCCAAACTTTTTCTCCCCCATCTTCCTCATATCAGTCAAGTGTGCTAAAAGCCACCTTATTCCTCAGGTCTAAACCCCGAGGAGTAATCCTTGGTTCCTCTCTTTCTCTCCCACCTCACATCCATAAGCTGTATTCTCTCTATTTTTTTAAAAATGACCCCAACCCTAATCTCTTCTCATCAAACCAGCTGTTACCACACGGTTTCAGGTTGTTGCCAGGTTTCCTCTAGACTGTTGCCTTCACCTCCTATGTAGTTCCCTGGTTTCCTTCTTCCTTGAACAACTACAGGGCACTCCTAAACTCAGACACGATCTCGTCTATGATTGAAACCTCCAGTGGTTTCTCAAGTCCTCAGACCAACCATGGTACCAAAATGGGCTCACAGGCCCCAAAGTGGTCTGGCCTTTGCTACTGCCCAACTTCATCCCCACTACACTCCCTCTTGGCCACTCCTCCAGCTGCTCGGCTCACCTGTCCGTTCCTTGAGAGCACCAAGCTTCTCCCACACACAGGTGCTTACACCTGCCACTTCCTCTGCTTGAAAGGCTCTTTTCCAAGGTTTTCCCATGGTCTGTTTCTCTCATCCATTAGACCTCTCTCCTCCAGAGTCTTCCCTAGACACCCTATCTAAAATGACACATCTTTTTGTCATCTATCCTGCTAAACCAGTATACTTTCTTCATAGTACCAACTATCTAAAGTCATATTATCATACGCTTACTCAGTTATTGAGTGTCTCCCCTACTATGACGTAAGCTCTGTGAGGGAAAGGGCTTTGCCTATTCTTCAAACAACCCTCAGAGTCTAGAACAATACTTGGCATACAGTAGACCCTTAAGATATAATTGTTGACTGTTCAGATAAATGAATTTTAACTGCCTCTTTATCTGTCCTTGAGCATATCTGTTCCTAGGCATATGTGTTAAATCTTTGGATCTATAAATGAATATTTTCTTGATTAAATCAGCTGGAAGAAATCTCTCCCTCCTCCGAACTCATACATGACATTCCTTCATATGCCAGCACATTAGCCTATCTTTGAGGCAGTTCATTCATATATGCCCTTTCTCTCGTTGACTATAAATTCCTTAAGCTCAGGACCACAGTCTCTCTATCTTTAGTTCCACACAACAGAGTTTGTCATACATTACAGAGAGTGGTACTTCAATAGATATTTGGTGACTGAATGAATGAATGAATAAATGACTAAAAAGGACATAATCTGCCAACTTATAAACTTCCACATGCTTAAGACTGTTGAATCCTTTCAGATTTGTCCCAGATCTGTTATTAGCTCTCCACCAAATCCACCACTTGAGGTATTAGAGTATCAAAAACTTCATTCCTTCCCTCTGAGCACTGAGTACAAGAGGCAGCAAGTAGCAAAACACTCATGATACCCATGGGCCTATTGGACTCTTCTTTGGCCACTAACTCACTTAATTTGGTGTAGTTTAGCACATTACAAGATTGTTCAAGAGTACTATAAACGATGTCAGACACCATGAGAAACCACTTCAGAAAATCATTGCCTGTAGCCGGATCAAAAGGTGAACACCTGGAAACTAGCAATGCTAGAAAAACAGAATAATCATTTTTTTCCTCTACCCTTTAGATATTTGCACCTTTTTGCTCTAAGGAATGTCTATATTAACTTAAATTTTAAACTTCTATAATATAGTTATAAGGTGTTTGTATAATAAGAAAACACTTTGGCATCTGATTGAAGAAGAATTATCCTGGGTTCTCTCACTCCTCTGCAAAGATTCTGGGCTATTTTCGCGTCATTTTATTTATTCATGTCATTTGTTCAAATTATTCTATTCTGATGTTATTTCCAACACAAAGATAGTCATATTTAGCCAAATTATCATCATCATCTTGAATTTCCAGTAAGTGAACTTAATTGAACTTTATATATTTTAACTCAAATATTTTAAATTGACTTTAAAAAGCAACGTGGCAATGTTTAACTGCTTTGAGCCTCCTACTTAGGCAAAATGCAGGGCTCAGAACATGATGCTTTTACATCTTTATATTTTTCTTTCTTTTTTTAAAGATTTTATTTATTTATTTGACAGAGAGAGACATAGTGAGAGAGGGAACACAAGCAGGGAGAGCGGGAGAGGGAGAAGCAGGCTTCCCGCTGAGCAGGGAGCCCGATGTGGGGCTCGATCCGAGGACTCTGGGATCATGACCTGAGCCGAAGGCAGACGCTTAAGGACTGAGCCACCCAGGTGCCCCTATATTTTTCTTTCTATCTCAGAAGACAGTTGTAAAAAACACGTGGTCCAACAGAGTTCTTATATGAATGACAGTTAACGCACCCCATTTTAATCCAATCATTTATTCCTTGGAGTGTTTGCTTACTCACTACTACCTCTTTAGAGCCTCACAAAATGATAAATGTGGTCAAGATGGCCTCACCTCGGCTGTCAGGATGCCTGGGAAAGGTAACTTACACTAAACTGTGGGTAGATATCCAGCCAGCATCTGGCCATAAGACGTATCTGCAGCAGCTTTGCTCACCAAGAGATACTAAAGCTGGACTTTCTTAAAGTAGTGTGGGAAAAGGAAATGAGATGTGGGAAAAATTAAAACTTTTTTTGGTCGTTTTATAGCTTGAACGTGGTTTATCTGAAATTTTGTGAACTTGATATGCTATTGTGTTAATGCATCAAGGCTGCAAAGTTCAAAAAGAGATGGTTTGTTTGAAATTATGGCACCAAAATGTGTTTCCACTTAGGATTTTACAAAACAAATGCTTTGGAGATTTGGAGAAGGGCATAGCACGGAAAGAAAGATCTTTCACATTTTATGTTAACATTCACTTCTCAGTGCTCAGAGGAATTCGGCCCAGTATGCTGTGACAACCACATTCGTGAAGCCCCGTTTGGATTCATCTCAGTCTTGAGGGGAACATCCAAAAATGCCCAGGAGAGTTTTTTTCTTCTGAAAAGTGAACCTGCTTCACTCTGAAGACACTTCTTAAATAAGATTGTTACTTTCTTGAAATGTTACTAGACTGGAATATATTATGAGTTATATATGCCCGGACTCCCTTGTTTAAAAAATGTAAAACTATGAAATTAATCAACTGATCACAAATGTGTTTCCAAGTGGACAGTTTTGTCCCAAGATATTTTTTCCTAGTTTATATTGAATGACCTGCAATATAACAGATAAAAAAAATAGGTGTGTGTGCAAATATGTGTGTATGGTGGTGGGGGGGGATGCTTTGTGTGGTTGGTATTCATTCATTCATTCATTCATTCATTCCTCCACCTGCACACCATTCACAGAGGGACTGGGAGGGAAGAGCTGCAGAATGTTGGAGAGGGAGAGATGATGATGAAGGGCACTGGCACTTGATTTTTCAAGTCCGTTCTGCTGAGAATACATCCCAGTGCTCTTCAGAATCTCTCCCCTCTACTGCGCAGCTTTAAAAGGCTGAAAGATAAACGCATAAACAGAAGCTCTTTGTAAAGATGTATTTCCTAAACTTGTCATTCACATCTGAGCTTCAGAATTTTTGGCCTAGTATCACTAGCCTGTTAGTTACTTAATCCTTTTTAGCTTATTTGACACACACAAAAAACCAAATAAACATAAAACACCTTAAATGAAATAATTTTGTTAAGGGGAAATTTCTTTCACTGCCATACATAGATGTGCTTCTTAAACATATATTTTTATATCTGTATATTTTATATGTTATATTGGCATTATATTTACATATAAATATATAACAGTATATTTATTACATACTTGATATAATAAATACAGTAATACACTGTGCATATAGTAATATATTTATTATGTAAACATATTTATTAATATACTATAATATGTTTATATTATATTTACATGTAATATCTATTTTTCTGAAATATGACATATTAAAAAGATAAACATTCAGAAAAGGTTTGCCACCTGAAAGTCACTCTGGTGTGACTCTGAGACTCAGCAAAGGAACATCTCTAGCTTTCTTGAACCCAATGTTCTCAAACTTACTCGACCATATGTACCCGTCAGTATGTCCAGGACATAATTTGGCCGATGCTGAAGCAGAACATTTCTTTGGTTCCTTACAAGTCAAAATTTTGTAACAGGAAAAGGAATTATACTTGGAAATACTCCCGTAACTTCAGGAGAAAGTTAACATGGAGTGAGTTTGAATTCTCATCCTTCCCATGCTACGTGACTCACCCACCAAATAAGGGAGAGAGGCAAGATATTCTTTGCCATGTCTTACAAATGAAACTTAACTTCTTTGATTGATATATGTGAGATACAAACCCAACAGCTTAGCCAAAAAAGTACATTGCTGGCAAAACAACATGACAAAGGATAGCATGAGGTTCACGAGGAGAGAATGCTAAGAAATGTTCAGTTCCCCCAAATATTGAAACCTGGGCTTCACTATGCATGCATTTCTCCAACTGCCACAGTCCTCACCAACAGGATCCCAATGGACTCCAGGGCGAAGTCTAACATGGAAAGCTGCTTGTTTGCACCTGCCGGGATATGACCTTAAGTAAAGGAAATAGGTTTGGCGAGTTGAGGATGTATTTCTTAGGAGAATAAGGAAGATGAGCTTGCCCTTCTGAGAGGCATGCAGTCCAGGTGTGCAATTCAGAGCAGGGAGCTTTGAGATCTTCAGCTGTATTTTGAATTCTTACTCCCATCCACCAAGTTCAAGTTTAAGGTGGGGAAGAATGATAGGTGGGAGTGATGGAAGGAGCAAGGCCCGCAGGTAGAAAAAGGAGCTGCCGAATCACTCCATCTTCACTACCAGTCACCTGAGATGGACATCAATGCTAGCTTTGTCCTAAATGAAGGCTTAGGTCAAACAAAGGCCTCTTGCAACACACCTACAGCTTTGGTTTAGTTTCTTTATTATTCACCACTGAATGGGACATGAATTCAATACGCTCTCAAAAGGAAAGGGCTTGGTGAGCTGAAGCTGTCTGAGTTTTCCTTGGAGCTTTTTTATTAAAGTCCTGATGATTGCTGGCCTACAGAGCAGGTAGAATATAGGGCCATGCTTTGTAATGCACAGCATGTGAACTCTACGGCAAACCATGCCATTTTAAATAACAAGGAGGGGAAAACTGGCTTTTAATTATTTCACTATTAAGCTCTAAAGTTTATTTTACTAAATACCATTGTTAATGTTCTAAGTTGACATAACTTTTGAACAAAGGAAATATCTTATGTTGATGACTGTAAAGAATCACACGCATATCCATTCTCATAGTCTCCCAAAGTTAAAGGTACAATATGAGATACACCATTGAATACATAATAGAATCCTTGAATGGTTCAATGGATGGCTTGAATTAATAAAAACATAGGGAAATTATTCTTTAAAACCATGAATTCACAACTACAAAGCTTATTTTTGCTTTGCTATTATTAATACAATAAGAAGTTTTACTTTGACCTTGGAATCACAAACGTGGAAAACATTAACAGTATTATATTTACATGTTCTGAGCCTCTCTTTTTCTGTATTAAACTGAGGCTTCTGATAAGTTCGGAGGAGTCCCTGTGGCACCAAATAAAACTAAACAATGCATACAGACTAAGATCAAGGAGGTCTAGTGAACCAAAAGATTCCAGCTCCTCGATAAAAGGAAGTCTGTTTGAAACCACTGGCAATTATTAATGTTTTAAAATTATAATTTAAGGAATCATTCTTTGTAAAAATAAATATTAATGTTTTGGAAAATCTGTCCTTTATAATGTGCTATATAGCAGGGTTTTCAAAGACATTTCAGACTCAGGATGTTGATAAAAATGTCTTCCTACTATTAACCTAGCCTTTTTCCTTTCGCCAGGGTATGATTCAACTGTCTAAGGATGAATTAGAAGGCGGCAGGTGTCTTTAATGTAATAGCACATCCCTCATAATAAAATAAGCCACCTTTTAAAATGTTACAATTTTTCCTTGAATTTAATACTTAAGGTCCGGTTTTGGCAACATAAAATAAAACGAGATTTTTGTCTTGCCCATAGTCAGTTATTCTCCTCTGGGGTAACAGAGTGGCAGTTTGTTGCAAATGGTGAGTTTTGCAAGGTTTCTCCATAACATTGCAACAGGAGCACTGCGGGTGGGGTCATAGACAAGAGAGGAAGACACAGCGCTGGCTTTCTCTTGCTTTACAGTCTAAATAGGCCAGTAGCCATGAATCATGCTTTCATGGAACATACTCCAGAGACAGGTATATCACAAAGAGAAGTAACGAGGAAGCAACTACACTGGTCATCTGATCGTGGTATGTCCAGCAAGTATTCGATACTAGCCTTCCGCAAATAGGATAACAGGCTGGAGACTTGGTCTGAAGCCTATCACAGCCTGAAAAGCCCTTGCGTGAATCCAAGCGTCTGTAAATATTGTTGACTTCAGCTCAGTGGTTCTTTAGATTTCACGTTTTCTTAGGTTTCCTGCTGAAATGACCACTTTGGGAAAGCTTGCAGGATGAACCACATTTCTGAAGGTAATTTCTGTCAGAGAAATAAAAGATACAGAAATAAAAATAGAAATAAATAAGTAAAAATGAATCTGTAAGTCTTAAAAAGGGTATTTCCTTTTCAGGCTGGTTAAAGTATATGCAATTCTAAAATATCAAACTGGAATGACGTTGACAAATTATCAAAATGGGTTTCCAGCTTAGTTGGTCTTTAGATATATTACAGAGATAGTGCTTCATTAAGAGAAAGTGAGGGCTGAGTCAATTTTTTGGTTGCAAAGGTTGGTAAATGTTGATTTCTTAATGGCCAAAGTAAGCCATCTCCTAAAAACAAACAAACACAACAAAAGTAACAGTTTGGATTGACCTCCTTATTCTCAAAAAGGATGTTTTCATTCTGAAAGTGTATATACTTATGGTAATTGACATGTTCTGTTGATTTACTTGACAACTGGTAATGGGCCCCAAGTTACCAGGATAATCTAACTCCTTCTGAAACTCCCTAAATGGAGATATTTTCAGACATCTGGGGTTATAGTTGCCATCAGTTTCTGGTGTCCTTTAGAATAGTTTTTTTTTTTTTTTTTTTACTCAAAAGACTGTTCCTTAATTTATTTTTGGTTTAAACAATTAGTGTCCAATTTACCTAAGGAAAATTTTAAACTTAAAAATCTCTTTAGTCCATGTATAAGTATAGCAAATGTTAACACGTTTTTAAAAGGGATTTCAAATAATGTTTGGTCTCATTAGTTAAACACCTTCAAACACTTTAAACTTGACTTATAAATTTAGTATATTTCTGTTTTAAGTACTTCAATTATCTGAATTATAGAAACCCCAGTATATACTTACATAGCTTTTATATGTCTTGTACATGAAATTTAAAGACGTGGTGGCACCGAAGTTCTCTTAGATGATACAATATTGTATATGAATTTAGTAAGATTTCATTTGAAAAACGCAAGTCTAAATAAAGTGACCAATCCAATCATCTTAAACTGAGGGATGTCCAGGATGCAGGAATTTCAATTTAAAAACAAAGTCAGTCCTGAGCAAATCAGGACAAATTGGTCATCTCAAGTAAAAAATCACACAATTACAAAATTTCAACTGAAGTTACAAGACTGTCATTCCAAGTAGGCCAAGTACATAAAATAACAAATATGAATGGTTTACTTCTTAACCTCTGAATATTAATACTTCAATTTTAATCATTGTAATCTTTTCTATACTAATTCTGAATCTTCCCAGAGTTAAAAGATTCTCACCCACTAAAAGAAGTCTGTTACCATCCCAGGTAATTTAGGTTACCTGGAAACATTTTTGGGTCTGGATGGGAACTGGATTTTTGTTAAAGATCCTGATGAGTCTCACTGAATCTTGTTTTACGGTTGAAATCTCCTGGGCTCATCATATAGGTAAGCTCAATGGCACTAATTGTTAGGAAAATGCAAATAAAAACCTCAGTGAGCTATTAATTCACATCCATTAGGATGGCCACTATCACAAGCAAACAATAACAAGAGTTGGCAAGAATGTGGAGAACTTGTGCACTATTGGGGAAATGTGAGATGGTGCAGCTACAATGGAAAACAGTATGACAGTTCTTCAAAAAAAAAAAAATTACTGTATGACCCAGCAATTTTACTTCTGGGTATATACACCAAAGAATTGAAAGCAGGGTCTCCCAGAGTTATTTGAACACCCATGTTCATGACAACATTATTCATAATAACCCAAAGTGGAAGTAACCCATGTGTTCATCAATGGATGAATGGATAAACAAAGTGTGGAATACACATATCATGGAATATTACTCAGCCTTGAAAAGGAAAGGAATTCTGATACATGCTTCAACATGGATGAATCCCGAGGACATTATGCTAGGTGAAATAAGCCAGTCACAAAAAAAGACAAATATCATATGATCTTATTTATATGAGGTACCTAGAGTAGTCAGACTCATAGAGACAAAATGTCAAATGGTGGTTTCCAGGAGCTGGGAGTAAAGGGAAAGGGGAGTTGACATTTAATGGGTATAAAGTTTTGGTTTTGCAAGATGAAAAGAGTTCTGAAGAATGGTTGAATAACAATGTAAGCATACTTAAGATTACTGGACTGTATGCTTAAAAGTGCTTGCTGTGATAAGTCTTATGTTGTGTATGCTTTAGATTAAAATTTTTAAAAATTAAATTTGTTTTTGGTTGTGTTAAGAATCAAAATGTTCTATAATGAGACGCATTGATGAGGATGTGTAGAAATAAGAACCCTCATGGCCTGCTGGTGGGGAAGTAAAATGGTGCAACCACTTTGGAAAACACTCTGGCAGTTCCTCAGATGAGGAACTCCCATAGGAGGATATGTCAGTAGTAAATTGTCACCAATTTGCCAAACTTATAAGTTTCCCAAACTGGAAAACAAAGAGCAATTAGACCAAAAAAGATGGAACAGAACATTCAAGGACCGTTGGACAGCTACAAAAGATGTAATATATGCATGATGGAAATACCAGAAGGAGAAGAGAGAAAGGAACAGAAGACATTTTTGAAACGATAATGACTATGAATTTCCCCCAAATTACTGTCGGACACCAAACCACAGATCCAGGAAACTCAGAGAATATCAAGCAGGGTAAAGGCCAAAAATACTACATTTAGGCATATCATATTCTAACTGCAGAAAATCAAAGATTAAGAAAAAAAAAATCTTATCTTGAAAGAAGCCAGAAGAAAAATGAATAAAATGTTGGTCCATGCTACAACCCGGATGAACCTTGAAAACGTCATGCTGAGTGAAAGAAGTTAGTCACAAAGGCCACCTAGCCTGTGAGTCTACTCATACGAAAGTCCAGAACAGGACAAATTTATAAAGACAGAAAGTAGATTAGTGGTTGCTTAGGGCTGGGGGAGAGTGATGGGAGATGAGGTGATGAAAATGCTCTAAACTTGACTGTGGTGGTGGTTGCATCTATCTGTGAATATACTAAAAACCACTGAACTGAACATTCTACATGGATGAATTGTATCATAAGGGAATTTTATGTCAATGTCAATAAGGCTGTGAAAAATGCTTTTGTTAAATGTGAGGGTGGTTGTTCTGAGAGCCCATACTGTCTGGTTCCTTGCCTGCCCACAGAAATCTGAAACCAATCCAGGTTGAGCCCTTGATTAGATTTTGCATTTCTCTGGCTCATGATTTATACACATTCTTTTTTTTATATATAAATGTTTTATTTATTTTTATTTGAGAGAGAGAGAGAGCGAGCACGAGCAGGAGGAAGTGCAGAGTGAGATGGACAAGCAGACTCCCTGCTGAGTGGGGAGCCCAATGCAGGGCCTGATCCCAGGACCCTGAGATCATGACCTGGGCCGAAGCCAGATCCTTAATCAATTGAGCCCCCCAGGGGCCCTTACATACGTTCTAAAATACTGAAGACCTTTGGATCCCATGAAAACCTTAGACATACAAATGCATTTTCTATCTAACCTGATGGAATCTTGCATTCTTTCCTATTCTTGAGACTTAGAACTCTTAGGGAACTTTAAAATAATATCCAAAGAATTCTGGAGACCTCACCTAGGCTTGCAACCACCACACACAAGACCCTTCTATTACCACCTGTGATATATCAGTTGAAACATCAGTTATTCCTAATGTGCTTTTCTGTGGCCAAAGGATAATTTTCAAATAATATTAATTCTCTGAATCACCAATTTGCCAAACTTGTAAAATTCACCCAAATTCCTTAAAATTTGATTATTTTGCCTATACTAAAGTTTACATAAATTAGTAATGGAGGGGATGATTTCTATAGCTTTGACAAGAATGTTATATTTGTCAGGAACCAGAGATCACAGGGTAATTTAGTCTCATGAACATACTTAATATTCAGAAAAGGAACCAAAAGCCATAAATGGGTATATGTGACCCTGAGATTTATGACTTTTAATTCATATAGAAATGTTGTAGTTTGCACTGTTATTGGCTGAATTATACCCCCCAAATTCATAAGGTGAAGCCCTAGCCCCCCCAATTGTGACTGTATTTGGAGGTGGGACCTGTAAGCAAGTAACTAAGGTGAAATAAGGTCATAAGGAAGGGACCTTAATCTGATAAGGCTAGTATCCTTGGAAGAAGAGGAAGAGCTCCCAGGAGTGCTCCCAAACGGAGGAAAAGCCATGTGAAGACAACGAGAGGGGGCCAGAAAATCCTACCAGAAACCAACCCTGCCAACACTTTTATCTTAGATTTCTAGCTGCCAGAATTGTGAGAAAATAAATTCCTGTTGCTTCAGCCACCCAGTCTGTGCTGCTGTGTCCAAGCAGAATGATACAATACCAATTTTTAAAAATTATTCTGATGACTTATTCTATTTTGATAAACCTTTTAGCCCTTTTTAGGATTATTTCACCATTTTCCCAAGTCACATGGCAACTTCAGTGTGTTGTGTTTATCAACTGGAGGCCAAAATTTAATATGCAATCTGGTGGTCCCTTATCTTCCTAGTTATTTTTATGCTTGTTTTTGCCTTACTTTTTCTCATCTTTTAGCATTCTTTAAGGATTTGTTACCACTTTACTCTTTCTTGAATAATTCTTTTTTCAAAATTAACTTATTTCTTTGAGAGAGAGAAAGAGTGGGGGGAGGGGCAGAGAGAGAGAGAGAGAGAATCCTCAAGCAGACTCCCTGCTGAGCTCGGCGCCCGCCGCAGGGCTCGTTCCCAAGATCCTGAGATCATGACCTGAGCAGAAACCAAGAGTTGGAGCTCGGTATATGTGCTGCTGAAGTGAGCACAAGAGTTGGAGCTGAATTAACTGAGCCACCCAGGCACCCCTTGAATAATTCTTTATTTATGGCTAATGTATTTCAACTTTGTATTTTGAATTTCTACTCACACATTGGAATCCGCTCTTAGCATCTTCACTTCATTTCTGCGTAATAACATATTGTCCAGACGACATAACCCCATGGTTCCTGTTAGAAAGCAAGATTTCAGCAAATCGTATAATAAAGTGTTCAAGAGTTTACCCAAGTTTTGGTTTGGTTTGGTTTGGTTTGGTTGGTTAAGTTTTGTTGTATTCCTGCTGGCCCAGCCATTTGCAAGGAATTCGTCAGTGTGGTTCAGTTATATATCAAGTTCATTGAGCGCCTGAGACATTGAGCTCTTCCCAAAAGCTTCAAACACATGGAAATGGTCATATTGTATTGGTCTGATTAACTACACAATGAATTAAGAGAAGTACAGAAAGCTGGATTGAAAATACGTTAATAGAGAAACCTATCCCATTGCTTATAAATCATGACAGTCCACACAATTATATTTGTAATTTGAAATATACAAGAATGTTTTTATTTTCTCTAGTTGGAGTATAGTGAAGCCTGTGATATTCTGGTTTGATTAACCACTGTAGCCGCAGAAAAACTCAAGCCAAATGAAAGTTTTGAAAGAAAAAAATCCCTAGGAGTGTTTCAACCATCTCACGCATCACGGCTACTGATAGTATGAGACAAAATGAATGGAAACTATTTGATTTTCAGCAAATTGTTCATTCGATAAATTGGTTTTCCAGCAAGCTGATTTTCTCCTCTCCCTTTCTGAAGGTGTATGCGACCAATATCCACACAGAAGTTTAAGCAGGAAGGTAAACTCATTCAGTAAACTGTGAGTCTTTTTACTGGGTATCATGTCCCTAGTTGAAACAGAAGAAAACAATGCGTTGGTCAAAGAACATGATACATTTGCCATCTGAAGAGACCTTCAAGTTAGAAACATTTTTAAGCTTAACTGAGGTTACTAGTGACGAATTTATTCTCAATGGAAACACTTTTTGTGTGTTCTATACTAACTAGAAAGATAGCTTTATTCAGCTGGCCATTTTAAAGCACTTAGTAAAACAACACTTGACATGTAACATTTTTTCCTCTTGAAAACAAATTTATCTTTATAAGGGTTTGAAGTGATAAATATACAGAACGTAAGTGAATACTTCTCAATGACTTCACATGGTTACCCGCCCTGCACTGCTAATGTGTAATAAATAGATGTTTTAAATATTTGCTCCTTGAGGTCTCTTCTTGAACTTAAGCATAAGTTATCTAAACAGTTGAAAAAAGATTTATAGTTATGAAGAGGCCTATATGTCAAGGAAAGTTTTATGATATGTTCCATAATAAATTAACAATAAATGGATACAGGTGACTGTGGAATTTATGGCCTTTAATGCTTTAATACTGCACTAAAGAAAAACTAATTATTAAGGTCTTAAAGGGTAATATAAGAATACCATCTACAAATTGTCAAATTAAGCTGTTCGTGCTAGGTTTTTGAGGTAGGTGCTTTTCAGGTGGCCCCACCAGAGAGGCAGATGCATATAAATAGCAGAAAACTCGATGCCATCAAGTAGCAGAAAAGCAACAGTCAGGCTTTCCAGCTGAAACGAAAGGAATTACTTCTACACATTCTTCTTCTGCTTAAAAATAATCATTCTTTCACCACTTTAGTGACTTGCTATTTATACTGGGGAAAAAAAAAAGGCTAATTTCATTAGATTCTCCCCTGGCCTTTGTTGCACATCCCCCCCTCCCCAAGTCCCAGGAAGATGTTTGAAGACAAGAGGTCCCAGAAAAAGTTATCTGGTTGAAAAATCAAATTGAAGCTACTTGCAGGTTTTAGAAACTGTCCCTTCCATAGGGGACTTCAATTAAAGCACTCATGGTGGGGAGGCATCTGTACTTTCATCTTTAGTTTTTCATAAGAAAAAAGAACTCACCCTTTTATTCCTAATTTGAACCTCACCAGGAGGTAGATGAGTTTATTTCCTGGAGGGAAGAGGCTATTGTCAAAGTCTGCCTCCAAAGTGATCTTCCAGTTTCCAATCTCTCACCCTTTTAATCCATTCTCCACACTAACACCAGAATGGTCTTTATTTTTAGGGGGAAAAAAATGCGATTATAGCACATCTCTACTTAAAATCCTTTGACGGGCTCCAACTGCTTTAGCCCAACGCCTAAGCAAGGCGGACGGCCTTTGTGACCCAGTCCCACCCATCCTTCCAGGCTCGCTCCCTCCTGGGCCCTCGGCTTCAGTGCGTTGGGTCACTGGCCATGCCTGCGTGGCTTGCTCATGACTCTCTGTGTCTTCACCCTTTGTTTCTGGTGCCCCTTCGCCCTCCCTCCTTCTTCTTCCTCTTCTTTCAAGGACCAGCTCAAAGGCCACTTCCTGTGTCTTGTCACAAATACAGCCGTTGTCCTATTAGAATCCACAGCTTTCTCAATGCTTCCATGTCATCGTATTCTCTTCCTTGTGTTGTACTTAATTATGTAGGAGTCTGTCTTGCTACTAAATTGAAAATCGTGGAAGCCAGGGCCCTCGTCTTACATCTGCTCATCCCTAGCATCTCAGTGCATAGGTATAATAGTGCTTAATCAAGGTTTGTTGGATGAAAAAGCTGGAGAGAGTGAGTTGGAGGGAGACTCGAGGGGAGATGTGTTAAAAGTCTGGGGCACGCATCAGCAAGCTTTTCTTTCTTGTGGGTAGAGGAAGGCGAAGTTTTGGAGACAAACCAAAGTGGACTTTTCCTGTTTCCTTAAGAGGCTTCTAGATAAAAGCCTAGAAAATGCCTGGGTGGCTCAGTCGGTTAAGCGTCTGCCTTCCGCTCAGGTCAAGATCCAGGGTCCTGGGATCAAGTCCTGTATTGGGCTCCTTGCTAAGGGGGGAGTCTGCTTCTCCCTCTGCCTGTCACTCTCCCTGCTTGTGCTCTCTCTCTCTCTCTCTCTGACAAATAAATAAAATAAAATCTTAAAAAAAAATAATATACATTACCTGAGATTGAAAGATATTTATGCATGGGGAAAATTAATGAGGAAATCATAACTATAATAATAAGGGAAATAAGATGAGGTCACTAAATCTGAGAGACTGCTGTGTCCGAGGGAACAGGACTTAAAACTAGAATCAGAAGACTGAAGTGAAGTCTCACCTCACTCTGTGATCTAATGGCAAGTGTTTATTTTTTCTTACCTTGCTTTTCCACTTCTGTAAAAATAGGGATTATGATGAGTACTTCCCAGTGTTTCAGTGTGGATTAAAGGAGATCATATATATGAAATGATGATAATACTTACAATTTATTGAAGATGTACTATACGATAGGCTTTGTGCTTTATAGACATTACCTTTAATTTAATTTTCTAAAAGTGCACTATGTATTTGTCACCATGCTATTTATTGAACAGGCATTGGTACTCTTTCCCAAGTAGTCATGAGTAGCCTGACTTCTTCTGGCTTTGTCATATCAGATTTCTAGCCAAGAGACATGCTTACTGATGTT
This sequence comes from Neomonachus schauinslandi, assembly GCF_002201575.2. Lineage (NCBI taxonomy): Eukaryota > Metazoa > Chordata > Mammalia > Carnivora > Phocidae > Neomonachus > Neomonachus schauinslandi. Next base: position 141,778,529 of record NC_058408.1, on the reverse strand, counting down.
CTTTACCTTAGACAAAAGCATCTCACAAATGTTTCCAGTGTGTGCAAGTGGCTGATGTTCAGCATTTAACCATGTGCTTCCTTAGAAACAAGGCCAGCTACAGTCTAAACTGTGAGGGAGGCAAAGATTTATATCATTTGTATATCGTGGTCTTTGTCTCCTCTGTTCCCACCAGCAAGACTGTAGTGTCGCCCTTGACCTGCAAAAGGACTTCATCTCTGGCGCTCAAAAATGACCTCCTACCCTCCCCCCAACCTAGTAAGGGAACCAAAGAAGGAGATGAAACTACTTTATGGCAACTGTAGGTGTCCGCTTCAGTCCTTCTGGGTGGGTATTTATCATTTTGAAGAAGGATACAAATGAATAGATCTATTTAGTCAAGAATTTTTAGTTTAAGACTGATCCAGAGGCAGATTTGCTAGGAATTAATGAAACTTAACCTTTGGGGTCCTTCACTGGCTTGATCGCCTTTCTAAAAAAACATTTACTCAAATCATTCATGTTTTAAGCCCCACAAAACTTGGAACAACCCCTACACAAGTCCTATCTAAAAGGTTCCAGCACAGTTCTCTGCTTGTGGCTTGGCCTCTGGGATTGTCTCCTTCCTTCCCAATTACTACTCATGATCTTCGATTCACTGTATGTGCCTTGGGTAAATCTAAAGGATAGACAGGGCAATAAGGGTTATCATGGGAAACCCCAAATATTACACCAGCTCTCTGTGGCTCAAGGTGTACCCTTCAACTCCAATTCCCAGAAAATTCCATCCTTCCACTCTGTGTTTGAAGGAATATGTTTATGATTACTTTGCTAATAAACTAAATTATTAAAAATGTATAATGTGAAGGGGTAGCCATGGGCATTTCTTTGTGGCGATGGAACAGTTCTGTATTGGATGGTGATGGTCGTTACATGAATCTATACATATAAATTTCATAATACTACGCATTATAAAAGAATGCATGCAAAAACTGATAAAATCTGAATAGGGTTTGTAGTTTAGTTAATTGCATTGTATCAATGTCATAAGGGATATATGGGAAATTTATGCAGTATTTAGACAACATCTTGTGGTTTTTAAATTATTGCTAAAGAAAAAGTTGAAATATGTAATGGATTATTTCTAAACTTATCTGAGTAATTTTCAAGTTTGGGGCTTAGTTGGTAATACTGGTAGAAAACCATCTCTAAGACACTGGCTCACTCTATGAAAGCTGCTGCCCTCTTCCAAAAATGGAAGAATAAAACAAAAAAGAATGTAGAAAAAGTCTCAGCTTTCAACTGTACCTTGTTTTAATATAGATTCCAGTGCAGAATAAAAAGTCCTGCCTTCTTCTGCCTTTCTCTATGTGCCAGAGAGGTAGGCGCAGATTTTGAGGGGACTCCTGCTGTGATCCTCTTTCCCACCTGTCACTAATCACAAGCAAGAGTCGGGAGGCTATCTGAGGGCTGGATGTGCAACAAGCAGATCTTCCAAGTGGTTTATTTATTTTTTTAATTAATTTATTTTTTGAAAGAGAGAGAGAAAGCGTACAAGCACAAGGGGCAGAAGGAGAGGGAGAAGCAGGGAGCCTCCACTGAGCAGGGAGCCCGATGCAGGGCTTGATGCAGGGCTCGATTCCAGGACCATGGGTTCCCAGCAAAATTCGAAGGACATAATTTTGGGATAAAAAATTGATCCTTATCCCAAATGGATACATCAGATACAAAACTACTTGTTTACTTTATTCTCCTTACTTTTTCATTCATAAATGCAGTAAATCTTCATATTGTCCTGGCACAGTCCGTGTACTTTAGAAATCACCAGGCTGGTCTAACCTTCCACTCAATTCAAACATCCTCTTTAAACCACTTTGAAGGGGCACCTGGGTGGCTCAGTAGGTTAAACGTCTGCCTTCGGTTCAGGTCATGATCCTGGGGTCCTGGGATCGAGCCCCATATCTATGTGTCCTTCAAATTTTGTTGGTGAGTGTTGAACTTTATTTTTAGACCCTATTTTGTTTTTATACTACGTTTCATGACATAATGATGATAGTAGATAATTGCTTATTTAAAGCTCTTGGCAAAATAAAAAAAACTGGCGATTCTAAGTCGCCCTCCTCCCCATGTTTTTCCTTCTTATTTCACCAACCTGTGAAATCCAACAGGATTAAATGTCTTTAAAGCATTTTTAAATTCTAATAATTGTTCATCCACGTAGTGGTTTATTTAGGACCTCTTACTTACAAAGCACAGTCTTAGGCATTCTGGGATTCTGCCCTCCAAAAAGTCAAGATAAGACAAGTGCAGAAATAATAATAATGCGAGATAGAAAGTGAAAAGTGCTGTACAAAGTTTGGAAAATGAGCTGGAAATTTATTCTGACACCTATAAACACACAAAAAGCTGGAAAAGGTGAGAACCGAGATGTCAAGTGGCATGAAATTCATTGGCTAGAACTTTTGATAGAAAGGAAGCCTCATATCAAGACCGACAAGGGTGAAGGCTAGAGAAAGGCAAAGCCTGTCAGGCTTGAAATAAACATGCACTAAACTCAAGCAAGTTTAGCGGGGCTCGGACATGAACCAGAACACACGTCTCGGGGGTCCTCACAGCGTGAAGGGAATGAAATAATTTATCTCTGTACTCTTAAGCAGGTTAGCAATGACACTTCTTTACATGCTGAATCTAAAAAAAATATATTGACTCTGACCATATAGAATTATTTGGAAGTGGATTTTTTTAAGCTGAATCCTTAAAGCCAGGAAATTAAAAAAAAAATCAGTATCTCAATACATGGATTTATAGAAATGATGAGCAAAAGAAAACAGAAAAGCAAGAAAAGGAAGGAGCATGTGAAAAGAAAGACAAATCACAGAAGTTATCACTGCAAGAACTAGGGGGTTGGGGGGAAGCAGAGAAAGGTTGGTGATGGAAGAAGTCAGAAATTCTTCCATTGAACAGAAGGTTTCATTTTCTCATTTCTTATTGTCACTTAACAGTTTTGCTCACAAAACACACAAATCACTGTGCGTTTGAAAACTCCAGTGTGGTAGCTGTATTTGTTTTAATGTCTACACAGGTGAAATTCCAGTTGTCAGACTCATCATTAATTGTGCTGACATTTTATCCAATATAGTTCTGGCAGCTTTAAAGCTTAGTCTAACAGTTTTCCTCCATTTCTAAGGTCTGCTCTATAATTCTGTAATAGTACAATCTTGAAACTACATTTAAGAGCTAGAAAAGCATAACCATTTCTAATGTAAGTATTATACCCTGCAGCACATCTTTCTAATACGGTTATTTATAGGGCCAAAGAACAGATAATTCAGTTCTCTAGTGCTTACTACTTTTTTTCCTTAAAGATGTTTAGGTAGATTTCAAATGTGGGGACTATATTAGTTATCTCTTGCCGTCTAATCAACTACAACAAACACAGCAGCTTATAACAGTACATGTTTATTATCTTAAAGTTTCTGTTGTTCAAGAATCTGGGCAGAACTTGCCTGGGTTCCCTTCCAAGAGTTGAGCAGGCCAAAATTACAGTATTGGCTGGCCTCGTTCTCATCTGAAGACTCAACTGAGGAAGAATCTACTTTCATGCTTATTCAGGTTGTGGGGGAATTCATTCTCTGGCTCTGTATGACAGAGGATCTCGGGTCCTAGAGGCTGCCCATAGTTCCCTGCATCATGGGCTTCTCCCCAGGCAGTTCCTAACACAGCAGCTACTCCTTTCAGAACAGTATGAAAGTAAGAGCTAGAAAGATGAGTCTTCTATAATGTGATGTAACCACGGGAGTGACACCCCATCACCTTTGTCATAGTCTCATGGTTAGAAGCAAGTCACAGCTCCTGCCCATACTCAAAGGGAGAAAATTATACAAGGATGTGAACCCCATCCTTGGGCAGGGGTCACTGGGGAGGGTATTCTTAGGGTCCGTCTACCACAGCTACTAAAATCAACTTTTCCTGATTCAGGTATCATTTTATATGTCAAAAATAGACATAACTTAGAAGGTGAAAGTGATAATGTGGGACAGTGCTTTTAACAGAGAGCAAAACAGTTAAGGTAAAGAGAAAAAACTTTAAAGGCGCTTTTTGTAAACTCAGAATATGGTAAATAAAATTCAAATTTACTTTTTTTAAAAGATTTTATTTATTTATTTGACAGAGAGAGAGAGCACAAGCAGGCAGAGAGGCAGGCAGAGGGAGAGGGAGAAGCAGGCTCCCCCCTGAGCAGGGAGCCCCACGTGGGGCTCAATCCCAGGACCCTGGGATCATGACCTGAGCTGAGGCAGCCGCTTAACCAACTGAGCCACCCAGGTGCCCCTCAAATTTACATTTTAAAAATTAATTAAATAATAATTGAGTGGAACTGAATAAATATGTTAGCTAACTAATTTCTTGAAATGTGATTTTTTTTCTTTTTAAGATTTATTTATTTTTAGAGAAGGGAGAGGGGCAGAAGGAGAGGGAGAAAGAATCTTGAGTAGATTCCCTACTGAGTGCAGAGCCTGTTGATCCTGAGATCATGACCTGACCTGAGCTGAAATCAAGAGTCAGCCACTTAACCGACTGAGCCACCCAGGTGCAGCCTTGCTAGCAATTTTTTCACATGCTCAAATAGGGTTCAGAAATCTAAAAAGCTAAAAAATAAAAAAAAAGCAACATAAACTAAGAGAAAATATTTGCAACATATTTAATATAGAGAGAATTAATACCCAAAATACATGAAAAGTTTCAACAAATCACTAAAGAAAAAGCAAACACCCCCAAAGAAAAATTGACAAAATACGAATATGCAGTTCTCAAAGAACGTATATAGTAAATAAAGACATGCTCAATTGTTCTTATAATTAAGTAAATAAATTATCAAAATAATAATAAAATATAAATGTTCATTCACATAATTGGAAATAAAACAAAAGAAGATTTGTAATCTCAAGAGCTTCCCAGGATATGAGAAAACAAGCACTCATATATTTAGTGAAAAGATAAGCTTTTTGGAAGGCCATTTACTAAAACCTATAAAATTTTAAAAAGCCTTACTATTTGACCTAGCAATTTCATTTCTGGGAAACTATCCTAAAGAAACATTCCCACTTTTTAAAAAGTAATAGAATATTCATTTTAGAATTTTATAACAGTAAAAACACCAGGAATAACTTCAACATACTATAATAAAGAACTGGATGTGATAGATTCATGTCATGAAATTCTATGTAGCCAATAAAAAGAAAGACATTGATTTGTGAGTATTTACCTTAAAAAAAGTTTCATGACATATGGAGTGAAAAAAACCAAAGAACAATATATAGATTATGATCTCGTGTGTATGTAAACAAGATATGCAGAGATATGTACGTAAGTGTGTAAAACACATGGAAAGGGAACTGAAAGTACGTACATCGGACTCTCAACCACCACACCTTTGAGTGGGATGTAGAAGCAGGAGGGTGGCCAGACAGATTCCCATGCTTTGTTTGTGAAATCAAGTTCATTGAGAACAGAAATAAATGAAGTGGTACCTTCTTTCTCTTTGCCATTCTAAATGGGGGGGGGGAACACCTCAATAATGAAAAAATAATATTTTAAAAACCAACTACCTAAATTTATTTTTGTCCTTCCTTGGCAAACTTCTTGCTAGTTAGCTAATTTTCTGGGGTATGATAAAACATAAGCAAGGAATGTAAAATTAAAAGGAAACTTCCCATATCTACTTATTGATTGACCTATCTGTCTCTCTGTTCTATTCCGCTATCCATACTCTCTGTCTTTCCTAAATAGTTTGTACTGCCCTCTTGCCAGTCCCCAAGTTTGTACCTTTTCCCCTCAGAAGGTTTATTTTTCAAAAGCCATGAAATAACAAGAGTACAATGGCAGAATAACAAGAATACAGTAACAAAAATCACAAGATCAATAGAAGAACTATATCAAAATACAGCTTTAGAATTTTGGCATCATCTGAAAAAACTGTCCTGTCTACGTTCAGCTTCCATGTAGAAAAGATTCAGTAGCTCTGTTTTCTTAGCAAAATGATAACAAGCTGCACGGGGTTTGCCATATAATTCTGATTTATTTTGTCACAGTGAAGAATTTTTTAACGTGGCCTCGTGTCACTTTTTGCTGATATGAGTGTTTATTGGCATAATTGGTGCATTTTATTATGATACAAGCAACATTTTTTAAAAAGCAAACCCAACTTTTTTTTTTTTACATCAAAAAAGGGACTAAAGAGCTTAAAAATTAAACCAAAAATTAGAAACATATGGCTTTGGGTCTTTGGATTTGATTGGGCAAATATGTACATAAATTAGACTTAGACTTGAACGTACTCATTGCCCATTTTTACTTTATGATTACCTTCAGTCAGCGTAGTGCCTTGTAAAAATGTACCTATGCAGTCATTCCATAAACTCTATGAAATAAAACACATCTCTCTGGCTCCGTGAAGTTCAGAAAATCGGGGTCTTCGCTCCTATAAATGTATCATATTGCATTTACTGCCTAATAAAGTCTCAAAGAACAAGATTGCCCTTCTTTTCACAACTTGATCCTTTACAAATTTACAAATGTAATGCTTTAACCTACTTGAACTCAACTCTGGCTCCCTGAGGGACGATGCTAGGCGAGTAAAAGTGTCTGTTCTAGGTTAGCTGGGCCTTGGCTAGCAGTGGTGGGTACCAGGAGGGGCAGCCGCCTGCCGGCGGGGTACAGCAAGTCTTCTGGCCTCCGCTAGAGGTCTGTGTAGCCCGAGTCAATGAGGTCAAAATAAGAAGACAAAGGGAGTGGGCACGGAGAAGGCAAAAACAAGGGCCTGGTACCAGAAGGTTAGGTCACAAGGAAGGGCAAAGAGCTATTATCAAGATGGAGGTCAGCTCCCTGAAAACCAAACAGAGATAAAACCAAAGAGGTGACATTCTTCAGAACTGAGGTATTTGTTCCTTCCCAGCCGTCAAATGCTTAGAGCAAAATTTCTCTGCAGAGCTTCTGTATTTGAACCATCTCAGCCTGAAAAGAAATTGGGACATTCAGGTGGCTTTGTGGAGGGTCTTGCAATAACAAGCGCTCACTCGAAACCCACCCAGAACAAGGGATTTCAGTTTATTTTTTGTTAAAAGGTTATGGTTTAACACGAGAAGCTCCAGAGGCGGTAAATACGTAAGGAAGGAACTCTAATAACACAGCAGGCAGTAACTCCCATAAAAATGTGACCTCGCATAAAAATGGAAATTTCTTTATCAAACAATGAAATGTTTTGTCTACATGACTCAAAGCGTTCTGAATTCGGAGCAGTAAAACAGTGAGTTTGTGTCGGAAGTAGAGGCAGGTGGAGAAAGGAGGAAAAGAGAAGAAGGAAGAGACAGCGAGACTACAGATGAAAGCATTCTCTCTCAGGAGCAGGGCAGTGTGCTTCACCTGTCAGATAAGAGGAGCCAGGCCCTGCTGCCACCTCAAAGGTTTGAAAATTATCCTCAGGTAAGACTGGATATTTTCTCAACTCCCTGGATGTTTGACATCGAAACCACTCAGGAAAATGGAAATTAAAGCTGTTTCCTAAATCATTCAAAGAATCACTTCAACATCATCACAGAAATTCAATACATAAATCATCTAGATAATTTCAAATTAAAGCATTTGTTTGTATCTAAAATAATTATCTAGCTTTCCATTCTGCTCTGCTAGTTGATGCACACTAGAAAAGGTACAAATGATTTTTTAGACTGTGAAATGCACATACCCCACTCGTTTTGAAGTTTTTAACTGGGCAGATGCACCCATCCATGGTGGTGAAGAGCCATCTCTAACTACCTTGCTACCTCCTCAAAGAAAAAGCAGTCCATGATCACCGTCCAAATGCCGACAATAGAATCTGTCTGTTTCACTAAGCTTCAAAACAAACCACCAAAAGCACTCAGTGACCACTGGCCACCTTGTGCATGTTTCCTCCATCTTTTAACAATTCAAAATCTTAAGGAAAGCAAGTAATTTTCATCAAAATGGTTGTAGTTCTGGCTGTCTCTAGATGAATGAGGGGCCCTCAGGAAATAACTTTTTCATAAGGTCTCCAATGACTAACATTTTAATCCAGGTGAAAAATCAAGTTACATGAGTCTTTGTGGCAACCCTAAAGAATGAAAGGAGGTCGGCCTGAAGGTGGTATGTGGAGGTGATGAGGGGCAGGTAAGGAAATATTGAAAGGCCATATTTTCCAAAGAATGTTCTCAGGGAAACAAACACACCCCCCTCCCTTTTCTGTCTCCAGTCCATTCCCTGTAATGTAAGAGATGAATTTCTCTTTCTCCCTCCCTCCCTTTCTTTCTTCTCTTTCTTTCTTTCTTTCTTTTTCTTTCCTTCCTTCCTTCCTTCCTTCTTTCTTCCTTCCTTTCTTTCTTTCTTTCTTTCTTTCTTTCTTTCTTTCTTTCTTTCTTTCTTTCTTTCTTTCT